>NC_048299.1:75773215-76073215 GCF_013100865.1 Trachemys scripta elegans
TTTCAAGGTTCAGCACACCATAGACGTAAAGGGACAACAGATATTGCAGACAAAAGCTACTGTACAAGTAAGCTCAAATGGAGTTTATTCTCTAGTATTAACTGTATATGTATCAGGGTATACATGGACATTAGTGCAACAAATTCTTTCACTCTTCTTCCAGACTCAATGTAAAAAAAGTCAGACTTCATAAATACTGTCTATGTAGGGGTCAGCAGCTTTCATTGTTTATAATCCGCAACATAATATTTCAAACTATTTTCTTACAGGTTCCCGAAGAATAGTATGGTTACCATGAGGATAAATACAATTTCTTCATAAACTGCTTCTGCGTGTTACTTTCAGAAAGTGCTACAGAAACCAAGCAGCTGTAATAAAATAACTCAAAGGGCCTTTAAACAAGCTTTAATAACCATAGTGATTGATGTATGGTCACCTTCATAGTCTTCAAAATCACTATAATACTATTTTTTGTTACAAATATATACATACTATATATTAGTGCAACTTTTACTTCCACACTTTAACAATTCCATCTCTTGATGCAGTTACTATAAATCCTTGAGTAGTCTGGAAAGTAGCAATATCTGTGATGATATCATGGTGTCCGACTGGTAGAGACTCTGGTCCGCGACGAGGGGTCTCATCGGTGGGGCCCATCTTCTGCTTATTTTGAATTTCCTGTTTGAGAGTGGAAGTATTCAAATAAAACAAGTCTCCAAAATTACATAAATTTAAAAGATGATGTTTAATACTCTGGCAAACTAGAACGACCATTAAAAAAAATCAACATAAGTTGTCTTTTGCCAGAAGTTCTCCTCCTATTCTGAAGAGGGTGGAGGTAAGAGCCCTTTTCATTCAAAATCTAGCTTCTTGAGTCTGCACTGGAGTCATAATTCTGTATTAGTGATAAGAACATAACACTGGTGTGCCAAATTCAATATTACAACTTCAGTAAAGGAAAAGCTAAAAAGAGAAAATATATGCATAGTTGTCCTCATGGAAAAATCCTATAGAAAAGATTAGTTCATCTAGAATGTTTAAACTAACAATTCTGTAGCAGGGATATCATTTATGTTAAACTTTAGAGAAAGGATATATTAAAATTCTACAGATTTTTATAATAATCTCCAGGGAATCCAATCAGTTTTGTCCTAATTGTATAGGACTTTTTCATAAGGGAAAACTCTACCAAAAAAACAAAAACAAAAACAAAAAAAACCACCCTTGGCAACTGATTTTACATATTAAGGAAATATGTAAAAATGCCTCCTTAGTAGAAGTTTCTGAAATAGCATTTATTCAGTTAAATAATCAATAAAAAACCATTACAAAAAGTCATATTTAAACATCAGTAAAGCTGCAAGTGCCAGAGGTCACTTTGAGGGACATATTAATCGCAGCAGAATTCTGAAATGAAAACATTCCTGTACTTTTCTGATGTGATTTAAGTTGTGCTCCAACTGTTTTTAATTATCCCATAAGGAATAAATAGTGTACTTACAGCATTGCATAAATAACTGATACAGTACTCAACTTCTAACTGCAGGACAAATCCCACACTACTTGGGTAACAGCCTGCAGTGGAAATGCCACAGTGACCAGCAAGCCAAAATTGTTAAATCTCTGAGTTTCAGGATCACAAAAGTCATCCCAAGGTATCAGGGTCCCCCTACTGAATACTATTAGGCGGCACTGTTTGTCAAAAGCAAGCACTTTTTGTTTTTAAACATTATTTAAATATAACTTGCTAAGAGACTGAAATTCTTGATCCAGAGAAGAGGTAAGGCACAGGTGCCAGCAATGAAAGCTTCCCTACCATCATACTGGTGTAATTTGAACTCTGGCCTAGAGGAGCCAGAGAAACAAAACCAAAAGAGAACAGGATACCTGAACCACCTCTGTGCCTTCAATTATCTTCCTGTTGTAGGATACAGATGGGCAAGTAGCACTTCCTGCAACAATGTACGATCTCTCAGGGTAAGCCATTTCCCAAAAC
This sequence comes from Trachemys scripta elegans, assembly GCF_013100865.1. NCBI lineage: Eukaryota > Metazoa > Chordata > Testudines > Emydidae > Trachemys > Trachemys scripta. The sequence continues at coordinate 75,775,215 of NC_048299.1, forward strand.
CTAAGAGACAGAGGAAAAAAACAAACAAAACCAAAACACACACAACCCAAAAAATCCAAACAAACATGATGATAAATGCTTAATGCTGCTTAAACCTCAATGCGATTGTGTAAGAGCCTTCTTGCCCTTAAGGTAAAATTCAGTTAGCCCAGACTTTACAGAAGCATTGAACGGAAGAGTTATAGGTTATAAATATGGAAAATCAAAGTTAATATCACATTTGCTCACAAGGCATTGCTAACTGCTGCTTCCAGCACAGCATATCAAACACTTACAAAAGGTGGGTATTATTTCAGTTTTCAGATGGGAAAAGTGAGATGCGGGAAGTTAAAAACACTGACCTGATATAACAGGCAGCAGCAATGAGGAATAGAACAGAGAGCACAGACCTCTTGACTCCATGGAAAAAGCTAACATTCAATTGCACAAATGTCTAACCTTCCACTATGCGGGGGTGCTTTAGTAGTAGGGGTTTTACTCATTAGATTTTTTAAAACCCATCACATTTTTAAAGAGATTCCTCAGGCTATTCTTACCTTATTTTCATGTCTGAACCTGCAGTCAGTAAAATGGGATTTCCATCTGCAGGACTACAGTATATTCCATGAACACTGTGAGGCGAAGGCTAATGGGGGAAGATGCAAACATGTTACTATCTCCAAAAACATTCTTGTACTAAATTACTAATTTATGTTGCCATGCTTCACAAAACAAGACGGGCATCCTGTACAATAGTGACTCAATTACTAACAGGCACCTTATTTGTAAAAAGTTGGCTTTTGTTTCATGACAAGCATGAAGTGTGGTGTTTTGGTGTCTTGGTAAGTGGTCAAATCTTAAATATATAGAGGTAAAAGTCATTTGTCTTTTTGTTCCTGTTCACAAAGCAATGCAAGAGAATCTAACGCTTCCTACACTTCAAATGAGAGAGGACAAAAAATTCTCTGACATTTCCATAGGGACGTTCTCAGCTAAGTAAAATTAGAGTAATTATCTCTTACAGAATTGGGTAAAATTGGGTAAAAGTTGAAAAGCACAACGATACACACATAAAGCCTTGATGTCCTGGCCAGGTTACAGGAACCAGCACAACAGACTGCCAGTTAACTGAATCACAAAAGTCTCAGTTATGAAAAGCTATAATTACATAGGAGATACAAGGTGGATGAAGTAATATCTTTTATTGGACCACCTTGTCGCTCAAATTATCCTGGGATCAACATGGCTACAACAACACTGCAAACATCATTACACAGGGGTATTTCAGAGCCCAACAGCGAAGGTAACCTAGGATTTTTATTCAGGGGAGATAGGCCATTTAACCAAGTACAGCGTATATTGCAATATGAATGTTTAACATTTATTGGGGGGCTTAGTGATATTTTTTACTTGAAAGGTTTTATTTTGTTTCTTCTGCACTCACTGCTAGATATGGATGTGCCTCTGACTTATGAGCAACAGTGAAAAAAGCATATGTGTATTGCTCCATATAAAGGTATATTTTCCCTATTTAATACTAACTGCTAAACACAGTAGTGGGTTTACTCTGTAAAGGGAAAGTGCAATAGAACAGGGGTATTGTGATCACAGGAATAACATTTAAAGGTCATTAAGTTATGAACAGACCCAAACACAATACTATGAATTTGCTATTTGGGGAAAGATCTTTACAATTAAATCACAGCACAGATGGTTGCTTAGTTTGTTTTGTGAAAAAATAGGGTGACCAAGCATACCAGTGGGTGTGTTAAGTATCATTAACTCCTCCTCTACAATAGATGAAGCTGCAAGGGGAATCGGCAACATACCCTACTCCAAACTACCTGGTCCCAAGGTCACTTCGCAAACGCACTACAGCTACACAAAGGGGTCCAATCCCAGCTACTGAATCTAAGAAGTTTAATAAGGAAGAAATGGCTAAACCCTTAACTAAAAATCCAGACAATTGAAATCAATTAATTCCCTGGAGCCCGCAGTTGCCTTATATTGTATCTTTCGTTTCTGCAGGATCCTAGCCTTTTTTTGAAAGTTGATTTCGTTTGACAGCAAAACACGATTTAAGTTGCCCAAGCTGAGCACATGCTGAGAAACTACAGAAACAAAGGCAGGAAACAAACACACAGGCAAAAATACTGAAGTGCTGTTTGGAGGCTGAGGAAATTCTAAGGAAAACGATAAAGCACAGTAATGGGAAAGGAAAAAGGAAGCCAGACCTGTAATTCTGAAAGAGGAGGTGCGCTGCTGGCCCACAAAGTGAAGCGCCTGTCTCCGGTTTCCATATCCCACATGGAGACTTCATTATTGCCTTGAACAGCTACAGGAAAGACATTGCCAACACGGTTACAACTAAACCAGATGACTTGGCTTTCTATTGACAGAGGCTAAGTGTACAATACATTTGGCTTGTTCTCCTTGGGGAACATGTCAGCCTCACTCTATTAGTAAGTTCTGAACATATTTTGTTGTTTTCATCTCTACAGTGGCGGCTCCACTATGGTTAAAAAGGACCCTAAACCTCACTTTAAGGTAGTTTTGTTTTAAACTCTCCGTTATTTCCTATATCCTCTTGAAAACATATAATCGTATCACTTACTTCCTGGGACTGTAAATGGTGGTTTGCCTACACAGGTATCAGAGACAGTTCAGCACTCTGGCTAGGGAACTCAGAGCACATCCTTCCCTTCCACTTGTCAGATGAATTCTAAGTCTATAGAAATTCTTGTAGACTATTATGGCCCTGATCCAGCAAAGCACTCATGACGTACTTTACTTTAAGCATGTGAATACCTCTGTTTAAATTTAAGGGATCTACTCCCATACTTAAAGGCAAGCACATGAGTGAATCCTTTGCTGGATCAGAGTCCACCAGGACAAACTTAGCTATTTCTGTACCCCCCCGGGGGGAGGACTTGCACTGTTTGTGCATGTTTCCCACAAGTGAAAGGCTTTCAAAGAGATGTTTAAAATCCAGATATCATCTATTTACATAAAATAGGTGACATTTAAGGAGTAAGTTTACTTAAACTCTGAACCCCAAATTTAAAAATATTTTAATTTGCACTGGGTGAAAGAAACTTTAAATTTTATTCTCACTATACTGCAACCCTGTATGTTCTGTTACTGCACAATATTTCAAGCATAAAAAAAATCTCATTACAGGAATGGGCTGCTGCACCATTACTTAATAAAATATTTGCAGTATTATTGCAGAGAACTACAATTCTGTGTATATAAGAATAAAACAACTGCAAGTGTTTGCAGTAAGTGTCTTGGGAGATTTGCAAAGGCACAAATGAGTTTAGTTCAACGGGATTTGGACACTGAACTATCCTTCAAACCTCTGAAAATCTTCCCTAATCTGGGACCCCAATGAAGCCAATAGCAAAACTCCCACTGTCTTTAATGGGGTCAGGATTTCACCTCCTGTCTTTTAAGCAAATTCCCCCTAAGCAACAATATGTGGCAAGCAGTGTGCTGGGCTCGTAACCTCTTGAGAGTTGGACTATCCAGGAACACAAAAGTCTAGAGATTATAGTTTTCATCAGCGGATAACACTGTATTTTTTTTAAGTCATTACAAGGCACAGAGGCAGAATCCAACTATGACCCTCACCTGCTGAGCAGAAGCAAGTCTGCAGAATCAAGCATTCAGTGCAACAGAAAGTGAAGAACAAGCCTTAATCACAATCTTCAGCAATAAGGTGGTAAGTAAGATATCTGTTTTACCTGCAATTACCCATGACTGAGAGAGGGGATGCATCAGCAGGCGTCTGATACGAGCCCTGGAAGGATGGCAATGGCTGGAGATGGGTAACTGGAACCTCATGTCCCAGCATGCCATGGTACCATTGCTTGTACCTGGTGAGAGAGATTTATTTGTTGTCAGAGGGACTGTTGCACCAGTTTTTTAATCTATAGCCTCTCTTTCTGTTCCTAAGGGCTGGTCCACACTAACCCCCCAGTTCGAACTAAGATACGCAACTTCAACTACGTGAATAACGTAGCTGCAGTCAAAGTACCTTAGTTTGAACTACAAGGTACTTACCGCGGGTCCACATGCGGCAGGCAGGCTCCCCTGTCGACTCCGCGTACTCCTCTCGCGGAGCAGGAGTACCGGCGTCAACAGCGAGCGCTTCCGGGATCGATTTATCACGTCTAGACAAGACGAGATAAATCGATCCCAGAAGATCGATTGCTTACCGCCGAACCCGGAGGTAAGTATAGACATACCCTAAGGCAAAGGGACTGCAGTCTTGATTAAGTATACAATAGAATACTTACTGCAAAGAAATCTGCTCTTTAAAAGTTCTCTTTCCCCTTTTGGAAGCAAGAGTATCTGGAGCCATGCACTCTATAAGGGACAGCTTTAATTACATAGTTATTTTAAAGGAACTTCACTAAGTCTAACCAATACAATGAGAATGAATAATAATTAAACTTACCAATACATAGCCAGCACTGGTGTATGTCCACAGCAAATGAGGTTATGAGACCTAGCCTCAAATCATGTTTTAATGTCCAAGCATTACTAGTGGATCGCAGGTCCCATCCAACTAGGGAACCATTCACAGTGGCATAAGCCAGCACTGACTGTGCTCCCGAATTGAAGTGATGCATATCTACCACACACCCATCATCCTTCTGGTCTAGCAATCTGGATAAATAAAGCAAATCAGAAACAAGACAAATATTATCCGTCTAAATGTTTCTTTAACACTCCCCCAGACTGAAGATGCTTTACTGCCATCCTCATGTTTTCATTCACACTGCCTCCTGAGTCCTGACCTTTCTGCAATGAACATCTTCCCTATTTCTCCTCCAAATTCACTTCTCCTGCAAGGCCTACATATCTTAATCAGCCCAATAAAATGCTGTCAGCACATCTTTAAAAATCACAACTACAGCAGTGACTTGTGGGTCTCCCAGCATGTCTGATATTTGTCCAGATTGTGAGGGCAGGAACTGTACATGTCTTTGTTTCTCGTACAGTATTATTACAGTGCTGACAGCATAACTGATAGTCATCTAGAGCGTATGCAAATAAGCATGTATTTCATACAGAGATGCAATATATACAAGGATGAAAATTAATCTCTAATTTATAAAAGATAGAACATTGATCACATTTGGGTTATTTTATTTATTAAATTAATCCCAATTCAGAGGTTGACATTTGAGACACAACGTTGAGTTTAAGTATCAGACAAAAAACTACATTCAGTGAATTTTTAACCTGGACTGCTAGAATTTAGGAGACGCAACCTAATGTGGGACTTGTAGTCACCCCTCATCTAAGGATCAGAAGTAACAGAATCATAAATAATATGAAGCAATACTAAATATTTAAGACAAACTCTCTCATATGGCAGAGATGTAGCAAAGGCCAAAATCACCTCCCACCCTTCCACAGTTTACACACCCTATTCATCCCTACACCAAAGTAAAAGCCTGGAAGAATCACTTATAGGTCTCCAGCAAAACCACATGGCATATATTTGCAAACACGATGTAAAACTTTAAAAGCTTTATAAATTGTAATATTTTCCAATATTCCTTCCATAAAGACCTGAAACAACTTTATGAGAAAAGTAAATGTCATTACCATTTTGCACAGAGGGAAATAGGAATAGGAAGTTTGGTGAAGAACTCACGATCAAAAGCATGTTAGTGACAGTGCTGGGTATATAACCCATATCTCCCAACTTTCTCCTGTGCTAGAATCATTGACCTGTATATCCTTTCAAGCACTCTTTACTCAAGAGGAAGGGGATTACTGTTAAGTGGATGCTAGTACATGAATTCTCCAGTATGAAACAGACACTGTTGACATGTACCTGCTTTGTATTGGATGAATTTTAGGAGATTTCGGAAGCTTTGATGCTTCAATCCCAAGAAGCTGGATCCCACCATTATCTGAAGCTACAGCCAGATAGTGTGAGCCTTGGCAAAAAGTAAGTGTCTTGACACTTCCTCCAATCCGAGAATATGTCAAAATTGATCTAAGGGGGAGGAGGGGAAGAGATAGGAAGCAGTTTCAAGTAGTGGCCCAATGTCTTAGCAAGCTCAAAAAAACAATTTAATATAATTTCACCTCTCCCACCACCTTAAAACAACAACTCTGCATTAAGACAATATTAAGGTTGCACAGTTAAGTGCTCCAAAATCAGGAAATCTCAAAGTCTAAGTTGCCCGCATAACCTTAGTTCTCCCCCTTTGTGATATGCATTATGATACTCTTCAATTTCACGATCATTCTGTGTTACAGGTACAGAATAATAAAACCCCTACAATCTTACATACATATACGTAGCTTTTTTACAATACCTTAATCTGTCTATGAACATACATACTCTAATTTCATTATCATAATGGTCCTGTGCATCTTTACTACCTTCATTTTTTTTTTGTATTAATAGGACTTCTTTTCTCGGTAAGATATGAATTTCAATAAATTATGTACCATGCATTTTCTCTTCAACCAACAGTACAAACTTCCTGAAGTGCATATCAGGGAATGAGGCAGTTAACTATGAAGCTCATTTAGCTGTAAATGTAGGTGATCTTAAGGTATCAGTACCAGCATATATTTCACCCATACATCAGAAGGATTTGCAATTACTTTGCCTATGTAATATTCCCCTTGTAGTTTCAATTAGATAGAAGGGAACAAAGATTCCTAGAAAATGAAGCATAAAATGTTATAGTTGCACATTTACATGTTCCATTTGAATATTTAAGATCTTCAGTATACTGTAGGAGTGGTTCAAGCTTAACTCTGAGAGTGTATTTAAATATTCTTGGTAAAAAAAAAAAAAAAAAAAAAAAAAAAATGATCCTACATATTCCAAGGAATTGTAAGTTACCTGGTCGTAGTGGTTTTTCCTTCCATTTTTTGACTGTTCCAGATTTTCACCGTGCCATCATTAGAGCATGTGGCAAAAATGGAATGTTCATCCGAGACTCGAATACGGTTCACTGCAGACTTGTGTTCATGAAGGTGAGCAACTAACAGCCCTTTAGGGCGCCATCCTATGGAAAGAGCAATAGGAAATCAACCCCCAAAACCTAACACAAAGGAAATATGAAAATTCCCATCCCCATCCAAGTGATAAATTGTGAGAGGTGGCAGGCACGACACTAAAAAGATACTAGGCAGACTGCACATCGACACACCAGAGTTAGGCACTCTTTACTGGTGCCAAAGAGAATGTTTTTAGGAGACCCAAAAGCAAGAGCAGCATTATTTTATTTATTTATCTTACACACATTCAAACAGATAGTCATTGGGACTGATCTGTGATGCTGGACCCAAAGGATCCTAGTGTGGGATTCCATACAATAGAAGCACATAGATGGGATTTAAAATATTTTGTGGGTCAACAACCTTTTCTCTCAAACCACTGCTCCCCTCCCCATTTAATTCATGGGTGCTATGTTTAAAACCGATGAATGATTGTGGGCTTTCAGACCTCTCAGATCTAAACTGACACTACTCCACTGGCATTTAGAACAGCAGCAATGTGGAGTGCTATTCTCACATTTTCATTACTTGACACAGTGGAATAGAGGAAATGGTAGCAACTTCTGACAACAAGGCTCTTAAATTGTTCTGCCGAGAGCCTGCTCCAATAAAGCAAAGTGAAATACTCCCAAGCCCGGTGGGGAGGGGATGCTTCGCAAGGAAGCAAAGAGACAAAAGACAGCTGCTTACAGGCAACTCTAAAATTGATGGTGGGGCTGCTGCTAGCAGGAAGCTTGAAGAAGGGAAAACTGACTGTTAGCAGCAGTAGCTTAAAGAACATTAAAGAGACTAACCCAACCCTATTTCTATCAGAGGTTAATGCATCCTTCCTGCCTCTCATCTTAGAAAGAGCAGTACCCTGCCCTCTTGCTTCCAGTCATGTGTGGGCTGGGTCCCTGCTGCCTGGACTCAGCAAGATGGAGGGCTGAGAGAATCACACCCTCTTCCCCTCCCTTCTCCCCCCCACCCCCATTATTGCTAGAACCTAGCAGGAGGGATTTACTTTTCCTTTGTAACAGGCACCTGGCATAGTAACTGAAATCCTTATTATCAGCAACAGCATCTCTGTGTGAGTCCTTATTGCTATCTCCTCCTGACTAATGTAGCATTATTAGCCCCTCCCAAATGTGGCTGGCAATCAGGAAGTGAGAGCAGGTTCCATAAAACTGAGAAGTATATCTAAAAACTAAACTGGGACTTTTTAAAAACAAAACACAGATTCAGAGTTATTACTAATAGGTTTTAGCAATATGCCAAATTACAGGGGAAGGGTGTAATTAAAGCAAACCCGCCCCTCCCCCCCCGCTTCTACAATAAAGCAAATTTACCAGAGTTTGGAGGACTGGAAGGGGGGTATTTTCTTTCAGAGATGTGACCTATGCACTAAATAACATTACACAAAGCCAGTCAAAGCACAGGAATATTGTAAAGTTATTGATCCACAACTGTAACATGAATCCCCTGTTCACCAGTTGGCAGCAGAGAATCTGATTTGCAATAAATATAGAGTATTCAAATTACAATATTGCAATTGGCAACTGTCCTCAGAATGCCATAAAAGAGATAGGATATGCAACATGGCCCAGTTAATTTAGCCTGAGCAACCTGAACTCCTGGGACTAACTGACTTAAGAGTGGTTGATCTTGCAGCTTTAATGTTGTATTAACACTAGGTTTTCTGCACTATTTAGATATTTGATAAAACGCATGACAACTCTTCTAAAGCCATCTGAAACCCGGTAAAATCCTTCAAAAAAAGGGGGGAGGGAGTTATCAGAGCTTCAATTCAAGCACTCTTTTCCTAAATGAATGCAATTCATCACATAAATATTAGCTTCTTCTCAAAAAGAGCTAACCAAAAGTATCTGGATCAACCTCTTACACATGTTTGTTGTGAATCTTTCCTTGAAACAAACAACAAATTTGACATGTGAACGTTGTTTGGTGATCTTGAGCTCTCTGAGAGGAACAGCTCAGCTGTGTCATGGGATGCATTATGCATTTCACAGGTCGCACAATTCTCTTCAAATGAAAAACATATGGCTGCACAGACAATATTTCTCTCAAAGGAGAAATCAATTTATACACCTCTACCCTGATATAATGCTGTCCGCGGGATCCAAAAAAAAATCTCACCGCGTTATAGGTGAAACCGCGTTATAATTGAACTTGCTTTGATCCACCAGAGTGCGCAACCCTGCCCCCCCGGAGCACTGCTTTACCGCGTTATATCCGAATTCGTGTTATATCGGGGTAGAGGTGTATATCAATCAAGATCACCAAGATTTAAATATCATTTGATGGCTCATTTCTTGGTAAAATACCATTGCAGCTACCATTTTACACAGCAGTATAAGAACAGTGGGCAGACGTTAAATCCTTTACTTACAATGCACAAGAGGAAAAAACTCAAAATACCTCTACCCAAACTTGAGTATAATATTTAAATTGTTGTAAAATTTTAGCTCTGTTGTTTAAGTTTCTGAAGATTTTACACATAAAAGCTTTCTAAAAGTAGAGTGAAATTGTTAAATTACCTAATCAACTACTTGGGCAAGGACTGTATCTTTCTATACATTTATATACTGCCTAGAACAATAGAGCCCTGATCTGGATTGGGGCCTTTGGTCACTAACACTACACAAATAAATAAAATGTTATCGCTAATATGGCAATGGACATATCCAAATGATGTTAAAATAGTAGAGTCATTAGGGAGACTAGCAGAGTCAGGAAGGCCACTTATTTTACAAATTCAGTCAATTGGCCATGGTTTCTCTAGCAGAGAGATTACCATTGTAAACATGCTTTGAAAAAAATCACGTTTTGTACTGTGAACCTCACCACGGCACAGGGTCTAACCTGAAACAAAACTAAAATTTTAGTAGTTCCAAGATGGTGCTGAACTGTAGATTTAAAAATTAAAATGACTGTTTTATCTGCTGCATCAGTGTCAGTCAGTCAGTGTCCTTATGCAATAGGATGCCCTTTAGAAATAAAAATCAGATGCCACAATAAAACTAACTGCCTCCTCAGTACAGATAGCCTCACTCAAAATGCTAAGCCAGGGGTCGGCAATCTTTGGCACCCGGCTCGCCAGGGTAAGCACCCTGGTGGGCCGGGCTGGTTTGTTTACTTGCCGCGTCTGCAGGTTTGGCCGATCGCGGCTCCCGCTGGCTGCGGTTCGCAGTCCCAGGCCAATGGGGGCAGCGGGAAGCGGCACGGGATGTGCTGGCCGCCACTTGCCACCACCCCCATTGGCCTGGGACTGCGAACCGCGGTCAGCGGTCACCACGATCGGCCTAACCTGCAGACGTAGCAGGTAAACAAACCGGCCCGGCCCACCAGGGTGCTTACGTGCAGGCGAGCCGCGTGCCAAAGGTTGCCGACCCCTTTGCTAAACTGACCCAGTTCTCAATGTTAAAGGTGAACTGAAAAGCTTGCTGATCAGAGTTCAATCTCTTTCCCAGCAACAGTTACTGACAAATCAACTACACTGATGGACAACTGCATTCTCTGCACTGCTTGAAGTATTAGCAAGGTCATCTGTGATTGCAAGAGAACAACTGATGACTAGGTCTTGACAGGTAGCTGAAGAAACTGATTTTAAATGAGCATTTATAATTTGCATGTCTACACATCCAGTGACATGGAATATAAAAAGGGTTTCTCTTTTTAAAAGTTTTAAAAATAAGGCTTTTTAGGTGACATTTAGGGAAAAGGTTCTGTTTTGACAGTGGAAATATTAAGAAGGAACCAGTCCAGATCAGCTTCTTAAAATCGCAGGATTTCCTAACCCAGTAATTTCCTGTGTTCCTGGCATTTCAAATTTTCCCTTATGGTGAATGTAATTTGATCCAGGAGGTTTTACCTGTGGTCTAATGACACCTTAGTCCTGATCTTTACCTGTAGGAGGTGGTTTGCTCTCCCATTCAGCATTCTCCATCATCTGTTTGGCCATTCTTTCTGCATTGCACTGTTCTCGCTTCTGTTGGACTAACTGCTGAAGTTCAGTTTTGCAAGTAGTGATGCGTAACTGGTACGTGGAAGGTGAAGCTGTACTGCTTAAAACCTGTATGGTTGGTTTCCTGGTCTGGACAACTGTTCCATCAGTTGCCTGTATGCCATAAACAATTTAAACAAATGTTCACAGCTAAATCAGTCATGTGATTAGCATGTCACGCTGACAAGAGCATGGAAGAATCATTTATCCTTTAATCTGTTAGTGATGAGTAAACATACAAATTCAAAATTAAGAACTGAATATTTGTACAAGTGAGTAACTGAATGCAGACACACAATTCGCCACAAGCCAAACTGCAACCACATTTAATGAAAGGGTTCCAAAGCCACCATAGAAAGTGGAGTCAATGTCTTAATTGCATAACAACTTTAAATACAAATTACTATTCAAAACACAGCACACAATTGTCTATTCGCTGTACACATTTTCGTGAAGAAAATATTTACTAATATTTCCTCAAGCAACTGTTGTAGGAGCAGTTACTGCAAATATACCTGTAATCACTATTGCCAACAAAGTGACAAAATTAGCTAACAATTATTTGTTTACATAAAACCAAAAAATTTTGACAAACTCCCATCAGAGTTCCAGAATTAATACTGATGTCACAGCTAGTTAGTAAGGCCCTAATCCTGCAAGTTGATCCATCCAGGCAGCCCCTAACATCCATACCAATTTTGGAAATCCTACAAACACATGCTCCAGAATACAAATCAATCTGTAATGAGGGATGGGAAAAATTTTCCCTATGAACAGGTTATTCCATCCATGTTTACGGCAGGGTTTCTTGCACCTTCCTCTGCATCTGGTATTAACCACTACTGGGTACAGTATTCTTTACCGTAGACAGACCACTGCTATGATCTGGTATGGTAACTGCTGCATTCCACTGAAGACACAGACAAAAGGGGTACACCCAAAAGGAGATTACAGGGCCTAAATTCTTGAATTCCCAAAGGGTTTCCAAGAGCTTTACGGTCAGCATAATTTATTTAATGCATTGGCTAGTCTCCCCCAACACATCACTTAGAGATTCACTTTGGGATCATGCTGTTCATAGAACTTATTTTTTCCCATTTTTTTAAAACTTTAAGCTCCAATATTCTGTTGAACAAAAGAGCCAAAAGGACAAAGAAACACTACATAAAATGGCTAAAAAAAAAAAAAAAAATCCCTCTTTACACTGGTCCCAACACTATGTTCAGTGAGTAGATATTAAAGTGCTTGCTGCTATTTATATATTCAGATTAGATAAAAAATGCAAAAAAGTGAGGTCTTCAGAAATACCTGTGGAGAGGATGACAAATTGGCACAGATGCCAGCAGTGGACTCGGAACGAAGAGGTTTTCCAGTCTGTGCTGCTTCTTGATCAGCACTTTGCCCTTTAGGTATTGGCTGGGAGATGTTAGAAGGTTCCAAAGACCCAAACATACTTTTCCATTCTTCATTTACATTTGCTTCTTGTTTTACATTTTTTCTAGCTATAAGAAACAAACCAAAAAAGAAAGAATTAACATAAGATTTAATTCATTACAACAATCATTCAAATTGGTCATGACTTTAGCACTAAGTGTAACCCAATAAATACATGCAGATTTATTATGCAATTATTTAATCAAAGAAAAAAATGCATTATTGGGTTATTTAAAATCAGCTGGTAGGGATGTTAGAAGAAAGAGAGATTTAGACACCTAACAACTGGAAAATTCCTACTTAGCATTAGAAGAGCTTTATTGAAATAACATAATATTCTATTTGCATATTCTTAATCCTAAAGGTGACCCATTCATATAACTCATGCAAATCAGAGAGAATTTTTTTAATGTAGAAGGGAAGTAGGATCAAGTCATAAATAATGATGATCTTCCTACGAAAGTTAATCCAGTATTGGCACAGGAGAGAGACTAGTTCAGTGGTTCTTAACCTGGGGTACGTGCACCCCTGGGGGTACACAGAAGTCTTCTACAGAGTACATCATCTAGATATTTGCCTAGTTACATAAAAAGCACCAGCAAAGTCAGTACAAACTAAAATTTCATACAATGACTTGTTTATACTACTCTATATACTATAAACTGAAATGTAAATACAATATTTATATTATTTATAATTATATGGTAAAAATGAGAAAATAAGCAATTTTTCAATAATAGCGTGCTGTGATACTTTTGTAATCTTATGTCTGATTTTGTAAGCAAGTACTGTAATTTTTAAGTGAGGAGATACGCAAGACAAATCAGACTCCTGAATGGAGTACAATAGTCTGGAAAGGTAGAGAACCACTGGACTAGTTTATCATATGACACTAGGCAGATTACTGCTGGCATCAAATACTGTCATTTTCCAGCAAGGTAGCAGCCACCTCCGATGGCTCAAGAATGTAATTAAGAAATTTATTTTGAAAATTCCTTTTTGGGTCACTTAAAACTAAAAAAGAAGTAGAAACACGGGGCAAATTAACCCCAGACTAAGCCAATGCATAACGACTAAAGGCAAGATGCCTAATATCAATCAGTTTAAGGGAGAGAAATTTATTAAAAGCATTGACTCCACATATTAACTTGTAACCCTCTCTATGACTGACTCCACAGGACCCAAAATTTGTGCTTATGTTCCCCCCACCCAAATTTATGTGTATATTATATATTTTTTATAATATACCACAAGGAGTTGACAGGCATTGTGCTTTTAAATGTCAAAGTCAGAAATCTTGAGATTCCCAAGGTGTAATAAATATGCAGGCATGTGTGAGAGAGAGAGAGAGGGGAGCTGACGTGTTCGCCATAGGGCAAGTTGGAGTAGTGAGCTTTGGGGGATTTGTAGTAAGCAGAGTTCCAGGTAAAAAACAGACACAAATAGGAGGAGAAGTGGCGGGAAGGTTGCAGCATCAGGGAGGAGTTGCACACACATGGGGGCATGATACAGTCAGAAGAATGGGAAAGAAATGGAAGCAATAGAAGACAGCAAGGTGTTGGGAGTAGGTGTTTGGATGGGGGAGCTGAACAGTGTTGATGCAGAAAGCATTTGATGAGACATACCAAAAAACACTCCTAGAAACAACTCTTTTCCCCAGAGTTTGACCCTTTAAAAACACCTCAGACAAGTGGCCAACATATTCAAAGTGAAAAAAACTGGTCATCCCACTAAGGGACAGTAGAGGAAGTAGGGAGAAGAAAAGTGATGAAAAAAAGGTCATCTGTGACACTGAAAACCTGACCATTTATTTTTAATATAAAACACTACTGATAGTCCATCTCACTTCACACAACCTTTGCTCATTACTGCCCCAGAGTTGTGTAGAGTTAAATCCAGTTAGTTAGAAGTGGAAGACTCCACAGGCTATTATTAATCCATTGGAGCCAGCCAGTCCCCCAGTTTGACATTTCAAGTGACACCCCCTGTTTAGTGAAGTTTTGCTGGCTTTATTATTACTATCATTATGAGTCCAGTGTTTCAGTGTTTAAGCTGAAATACTCAGAACGTTTACTGAATATGTTCAAGAGTCAACTGCCCAACCCTCCTGAAAATAAAACAAAGAGATAAAACATGAGACTATACCAACCACGTTTGTCATCAGGCTCCTGCTTTGTTTTAACAAGATCAACTTGTCTTCCAGTTATTCCCAGAGTTGCCAAGTCAATAACCCCTTTTTGAGTGCTGTCATGCAGGTGGCTCTGGTCCACTATATTGGCCTTGGCTTTATTGGATTTTAACATAAAGTCCTTTAATGCTAACAGTTTGTCTTCTTCCTCCTCAGTCATACCCTACAACAAAACACATGGAGACAATTTTAAACAGAACTTCCATCAAGATATGGAGATACAGAAGTGGGATACATTATTGGTTCTTAATGAAGGGAGAGAACTCAAGACAGACTTTATCATTTCAAACACATTTTGGGGAAGTTGCTACATTGTAAGCACAGTATTTTACACCCCCCACCCCTCCACACATCCCCCCCCACAAGTTTGGATAGGGAGAAGAGATACAAAACTGCTAAAGGACAGAACTACTAACTGATATATCTGGCTTGTTGGCTTATCACCAGGGATTTGAAGTCAGTGCACACTAGGAGAGAACTGACATAGGCTGAGTCTTCTCTACAGTTTCCATCGCTGTAGATGGGAGGTTCTCAAGGCCAGCCATTTCCATAAGGAGGATTACAGTGCTCCATCATTAGCCAGTCTCCTCCCCAATTATCTACCTGGAGGTACAATAAAGGAAATGGGCTCAAGGGCCCATATCCCGCAGCTGGGAGGAAAGGGATTTAAAAACGGACTTTATACTCCTTGTCCATTCAGTACTGCAAAGCCAGCCTACTTCACCCCACGCCGTCTCTCTGGTCAGGTGGAGGAGCACACCTCTGGGGCCTTGGAGTGGTTATGTCCTCTTTGTAAAGCTCTTTCCCTTCTCCTTTTTTACATGCAAGCCTCTAAACACCATAGCTCCCTCTTACCCTAGCCTGGTTGTCTCTCTCTATGGCAGACCTTTTTTAAAATGCCTCATTACCTTCTCAAGGCCTTCATTCTGCAAACTCAAGCACTGAAATCAATGGGACTTTTTGAGCAGTTTTTGGTATGATCAGAACCTTGGATTGTGAGCTCCTTGGGACAGGGACTGTATCTACCTGTGTGTCTGTACAAAACCTATCACACCAGAGCCTCACTGGCGTGTACTACTGCACTACAAATAAAGAATAATAATTACTTGGGAAAGTAGCTTCTTTAGCAGCTGTGCTATGGCTGGATCCTCAGGGGGAGGACAATCAGGGCGAGTGCCATTCCTTTTCTTCTGACGCATATGAAGATGTCTGAAAAGGCTTGCGATGTCCTTTGATCTTAAAGCATAATCGAATATGGACCGACTTACTGGCTCCTTAAGGACACTCAACAGGACTATTTCTTTATCTATCTGCAATTCAGAAAAAGGGAACAATCAACAAGGAATGCATCATATATCTGTAGAAATACAAGACTTGTCCAATAGCTTTTGGGTATCAAAGGAGGAACAAGTTGCGATAATGTCTGTCTGGTTACAAGAAAAGCAACTTTTAAAAAGAATTAAGTGTTTTTATAAATTTAAATCTTACTTAATACCATTATTTGTTGTAGTTACCCTTTCATGAGCCATAGATGTCTTTTACAGCATAAAATATTATTTCTATGTATTATAATGTAACAGGAAGTGAAAGATTATAAATCAGAATACTTCTCATTTTAAGATATACACAACAATATAAAACTTCTTTAAAAAGGCATTGCTTAAAATAATATTTTAGCAATAAGTTTCCTTACAGTCTTACCACCACCACAGTTTGTTAAAACAAAGAATGTTAAGAATCAAATGTACTTTCAGAATACATGTTGTGATTATGTTTGGATTTCTCTTTGCTCAGACAATTGGGGCAAGCATTCAAAAAGAAACCTACAGTATTGTGCAAAAAGATGTGCCACTGCACACCATTTGGGCAGGCAATTATTGCAAACAGGATGATCTGCAACTGCTTCATCCTGCAAGGTGCTGACTACGCTGGCCCTGATCTAGCACAGCACTTAAGCATGTGAGTAGTCCCACTGAAGTCCCAAGTGCATTGATGACTAGCTAGCTGAAGTCAACAGGACTACTACTGTACTTAAAGTTAAGCATATATTTTAATGATTTTCTGGATCAGGGCCAGAATGCTCAGCATCTTACTGGACTGAGACCCAAGTGCACATAGCTATATGCACACAATAGACCTTGCTTGCACTTTTGCACATGAATCATTGGTCTTAAAAAAAAATTACCCATAGCAGTTTTTATGGGCAGTTTATAATCACTTTCAGGTTCCTATGCACTAGCACAATGCTACAGTAACTTGGCTGCAAACACTGCAAGGAAATGCTTTGTTCAAAAATGATTCTATCGATCTTAGATGTTGTAAAAACTTCTATTATTTGGATGAAGTTTGAAGTGATATTGTCCTTTAAAAATTTTAAAAATTTCAATTCAGTTTTCAGATTAGGAAACTAATCAGATGCTCAGTTAGGAGCAGTTCAATTTTCTGACCTCTTGTAGCAGATGTTGATAGACTGGCAATGGAGTGAACATGAAACTTTTTTTTTTTTTAAAAAAAACAGATATTATTGCAAAGACAGATCTAAATTTATGAACATACAGTATATATTCATGTCATTATGTAATCAATTACCTGTATTATCGGCTGAGTGATAAAAGGATGGAGATAAGGCATTAGCTTGCAGTAGACATCAGCAATATTTAAGTGCTGTGCTACCACAGTGATAAATCCTACTGCCCCATAACGTATCCAAAGGTTTGGATGGCATAGGAAGGGCGCTGGGGGAGAAAAAAAAAAAAAAAAAAAGTTAAAAAATGTATCATTTCAAATTGAAGAGACAGGACTGTCCTGTATTTGCCAGATGGAGATCCTCATTTCCCCTCCCCAAATTCAGTCCCTCCTCCTCCAAAGTACCAAAGATTTCACAGATGGGGCCTGAAGTCAATGAGCTTCAGAACAGGCACTTGGGCCCAAATCCTCAAAGGCATGTAACTCCCTCTGATTTTAACTTAGGTGTCCTAAATAGCTTTGAGGATCAAGGCCCTCACTAAGGACCAACATCCTATGCTGGAAGAGCACTAGTGGCAGACTCGAGAAGGGAGTCAGCTCCAGAATAATAGAGGGAAAATAAATGAAAAAAATTGGGGGAAATTCTGCATGCACTCTTAAAAAATAAGATGGGGGAACATCACCACAATTGTTTGGGAAGTATGAGTCTCTGAGTCATGTAACCTAGTCCCCTGAATCATGGCAAGGCAGACAGTCCTCTCTAAAGTTTCCCCAAATATTTCAGTTACAGCCTTAAACATTTCTAATGATTGTGCAAATCTAACAATTATAAATTTCAAATTATTCTAGAACCTTCTTTGGCAGCTTATTCCCTTGTATAATCCAGTTTTTACTAAATATTTCACATAAATGTTCTTTGCTGTAGCCAACAGGTTATTTCTTATTTAATCATCTGAAACTGACAGTTAAAGTTTCAGGTTGGTAAATTTATTTAAGCAGAAAGTGAGTCCTGACCTTAATTTTGGCAGCACTTCTACTGGAAGTATTGATTACAAACAAAGTTCTAATCCAAGTGAATCTGGATTTTAATTGATATTTTACACCCTAATATCCACTTCAGATTATTTGTTTAATCAAAGTGGTTATTTTAGAATTCTAAGCAACTTGTTATTGCATTAGCAACAGCTTATTAAAAGTTAGGAAAATAATTCCCACCAGAACCTAAAGAAATTTGAGGTAGGATCATATAATGGATAACTAAGCTAATAGTGAAACTACAGAATTAAGATTTTCTGTAGAAAAACCAAGATATTTTGAGCATTTTTTTAAACTTACCTATATCACAAGCAAATTCATAGATGTGTGGTTTCTGCAACAGCCCTAACTGGCACATACAGGTAAGAGCATTGAGGGCCTTAAAAATGACAAATTCTTCAGCATCACTGAGACCTTGCTGGAGTAGAGGTTTTAAAATTGATGAGCTTTGCCAGCCAACATAAGCAGCAACACCTAAAAGCCATAAAGTGTTATTGTAATGGGCAAGGTAACACCCCCAAAAAGCTAAGACAGCTGGGTAACAAACACTATATACAAAGGCAGTCCACATCTTCCTGGAAGTGATTTGATCATTTGTGTGGGGGCGGGGGCAGAACACCACAAATTCAAACACAAAAATGATAAGCTCATGCTATATTTGCAAAAGGCAAAGGCAAAACTCACAATAACTTCAATGGTGCAACATCAGGGCCATACTGAACCTCCACAAAAATCAAGAAAGCTGAAATGCTTCATACTTCAGGCTACTCTCCTCCATCAGTGTTTGCAGTTGGAAGCCAAAGAAACTTGTGCCCTTAAAATTACTTAGGCTCTTAAACACATACCTAGGCACCTAACTTGCAGTCCCTATTTTTGAACATTTGGGTCTGTGTGTATAACAAAGTTGGCAATAACTTTGTTAATGTACGGAAAGACTAAATAACTTTTAACTGTTAACAAGGAACCAATTTTGTTTTGAAATGAGAGATTTTATGCCACTCAGAAAAGTTTAATAAAAATACAATTTTAGCCCGCTGGTGCTGCAAACACATTTAAGCACATGAATAATCCTATTGAAGTGAATGGGATTATTCATGCAAATAAAGCTCTCTATCTGCTTAACCCAATTTTTTGGGGGGAGGGAGCTAACAGTTTTGTGTAATTCAAATACGATACTTTTTAAAAAGAAACAAAACAGCATTTACAGTTAAGTTCATTATAAATTTTAATCTAAAGTTGCAGCTGCACAAATTTTCATATTAGTTTTACACAGCCTCGACCTCACCTAAATCAATTTTTTTATTCAACAGATTTAAAAGGTCTTGATTTAAATCACTCCATCCTGCTACCAAAAAGAAATAAAAAGACATGCATGAGCATTAAATTGCTTGCCTCTATGTCAGAGTTACTAAAATCTCTACA
This sequence comes from Trachemys scripta elegans, assembly GCF_013100865.1. Classification (NCBI taxonomy): domain Eukaryota; kingdom Metazoa; phylum Chordata; order Testudines; family Emydidae; genus Trachemys; species Trachemys scripta. Next base: position 75,794,783 of record NC_048299.1, read on the forward strand.
GGAGAAGCCCTCTTCTGTGACTGTAAAAATCTGTATGAACCTGCAGCAGTGTATTCAATTAACTGATTACATCTAAGCATGTTTCAGCCAAGAAACCGAGTACTTACCAACTATGCTGTCAAAGAAAGCTCCCCGAAGATGCCAGTCATTCTTATCATTCAGGAAGGTGATCATATGAGATAGGAGGACATCATTGGCTTTTTGACGTCCAAAGAAGACACAGAGACGTGTTATTCCATTTTCCATTAGCGTCTGTTTTACAATGTTTTCTGGGTCACTCAGCAGAGTAACAACTTTTTGCTGGACCATTTCATGCAAAGCCTGAAGCTCTGCAAGAGACACACAATAGAAAATTGAGTCAACATGAAACAAAACGTGTATTTGTCAGCCACCATAAAATTAATTAAAATAATATGCAATTCTGAAGGACAGCTGACTCGGTGAAACAGTAATGCAACAGAATGACTAGGATTCTGAAGCCATGCTTATAAATGGATTCATACTCAGGCTCTGAATTGATAGAACTGGGGAAGCCATAGAAGCGTATTTCACTGATATGGATAAAAACATACCCCAAACAATCTAGTCTGTGCTTCCATTGAGGTGATCCACTTATCGCACTTATGGCTGAAGTAAGGATGTGGGAAAGCATCAAAATGAGTCAATTAGAGTATGTCTACACAGACAAAAAAACCCGCGGTTGGCCTGTGTCAGCTGACTCCGGCTCATGGGGCTCAGGCTGCGGGGCTGTTTCATTGCTGCGTGGTTTTCCAGACTCGGGCTGAAGCCCAGACTCTAGGACCATGAGGAGTGGAAGAGTCTCAGAGCTTGGGCTCCAGCCTGAGCGCAGAAGTCTACACGGCAATGAAACAGCCCTGCAAGCCCGAGTCGGCTGGCATGGGCCAGCCGTGGGTTTTTCTTTGCTGTGTAGACATACCCTTAGGGCAGGTCTACACTTACCTCTGTAGCGACTGATCCAGCAGGGGGTCGATTTATCGTGTCTAGTGAAGACGCGATATATCGACCGCCAAGCACTCTCCCATCGACTCCAGTATTCCACCAGAGCAAGAAGCGTAGGCGGAGTCGACAGGGGAGCGTCAGCAGTTGACCTACCGCAGCGAAGAAACTGTGGTAAGTAGCTCTAAGTACGTCAACTTCAGCTACACTATTTTCATAGCTGAAGTTGTGTAACTTAGGCCAAAGTAGCCCCCCCACTCCAGTGTAGACCAGGCCTTAGAGACAATGGTTCAACAGCGAACACAAAATGCTTTGTGGCAACAGAGTAATTGAAAATTCACTTGCTTGTCAGTAGCTTTACCTTTCCTAAACTGATGGCAGAGTTCAGGTTGTGTATTTTTAACAATCTGGACGGATTATCTTTTAGGAATATAGAGATAAATAAGCAGCATTGAAAGAAATCAGAGATTTCCAGTTTCATTAAATAAGTGAGCAATTATCCCCAAGCTACAAAGAGTGCTCTAAAATGGTAAACCACTATAACCATTCATTGCCAAGTCATGTGCTTGGGTATTTCTAGTCTATGGTTTAAATAAATGTGTAATTTTACAAAGAATTTCCTAACTATTAGATGGAACTTGATAATACAGGGCCAAGCCCCAAGAGATATTGAGTAAGGCTATGATCTGGTCGTGGAAGTCACAGAATCCATGACTTCCAGGGACCTACGTGACTTCAGCCTGTGTGGTCGAGAGCTGCAGGATCCCCCACCACCCCGGGTGAACCCCGCAGCACCCAGAACGAGTCCAAGTCCCCCCCCCACACACACACCTGTCTTGTAACCCGATATATATCTTTTAAAATAATGTAAAACTGTGAGGGCTCTGGGGTGGGGCTGAGGATGAGGGTTTGGGGTATGGGAGGGGCTTGGGCAGAGGGGTAGGGTGAAGGATGAGGGGTTCATGGTGCAGGAGGGCTAGGGCAGAGGGTTGGAGTGCAGAGGGGATGAGGGTCTGGCTGGGGGTGCGGGCTCTGGGGTGGGGTAGGGCCACGGATGAGGGGTTTGGGGTGCACGCAACCCCCCCCAACCCTCTCCCCTCCGGCAGCACACTCACCTCGCACCATTGTCACTGCACATGCTCCTAGGACCCCTCTCAGGTCCAGGAAGCCCCCTTGCCTCCCTCTGTGGTGGATGCGGGGGCAGGACTGCCATCAAGTGGGCAAATCCTCCTACTGCTGCCCCTCACTATAGACTCACTGGGGGTGGGGAATGGGGCTGCCCTTGCCCAGCGTGAGGCAGGAGCGGTGACTCTGGGTGGGGGAGCTCCTGTGCTAGTGGAGGGTCCGTCCGAGGCAGAAGGGCAGGATTAGGGTCAGGGTCAGCCTGCCCTAGCACTAGTGGTTGGGGGGGGGAGGGCACTAGGACCCTGCAGCAGCAACTGATGCCAGGAGCCAGCAGAGCTGAGTGCAGTGTGGAGCTGCAGTGGGCAGCCACCCACTTTCCAGGGCACAGGCAGGGACACTCAGTGGAGGCAGGCAGGGACACTCAGTGGCGGCAGGCAGGGGTGGGGGAGAGACCTGGCCCCGAACATTAGTGGAGCCGGGCCCCCGCGCCCTGAATATTGTTGGAGCATGGGCCCATATAGCTTGCCATCCTGCCCGCAGCTCCTGGCTGACCTGGGAGGCGGGGGCACCCCACAGCTCTTGGCCCCACAGGCAGCGGGGGAACCCTGGGGCTGCAATCAGCAGGGGTGCCCCGCAGCCCCCAGCTGCTGCAGGCAGCTCCTAGCCCCTGCGCAGCTGCCCCGCTTGTGGCAGTGTGGGGACCCCAGAGATCCTCATTTTGTCACTGATATTTTTAGTAAAGTCACAGACAGGTCACAGCTTCCATTAATTTTTCTTTTTTTGCCCGTGACCTGTCTGTGATTTTTACTAAAAATCTCTGTAACAAAATCTTAGCCTTAATAATGAGCACCCAGAATTGAAAACAACAGAAAATGTAAGAATTCAGCACTACAGGCTTTGACCCATAAGTAAGCAACCCATACATAAGTTACATTACCTGTGTCATAGTTTTCACTGGGATGTGACACTTCATCCATTTCTTCACTGGTCGGCTCATTTTCCATGTTCAGATTTTTCAGCTGTACTAATTCCAGAAATCTCAGAGCCGTTTCTGCTAACAGTGCTATGTTTTCTGTAATGATAAACATTTACAACCATAATTTTTTTTTCCATTTTAAACTGTGTAAATCTGGTGCTTGCAGATGGAAAGAATTACTACTACTGACAAGAACCAGGCACTGTGGGCAAATGCTATACTATATTCTCTGCCAACACAATGTGACCTGGAACATTCCTGCAATTGTAGCTCCAGTAAAACTGCCAGGTGAATCAAACTGTGTGGTACTTTAGTGATCTGAGAAGTTGGAGAAGAAATGAAGAAGTTAAAACGAAACCAGGTTCATTGATAACATAAGCAGAACTATTTTTACAGAACGAAAAAGCTAATAGACTAGCCCAACAGGTCACCCAACCTCAGGCTAATGATTAATAACCTGATAGAATTAAATGCCATTAAATTCAAATTAACCAACAGGATAGTAAGTGCTTGCATCACAACAAATTTGTTCAGGGACATGAATGTTTGTGGGTAAAACACAAACCTTTGTAGAATGTCTAGACTAGCATTTACTATCAGCTTGGTTAACTCGAGTTAATTGACAATCAGTTAACTCACCTTTAAAAACAAGACCACAAAGCCTGGGTATGGCAGAAGAGTGCAGCAGGCCCTGCTTACCCACCCAGATACAGCCTGACTGTTGGGGTAAGTACTGAGAACTTCCCTTGTTACCATTCCTGCCTCTCTGGGGAAAGAGGGGTTCACTGTTGCTGCCTTTAGTGCTTCCAAAGGTCCTTGTTGCCACTCTGAGGTGGTGGGGGGGCCTTGCCTCTCCTGCCACAAGGAGCCCTGGGCTGTAGTGTTCCTAGGGCCTCAATCCAGCTCTGGCAAAGGAATACTGACATTACCAATATGCAACATTCTACAAGCTGCTTTATTAGAAAACATTATATGGCTTTGCATGTACAACTGAAATAAAAGAGTAGTTTCTACCAAAAAGTTATGTCACCTAAAGTAGTGAGCACTGATAGTGCTGCTGACAAACTTTTACACTTAAAAGCATGAAACTCCCACTAAAATCAACAGCAACTTCATTTATGAACATAAGAACGGCCATACTGGATCAGACCAAAGGTCCATCTTGCCCAGGATCCTGTCTTCTGGCAGTGACCAATGCCAGGTGCCCCAGAGGGAATGAACAGAACAGGTAATCATCAAGTGATCTATCCCGTTGCCCATCCCAGCTTCTGGCAAACAGAAGTTAGGGACACCATCTCTGCCCATCCTGGATAATAGCCATTGATGGACCTATCCTCCATGAATTTATCTAGTTCTTTTTTGAAACCTGTATAGTCTTGGTCTTCACAACATAAGGTTGACTTTGCGTTCTGTGAAGAAATATTTTCTTTTGTTTGTTTTAAACGTACTGCCTATTCATTTCATTTGGTGACTCCTAGTTCTTGTTATGAGAGAGTAAATAACACTTCCTTATTTACTTTCTCCTCACCAGTCATTATTTTATAGACCTCTATCATATCCCCCTTTAGTCATCTCTTTTACAAACTGAAAAGTCCCAGTCTTATTAATCAATCCTTGTATGGAAGCTGTTCTATACCCCTAATCATTTTGTTGCCCTTTTTTGAACCTTTCCCAATTCCAATATAATCTTTTTTGAGATGGGGCAACCACATCTGCACACCGGATTCAAGATGTGGGCGTACCATGGATTTATATAGCAGCAATGTGATATTTTCTGTCTTATTATCTATCCCTTTCTTAATAATACCCAACATTCTATTAGCTTTTTTGACTGCCTCTGCACATTATGGATACTTCTCTGAAAACATCCACTCAATGATGCCAAGATCTCTCTCTTGAGCAGTAACAGCTCATTTAGATCCCATCATTTTATATGTATAGTTGGGATTGTTTTTCAATGTGCATTACTTTGCATTTATCAACATTGAATTGCCATTTTGTTGCCTAGTCACTCAGTTTTGTGAGATCCCTTTGTAGCTCTTCACAGTCTGCTTTGAACTTAACTATCTTGAATAGTTTTGTATCATCGGCAAATTTTGCCACGTCACTGTTTACCCCTTTTTCCAGATCATTTATGAATATATTGAACAGTACTGGTCCCATTACAGACCCCTGGGGGACACCACTATTTACCACTCTCCATTCTGAAAACTGACCATTTATTCCTACTTTTTGTTTCCTATCTTTTAACCAGTTATCAATCCATGAGAGAACCTTCCCTTTCATCCCATGACAGCTTACTTAAGAGCCTATGGTGCGAGACCTTCTCAAAGGCTTTCTGAAAATCTAAGTATACTATATCCATTGGATCCCCCCTTGTCCACATTTGTTGATCCCTCAAATAATTCTAGTAGTTTGATGAGGCATGATTTCCCTTTACTCAAAAACCATGTTGACTCTTCCCCAACAAATTATGTTCATCTATGTGTCTGACAATTCTGTTCTTTACTAGAATTTCAACCAGCTTGCCCGGTACTGAAGTCAGGCTTACTGACCTGTAATTACCAGGCTCATCTCTGGAGCCCTTTTTAAAAATTGGTGTCACAATAGCTATCCTCCAGTCATTTAGTAGAGAAGCTGATTTAAATGATAGGTTACAAACCGCAGTTAGTAGTTCTGAAGGAACTCAAATGTGAAATTGCAGAGCTCTTGGGTGAATACCATCTAGTCCTGGTGACTTATTACTCTTTAGTTTATCAATTTGTTCCAAAACCTTCTCTAATGCATCTGGGCCAGTTCCTCATATCTGTCACTTAAAAAGAATGGCTCAGGTTTGGGAATCTCCCTCACGTCATCAGCCGTGAAGACCGAAGCAAAGAATTCATTTAGTTTCTCCACAATGGCCTTATCGTCCTTGGGTGCTCCTTTAGTATCTCCATCATCCAGTGGCCCCACTGGTTATTTAGGCTTCCTGCTTCTAATATACTTAAAGAATTTTTTGCTATTATTTTTTGAGTCTTTGGCTAGTTGTTCTTCAAATTCTTTTTTGGCCTTCCTAATTATATTTTTACACTTCACTTGACAGAGTTTATATTCCTTTCTATTTTCCTCACTAGGATTTAACTTCCTTTTTAAAGGATGCCTTTTTGCCTCTCACTGCTTCTTTTACTTTGTTGGTTAGCAACAGTGGCACGTTTTTGGTTCTCTTACTATGTTTTTGAATTTGGGGTATACATTTAAAGTTGAGCCTCTATTATGGTATCTTTAAAAAGTTTCTGTGCAGCTTACAGGGATTTCACTTTTGGTACTGTACTTTTTAATTTCTGTTTAACTTCCTCATTTTTGTGTAGCTCCCCTTTCTGAAATTAAACGCTACCGTGTTAGGCTGCTGTGGTGTTTTCCCTGCCACAGAGATGTTTAATTAAATTATATTATGGTCACTATTACCAAGCGGTCCAGCTATATTCACCTCTTGGACCAGATCATGTGCTCCACTTAGGACTAAATCAAGAATTGGGCTCTCCTCTTGTGGGTTCCAGGACTAGCTGCTCCAAGAAGCAGTCTTTTAAGGTGTCAAGAAACTTTATCTCGGCATCCCATCCTGTACCCAGTCAATATGGGATAGTTGAAATCCTCTTTTTTTTTTTTTATAGCCTCTAATCTCCCTGAGCATTTCACATGACACCATGTGGTCTAAAGCTTTCAAGACAATGGAGAATATATAAGTGGGGATCAAGAAAAACTGAAGGTATGTTTCCCTCTTACCAGCATATGCCAGTCTGACAATAGTGGCTTCATCTTGGGCTAAATGTGCTATGCCTGGCAAAATGTATTCTGGGTAAATATTGATATCATTGCGTGGCACCTCCTTGACAAGAGCAAGAACTTTAGTCAGTGTCCTCACAGCTTCTGCCCTCACCCTAGGCACAGAGTCATTGCTGAAATGTAATAGATAAGGCATAATACGATCCAGCAGAATCTCCACACTTAATCTTGGTGCTAAATGCAGAATCAGTTCCAAAGCAGCCAGTTTTGAATCACAGTATTTGAGAGTCTGTAAACAGGAAGTTATCACAGACACTAGAACAACTAGCCCATTCTCTTTTGTCTCTCCCTCTGCTTTCTCTGTTCGATCATGTCCACAGAGATTATGAATAATGTTGTCCAGATCTTTACGTATGACAAGTATACGCTCATCTGCGGATAGGAATGTTTCCTTGGCAAACTGTGCCATGTAAGGCTGGAGAAAGGTGTAAAATATTTCAGGAAATGCATTGTTACGTTGTTGTTTTAAGTAATCATCTGCTCCTAAACGTTTATCCGGCTCACAGTGGATCATCTGAGTGACCTGCAGAGAGGCAGGGGGTGGAGGGAGAGTGGGAGAAAAAGATTACAAGGTTTAGAAATGAATGATAAGTTATCCCCAAAGCAGTCAAAACCAAAAGCAGAAGAAATAAGAGGGCTCTACAGAATGCAGTGTTATTTACCAGTTCTCTGATACTGCGATCTTCAATTTTGTTCAGGACTTGATCAGGGGAGAAAAGACCATTTCTATAGGCCAAAAGCTGAGATAAGTCAAACAGTGGTACACCTTCTGTGAAGAGCTCTGCTATTACACAGCCTGAAAAATATCAAATATGGTGTCTGAGCATTACAAAATAGATACTCCTCCTTTGCTGTCAATGCAAAAACAAAAATAAGTTTTACACAATTCAACTGAATACAAAAATCTAAAGGGATAAAAGAGTGTGTCCAAAGAGCTATTTTAAGTTTATAAACCTAATCTCTGTATCAAGAAAACCCCCACAGTTGCTTTAAAACATGATCCCTACATTTCAAGAGTACAACATCTTAGAAGTATATTTCATATATTTCAACAGCCATAGGGTGGTAGCATGAAGTAACATAAAGCACTTGCATTTTTTAGCTGGCAGGTGCTTGAAGCAAGACCAGAAAAGGAAACCACATCACTGTCATGTGGCAGAGTAACTAACCAACCAACCAAGAAAGCACAGAGTAACCAGCCCTCCTCAGGAAGTGACTGAAGGACCTCTGCTTCTGTGGTGATGCTCAGTGATGGTGTTTGTCAACTATGGGTATGTCTACACTGCAGTTAGACACCAGTGGCTGGCCTATGCCAGCAGACTTGGGCTCCCCAGGCTCGGGCTGTTTAATTGCAGTGTAGATGTCCAGACTTGGGCTGGGACCAGGCTCTAAGATCCTCTGAGATAGGGTCTCCCAGCTCGAGCTGCAGCCAGGGCTGGAATGCCTGCATCAGAGTTAAATAACCCCACAGCCTGAAACCTGCGAGCCCGAGCCAGGCCAGCCACTGGTGTCGAATTGCAGCATAGACATACAACCTTACTTATTTTAGGATATTTTGAGCAGTAACATTAAGATTGGGGCAGAAACCACCCAAGATTGCCAAATAAACACAATTATTAGGTCATGTTGCGTACACAGAACTACAAAAGTATTCTTTTCAAAGACTTGAATACCAATCCTGCAATTTAATCCACTTGGGCAGAATCCCACTAGAGTCAATAGGGCTCCACAGATATCTGCCCATGTGGATCACACTGCAGGATTAGGGCCATAGATTTTTAAATTCAGATCCCTAGTTACACAAAAAAGAAAAACGAACAGAGAATAAACCTTTCCAGGTGGTCTCTCGAGACCATAGTTGAAGCACATTAGCGTGGCAATTTGCAGATCCACTGCTCAGATACATCACCACGGTAGCAGAGTGCCTTTGTAAGGTTTTATATTGCACAAAAATATATAGATTTTGTACAGTACTTATCCTGTGACTAGAAGGCTCTGGGGTCAATACTAAAGTTGGGGTGGAGGGGTTGTTTTGTTCCCCCCGCCTCCCTCCAATCTCCCTAAATTCTTTAAGCTTCTTCTTATAAAAAATCCCTACCCAGTTGATGCAAAACTATAAATCATGTATAGTTCTCGGATGATCACCCCAATACCTGCAGAAAAGATATCCATTGCACGTTTCAATTCTCCTCTGGTTCGCTGATTGCTGTTTGCCAAGTCTACCAGTGGCATTGAAGGATCTTTCATGTTCTCCAACTCTGTAGAAAACATACTGCCATCAACAAAGCGCTCAGGGGCAATATAACAAGTCCTTCTACGCGATGTGTCAAAGAAATAATTGAAGTCAGCAGGATTGTCCTCAGGAAGATAAGTTGGTTTAAAACTGGCAAAGTCAGTTAGAAGCACCCAGTTCCAGCTAGTCACCATAACGTTTTCAGTTTTGATGTCCCCATGACGCACTCCAGACTTGTGTGCTTGGTCCACAGCAGTCAAGATCTGGAAGGCTATCCACCTCTTTTCAATGTTATTTAGGAATGGTCTAGTACTGATTCGATCATAAAGATTGTCCCTCACATACTGTCTGAAGAGCATAGCTGCTTTTTCAGACAAAGTGGCCTTCTGAAAGGGAAGACAGTTCTGTGCAGAGTGCAGCCTTATCTTCAACTCCTCTAGCTCTTGCTTGTAGCTAGTTAGTGGTAAAGTTGGATCCTGAATTGCAAATACCTTCACAACCACCAGGCCTTCCCTGTGCTTGGCCCGGGCAACTTTAAAAAACCGAGTACTCCCCAGGCTTTTGTCATATTCAAAGTCATGGATGTCTGAGAAATAGCTGTCCACAGACAGGATCTGAGACGGGGCAATGCCAGCCAGCTGATTCCCCATGATGGCACCTCCTATTGTAGGAGTCAGCACTTCACAACTGCACCTAGAAAACAATTCAAATACTATCTTATATTTCTATAGTGTCTTTCACCTCAAAGTATCTAAATATTATTTACAAAAGGTAGAGTCATGTAGAAATCATTTCAAATGACACACAAATGCAGCCATTTCTACTCTGGAGTGGAACGTGGCAGCTATTTAATAGCTCCTAGGACTGAAAGCTGTTCCTTGCCTTTTTATTCATAGTTCATACTCCTGTAGTACTGTACTTGTTTTCTTTGTGTGTTTCCCATTATTTTTGAGAAACACTTAATACAGCTCCACCCTCATTGCTCCCTTTGATGAGCCCAGGATTTGGCCTTTCCTTGCGCAATGAAACCAGAGTTTGGTTGACAGCTATGCTGGACCAAGTTCTGCCCTGGCATGAGCAAGTGTATCTCCCACTGAAGTCAAAAACCACTTATTCCAGGAGCAAATGTGGCCTAGACTCTCCAGGGACAATACTGGCAACTGCACTGATGTGTCTGGAAAGCCCTAGGGTCTAAAGGGATCAACATTCCTACCCACATCCGACAGCTACTCCCTCAGTCAGTGAATTAGAGATTAATCTACGGAAGGAAGCTTCATCCTTTGGGACATTTGCAACAAGCCAGGCACAAAGAATGAGAGAACAAAGGGAGCCCATTGGAACATTCATGGTCAATCCTGCCTGAAGAAGCAGGGCTGGAATGTGCGCCAGACTAAACAAGGTTTAGTGTCTCTATTAGATTTGATTTCCAGAGTCACCTCCTCCCCCCCCACCCTGTGCTCATATCAGGCATGACCTACACTCCTCTCCCATGTGATACCCCACCCAAGTCTCACCTGATCCACTCCCCAATACTCTCCTCTGGCAGCAACCCCCCATCTCAGCCAGCGCCTACCGGACCCAGCTCTGGCAGCATCCCCACCCAGCTCCCACTTGACCCCTCCCCAACACGCCCCCCCCCCTGGGAGCATCTCCACCCCACCCAGCTCCCCATCACCCTGCTCTCACCTGATCTCCCTCCCCAATACTCCCTGCCCCCCGTGGCAGCATCCCCACCCCCACTATTGCCTTCACTGCTGCTACTACAGCCCCCCCGACACACATCCCCCCCCAGCGGTAAGTGGAACAGGAACCCGCGAAAACACCAACCGACCCCTCCCCGTCACTCACCTGGGGGCCGCCCCCGCCGGGCCTGAGGGGACCCGGGAGCCCCCGGCTGCGGGGTGGAGGAAGCCGGGGCCGGGACGCCTCTGGGGAACCTCTCTGCTACGCGGAACCGGCAACCATGACGCAGGGGGGCGGGGCGGCGCTGTGAGCTCACATCCGGCTGGGCTCCGTCACCGCCCCTCAGGCCTGCGGGGGGGCTCCGGCTACAGGGACCCTGCCAGGCCGCAGCCCCCGGCCAAAGCCCCGCCCCCGGCCAGCCTGTGGCGCGCGGGACACCCAGCCCGCGGGGGCGGGACTGGCGAGCTAGAGCAGGCGGCCCCGTGACATACACCCCCCCCCCGGAGGCGGGATTAGCCCCTTCCCCGAACCGAACCCCTGGCCAAGGGGGGGGGGGGGGGGTGTTGCCAGCTCGCCTGCCCTGGCCCCCTGTGGGGTGGTTCTAAAAGCCCCGGCTCCTGGAGTCCTGTGATGAGGGAAGGCTCTCAGCTTTCATTGCAAAAAGGGGTCTGGCCCTGGGGGTAGGGTGACCAGACAGCAAGTGTGAAAAATCGGGACAATGGGTGGAGGGTAATAGGAGCCTATATAAGAAAAAGACCCCAAAATCGGGACTGTCCCTATAAAATCGGGACATCTGGTCACCCTACCTGGGGGCGGCTCAGACAAGCTGGGGAAGGTGAACCTTGAAAGCTCAAAAGTGAGATACCAAGTTATTTGTTTCACTTATAGCATGTTTGTTGTTTTGTTTTAAATCTCATTATTTTGGAGCCTAACGTAAGTGTGAAGAGGTGGGATATAAGGTCACGCTAAAGTGTATGGTACTGTTCGGCCGTTAGGCGTCACATACCTGATTTCAGCTCTCTTCAGCCCAGAGCTGCCAGAGCAGTACAACAGTGAACTCATCTGGTGTCTAGCTCTCTGTGAGACAGAAGCTCTGTAGTTAGTCTATAGCTGATACAGGAGCTGGGCCTGCTAGTAGCAACCCTATCACCTGCCATGTGGAAGTGTATGACCGGGAGCATAACTATTGATTTTTGAACACGTGGGATTGGCAATGTTGCAGAGAGAGACTGTAACACACCCTTCAAAGTCCTTGTTCTTCTTTTTCTTAGGGGGAGAGGATGGAGCAGAGAGATTACAACGCACCTAACAATGTCCTTCCGCCAGCCTTCGGGGGGACTGTAACGCTAACAATACCTCTCCCCAGTCCCCAGCAAGACAGGATGAAGAGACTTTAACAGTCAGCAAAATTTCCCTTCTCTCTGGGGATTGAGGATTCTGTAACTCTCTTTTACTCCTTTTTTCCCCTCTCAGAGTGCCCCTTCTGCTTCTGCTAGTCTTTGCAATGAGGAACAAAAAAGCAGCAGCGACTGGTCTCCACAGCACCATTTATAAGTAAGGGCTAGTCAAAATGTTTTGACTGCAAAGCTTTTTCAGCAAAAAAAAAGGGGGGGGGCTTTTTCTTTTTCTTTCTCAAAATAGAAATATTTTGGGAAAGCATGTCAATATTTTGAAATGTTTGTTTAATCAAAAAATCACTTTCAAAACTTTTCCCAGTATTGTTTAACTTGCCACACTGTGACTTTTGATTGGTGCATTTAGTCACATGTGGGTATCTTGTTTTCTTGAGTGGATGGGTATAATCATAAATACTTGGACATCATGTAATTAAGTCATTTGAACTATGCCTTCCAGAAGACAAGCTAATTGGTTGGCTCCCTCACAAAGAAGCCAGAATAATCAACAAGGCCAGGCTATATGTTGAGACTGACCTGTTAGTGCTTACAGGGCTGTTGGTTCCCCCCACACCCCTAAAAAAAATCTTTATAGGAGCAGGCAATGGTGGTACATTTCCTGTAGGAAACTCACAATTTTTGTTGGGCTTTTCTTGCTTTTAACTCCTCTACTTTCAACTTAAGAGGAAGGGCTGCAGCAGTGAGGTGCAATACAGCACATTCTCCTCTCTTGCAGTTGATGCTGAAGTTACTGGGATCAGGATGAGGTGATAGGCATCTTCAGCATCCCTTAATGCCTGTCATGGGTGCATCTGTGCTCTTCTAGGTCAACCAAATGGGGAATTAGCTAGCCTATTTCCTTCTCCCCATGTCCAGGTTTAGATGTTAGAGAAGAAATGATCTAGTAGAGAGGTCTGTGCTTTTACTTGAGTCCTGTTGGATTTCCAGTAGGTTTGTCCTACTTACTTCTCTGTGAGGCTTAGAGGAGAATTTATTTTCATACGTTTGAGATATAAGGAAGAGTCTCTTCAGGTGGCTTTTGGTTGTTTTGGGGAATTGTCCTGAGACTTGTTTCTTTTTAAGAACTGTTTTGAATGTAAAAATCTCCATTCTATATTTTTAAAACTGAGAAATGGGATTAATTCCTTCCTTGATACTTTTCTTCTTTCATGGCATGGCTCTTATTGATGAATTTTCTCAAACCTAGAATGAAATAGAAAGGGATCTTGGTTACCATTTTAGTTTGAAAACAAATGTGAACAGCAAGAAGCCTAGGATAGGATTAGGGAAACTGTTTTCTGTTTTTGTTGGATTCTTCCTTCAGCTGCCTGTTGGTTTCATGTATCAGAGGGGTAGCCGTGTTAGTCTGAATCTGTAAAAAGCAACAAAGGGTCCTGTGGCACCTTTAAGACTAACAGAAGTATTGGGAGCATAAGCTTTCGTGGGTAAGAACCTCACTTATTCAGATGCAAGCTTATGCTCCCAATACTTCTGTGAGTCTTAAAGGTGCCACAGGAACCTCTGTTGTTGGTTTCATGGTATAGTGCTCAGTCCTCTGGACTACCATTTATAACCCAGGTTTTGGTATGGTTTGATAGGTAGAGCAGGGAATGTGGAGCCAGGTCTCTTGGGTTCTATTTTCAGCTTTGAGATCTAGTGTGATCCAACAGATCCAAACTTCCTGCTCTGATCTCTCTTGCCTCTAATGCAGGGGTGGGCCATCTACGGCCCGCGGGCCAGATTTGGCCCGCCAGCCGTTTTAATCGGCCCTCGAATTCCTGCTGGGGAGCAGAGTCTGGGGCTTTCCCTGCTTTAGAGCTCCAGCCAGGGAGCAGGGTCAGGGGCCACTCCATGTGGCTCCCGGAAGCAGTATCATGGCCCTGCTCCAGCCAGGGGGAGCAGGGTCGGGGGCCGCTCCACGCGGCTCCCGGAAGCTGCGGCGTGGCCCCCCGTCTGGCCAGGCAGCTCTGCATGCTGCCCCCACCCCAAGCGTCGCCCCCGCATTGCCCATTGTCCGGGAATCACCGCCAATGGGAGCTGCAGGGGCGGTGCCTGTGGACGGGATAGCGTACAGAGCCGCCTGGCTGCACCGCCATGTAGGAGCCGGAGAAGGGACATGCTGCTGCTTCTGGGAGCCATTTGAGGTAAGCACCGCCTGGCCTGCACCCCTGAGCCTCTCCCTGTGCCCCAACTCCCTGCCCCAGCCCTGATCCCCTTCCTGCCCTCCAAACCCCTCGATCACAGCCCAGAGCACCCTCCTGCACCCCAAACCCCTCATCCCCAGCCCCACCCCAGAGCCTGCACCCCTAGCCGGAGCCCTCACCCCACCCCCCGCACTCCAATCCCCCGCCCTAGCCCGGAGCCCTCTCCTGCACCCTGAATTCCTCATTTCTGGCCCCACCCCAGAGCCCGCACCCCCAACCAGAGCCCCTGCCCCCTCCTGCACCCCAACCCCAACTTTGTGAGTATTCATGGCCCACCATACAATTTCTATTCCCAGACGTGGCCCTCAGGCCAAAAAGTTTGCCCACCCCTGCTCTAAGGTCATGAATCTGTTTTCTTGTTTAGGTCACTATTCGTACTCATATGGCTTAACATGTTGTATTTGAAATGGAAACAGCTGATTTGGGATAGTACTACGTAGGGAATGATGATGGACATGGGCCTGTCTGGCAAATCTTTGGTTTTTGTTCCTTCCTTGCCCCTTAAAACATTTTAACATAACTGGAATGATGATGCTTGTACTTGTGAAGTTAGAGGGTGGTAAATCCAGTGGTTTAATAATCTTCTTTGTTTTAAAACAAAGCAAAGTGTCAAATGGCCTAGAAATACAATAGATACAGGTAAATAATGTTAAGTGGCATTGATATTGTTCTGTAGCCTGAATGACCTTCATTTCTTAATTTTTAATGTCACTAGCTGAAGAATAGCTGCCAGAATTTTGTTTGTCCCATTGTATAGTCTTTAAAAAAAGAGAGAGCATTTAATACTTGTTTAGAAAATCTCCATTGTCTTGTTTCTATATAACTAACATATTTAATTGATAACTTCTCTGTAGATGGGACAGCCTATTGGTATTTGAGAACAAAGGTACTTATCAATTAAATCAGATGCATGAAGCCTTTTTGAAAATGCAAATTTGTACATGTAGGCTATCAGAAGAAAATAATGCTGTTTAGAACACTGAAATCTCCATGGTAACTATTTAATCATCTTTTAGTATTTAATATCCCTAGATCATTCTTTTCCCAAACCAATTAAATTATGATAGTCTGAAAGAAATATCCTTTTGTAGGTAAAGAACAGGATTAGGATCCAGGATTCCCAAATTCTATTCTCTGTTCTGATCCTGACTTCTTGTCTGGCCTTGGGCAAGTCATTTCTCCTTTTAACATCAGTTTCCCCAACTGTGAAATAGAGTTAATGATACTTACCTACCTGGTGCCTCGGGAGGACTAATTCAATAAAGTTAGTAGCTGGCTTTTAAGGTCTTTGGATGGAAAGTGTTGGATAAGGGGTTAAGTATTTAATAAAGAAGCTTGGTAAGCAATTGGAAGCAAAATGTTGGATTCTGGAACCTGCTTTGAAATCACCATCTTTATGCATTTCAAGTCTGCGCCTTCTATCCTAGAGTGTTCCTGTCTCCTCAGGAGACCCAGCAGATGCTGCATGACAGGGAATGTTGTGAAGCCCAAAACTATAAATGGGTTCAAAAAGAACTAGCTACGTTCATGGAGAATAGGTCCATCAATGGCTATTAGCCAAGATGGTCGGGGATGCAACCCCATGCTCTGGGTATCCTTAGCCTCTGTTTGCCAGAAAGTGGGAGTGGATGACAGGGGATGGATCACTTGATGATTGCCTGTTCTGTTCTGTCCTGTCCCTCTGAAGCAACTTGCATTGGCCACTTTTGGAAGACAGGATACTGGGCTAGATGGACCATTGGCATGACCCAATATAGCTGTTCTTATGATTTCTGTTCTTTTCACCCTTGAACAGCTCTTGTACAACCTGTATTGTCTGACATCTGAATGAAAATAAGATCTACAGCTTCAGAATGTGGAGAAGGGTGCAGTTTCCCTGGCATGAAATATCTGATAAATTTTCAGAGAGACAAGGTGGGTGAGGTAATGTCATTTATTGAACCAACTTCCAATATTACTACTTTAGTATTCTGGGACCAACACAGCTACAGCAAATTTTCAGAGGGTCATTTTGCCCCTTTTTCCCTTATTTTAACTGTTTAACATAACAGTGAAAGACGTATTTTTCATACTAGTTCTCTTTCTGGCTTTATTCGATATTTATTAATCTCTTCTTCCTGGGTGTTGTAGGTCTGAAACGCCTAAACCATGTTTTCAGCCACAATAGAGATAAGAATAGTCATAGTATATAACAACTAAAGTCATACAAGGACACTACACGCTCTAGGATATAAATACCGGGAAGCCTTGGCCAGCAAGTAATTCTAGGACTCTTTCTTTGGGAAATGTTTCTTTGATGCATACCAATGGCACAGTTCTTTGCTCTTTAGAAGTACCATGACAAGGCAGGAAAAGCTCTCTTGAAGGGTGGGATATCTCAGTGGTTTGAGCATTGGCCTGCTAAACCCAGGGTTGTGAGTTCAATCCTTGAGGGGGCCACTTAGGGATCTGGGGCAAAATCAGTACTTAGTCCTGCTAGTGAAGGCAGGGGGCTGGACTTGATGACCTTTCAAGGTCCCTTCCAGTTCTAGGAGA
This sequence comes from Trachemys scripta elegans, assembly GCF_013100865.1. Lineage (NCBI taxonomy): Eukaryota > Metazoa > Chordata > Testudines > Emydidae > Trachemys > Trachemys scripta. The sequence goes on from NC_048299.1 coordinate 75,811,715, forward strand.
TGGGATATCTCCATTAATTTAAATTTAGATGCCTTCTCACTGGGAACTGCTATATCCCCATCTTTTCTTTGCTTCTAAAGATGCTTCAGCGTTTAGAAGAAATACATTCCCTCCAGTCTCTCAAGCTTTTCCAGTTTGCTAGAAATTCATTTAGACTTATTCCTTTTTCTCATTTAGCTCAAGTGATCGAGATCCTGGATTTCTGAGCAGTAGATCTAAGTTCTGTCCCCACTGAGCTTTATATTGTCTCATCACTGATCATGATGAACCTTTTTTTCTGTTCCAGCAGAATGGGAGACTCAGGCCATGTCTACACTATACATTCTTGTTAGTATAGCTGTGTTGGTTGGTGTGTGCAGAGGTGTGATTCCTGACCCTCTTAGTTGAAGACTCTCTTTAGCCTCCAAGATTAAGCTGTATTTCATCCCTCCCATCCTATTATCTCTTCACTAGAGATCATGAGAAGTGATCTTTATGCCGGTGACTGGCTGACAGACTCCAGAGAGTCCAAGTTCAGGCTTGCGTATCATGCAGAATCATCTGAACATTTTATGTTTGACTTGTTTTATATAGTATTGTTATTTAGACTCCCAGTTTAATTCTAGGCACATAAACAAAATAGTTCTCTTCAGGGATGCATCACTTGATCTGCGAGTGAATATTGCAGGATAGCACAGAAACATTTTGGCTGGGTTTTTATCTAAAAACAGCACTTCTGTGCTAAATGAACTTGGACTGATAAGCTTCACTTAGGGAGAAGGAGCCACCTGAAACTTGGTTTAAACAGACTGGTTGCCTTTCATACAGTCAACTTTCTCCATTCATTACAGGAGAAAACGGTGCTTCATAGCCTCTAGGTGGCAGCAGTTCTTTACCATTACTAATCATTACCAGGAACAGCAGTGCTTATCCATATTGTCTCTCCCTCCCAAAGTGTTGTCACGATATGCTCTAGGGCTAGTCTACACTACCCGCCCGGATCGGCGGGTAGAAATCGATCTCTCGGGGATCGATTTATCGCGTCTCATCTAGACGGATAAATCGATCCCCGAATTGATGCGCATACTCCCACCTTGTCAGGAGGAGTAAGCGCTGTCAACGGGGGAGCCGTGGCGGTCGATTTGCCGCCATCCTCACAGCGGGGTAAGTCGAATAGGTCGAAATTTGCGTAGTTGAATTTGCGTATCTTAAATCCATTTCCCCCCTTCCCCCCCCAGTGTAGACCTAGCCCTAGTGTTACCAGCCTTACCAGACAGCTATATTTGGAAATGCCTCATAGCTCCCCAGAAGGCCAAAATCTAAAAATTTAAGTTCCATGCTTGTTTGAAGAGATGTAGCAGTAGCATGAAATGTACTGCTGTGAACAGAGAACCAAACCTTCAATTCCTGTATTCCTAATTAGCATTTGGAAAGGATGAATTCAATTACTGGCATCTCCTCAAAATTTGGTTAGAGAATGCTTTCCACAAGCTCTGTACCCTTCCAAAACATGAATAATTCACCAGTTCCTGTGGTTTTGGCTCAATTTTCCTCACTAGGATGGAATGAGTCGCTGTCTCAGTAAGGAATCACTTCTACTGTCAGTACTACTGGTAGGTGGTATAAACTGTTCTAGTGCCTAACTATGAAAGTCGTATTGGGAAAAGGATGAAAAATCCTTTGTCAAATGCATGAGCGCATGCTGATTCAATTAATTACCCAGGATTGAAATTCTGTGGGAGAGAGAAAAAGATGAATTAGTTACCAGTTAACCTGAGGTAGCAGGTGTTGCTAAATACATGACTCAATGCTGGTAGATGGGCATTGGCTGGTGGCTGTAAAGCTTGAGCCAAAGTAATGGTAATCCCTTGGACAGAAGATCGGTGTATGAGCTGTTTAGGGATAAGCACAGGTTGGAGAAGGGCTACGAGATAGCAGCAAGGTAGCCAAGTTTAACTGATTTATTGCCTCAAATCCTATGCATCAAAGCAAACTTAGAACAGCAACATTTGAATACAAACTTCAAACACCACCCTCTTTCCTGCCCCCTCCCCCCAAAAAAAGTTTCAGTGTCCAAATCTGGAGTCTTGGTTCAGCCTATCATAGAGGCCAGCCACAAAATTTGGCTCCAAACCTAAGTCTGAATTCCAAACCCAACACCACCAAAGTTTATGGATGTTCAGGTTTGGGAGGACAGGGGCTGGTTCAGGCCCATCTCTAGGATAACTGTTGATGGTCTGCCATTGGATCCCTGGGAGACCCCGTGCAAGAGAGAGCTAGTCACCTAGGATGCCTGTTTGCCTTGGGGATGCTGCTTCTTGACTTGTTATATTGAAATAGAAGCCCATATTTTGATCCTAATTTCCATAACTTTCTGCCAATAAACAGGGGGGTTTTAAGCAGAAATTTACATGCAATTTCACCTCCCACACAGTCCAGTCACCCCACCTGCTTCATCTTGTGCAGTAACTAATAAAAGAACAGCTGCCATGGCTACTGTCGCTATATAAACTCAGGGGAAAGCTCTTCAGATTTTAAGGCGTGCCTAGAGCAGATGATTAAACAACATTTTATTTATTACAGAGAAGCCATAAATTAGAGCAGAAACATACCATGCCTCTGTGTGGGTTTCAGGTTTATAAGTATGTACTTCAAAAATAATTGCAATATGGGTAAAACAGCAAAGGAGTGAGAGAATAAGCAGGGTAGAACTCTGGGTGGAACCCTCATTATTAAATCTAGTTATAATTAATCTAGTAACGGCCGCATGTAGTTTTCTATGTAATAGTACACTGGTCAGAGATGACGTGTTTAGAGAACCTTTTCAACCCATTTTCAGGCATTCTCATTTCCAGTAGTCTCATCAGCATTCCAAGGAAATATCCTCTAGAAAGGCAGATATGCAATAGTGGTGATGGTGTTTGCTGTAGCAGCCAAACATCAAGGTCATCGGAAAGATTCTACAGACGTACTAAAGAGTTGACCTTTTGTCTTGAAAACGGTTGACTTTTAGAATTGTTATGGTGTATATCTCTTGCAATTCTTTATGCGTCTGAAAAATACATTTTTATTGTTCTGCAGAGCTCCCAGTCACATATTGGGTTATTGTTTTAAATGCTGAGTAAATAACATTCCTTTGCTTTTGCATTATTCTCCTCCGGCTGCTTTCCTACCCCCACCACTTTCCATAAAATGCCTGATCCCATGCTCTCTAAATTCAGTGGAAATATGCTGGTTGGCTTTAATGGCAGAGAGGTTAGGTCCAAGGTAAGCATTAAGGATTTCACCTCTCTTTAATTATTGCTTCCCCAGTCTAGAGAAGTGTCACCAGCATTTCATTCCTGCCACTTCCACTTGCTAAAAAATCAATGGTTTCAGAGTAGCAGCCGTGTTAGTCTGTATCCACAAAAAGAACAGGAGTACTTGTGGCATCTTAGAGACTAACAAATTTATTAGAGCATAAGCTCTATATGCATCCGAAGAAGTGGGCTGTAATCTATGAAAGCTTATGCTCTAATAAATTTGTTAGTCTCTAAGGTGCCACAAGTACTCCTGTTCTTTTTAAAAAATCAATGAAATTCTTGTATAGTCTATTGAGACATGACAACATAATAGCTTCTAAGACTTTCAAGGCCAGAATCACCTGTGATCATCTAGTTTGGCCTCCTGTATAGAACTTCACTCAGTAATTCCTGCAGCAAACCCATAATTTCTACAGTACATCTCTTACTCGCACCATGGAAATCTTGCAGCCAAATAATCCAGCCTCCTGTGTCTCAGTAATGAAACTTCTTGGATACTGTCACTGGGAAAGCTGTTGGCATTGGGTTTTTCTTTTCTTACCCTAAAAGCAGACACAAAAGAGTGTGTCTACACACTGCATCCATGGGTCTGATTTGCAGCTCATGTAGATATACCGAAGTGAGTATGTACCCCAGGGGTCTGGTGGGCTTGTGCAGCCAATACCGAAGCCCATGTTGCAGCATCTTCACTAGCTGTACAGCTAGCTAGTACAGTTACATCTACGTGAACTGCCATTCATACAGCCAGCTGTAACATAGATGTACCCTTAGGGTATGTCAACACTACGAAATTAGCTTGATTTAATAGAAGTCTATTTTTTTAGAAATCAATTTGATACAGTCGATTGTGTGTGTCCCCACTAAGTGCAATAAGTTGGCGGTGTGCGTCCACAGTACCGAGGCTAGCATCGAATTTTGGAGCATTGCACTGTGGTAGCTTTCCCGCAGTCTCCGCCACCCACTGGAATTCTGGGTTGAGGTCCCAGTGCTTGATGGGGCAAAAACATTGTTGCAGGTGGTTCTGTCGTCAGGCCCCCCTTCCTCCCTCCCTCCGTGAAAGCAATGGCAAAAAATCGTTTCTCGTCTTTTTTCCTGGGTTACCAGTGCAGACGACATACCACGGCAAGCATGGAGCTCGCTCAGCACACTGTCACCGTATATCTCCTGGGTGCTGCTGGCAGACGCAATACTGCAGTGCTACACAGCAGCATCCCCTTGTCTTGCCTTGTGGATGGCAGATGGTACAATACAACTGCTAGCCGTCATCGTCGTCCTGTGGGTGCTCCTGGCCGACCTCGGTTAGGTTGGTCGGGGGCGCCTGGGCAGACATGGGTGCTCCTGGCCGGCCTTAGTGAGGTCGGTTGGGGGCTCCTGGACAAAAATGGGAATGACTCCAGGTCATTCTCTTCTTTAAGTATCATCTAATGGAGATTCAGTCCTGCCTGGAATATCATGCCAGCTGGAGGCTTCTGCCTCAGGCTGCTCTCCTAGTCGGCAGCACTGCGCAGTCGCACATACCCCAGCCTACCCTTTGCTCCCATGGCTCATGAAGCCTGGACAGTAGTAAGGAGCAGTTCGACTATAGGCTGAGCAAGTGCAGAATGGTGGTAGAATGTGCCTTTGGACGTTTAAAAGCTCGCTGGTGCAGTTTACTGACTCAGTTTCACTGAGGTCTAACCAATATTCCCATTGTTATTACTGCTTGCTGTGTGCTCCACAATATCTGTGAGAGTAAGGGGGAAATGTTTATGGCAGGGTGGGAAGTTGAGGCAAATCGCCTGGCCGCTGATTACGCGCAGCCAGACACCAGGGCGGTTAGAAGAGCACAGCAGGGTGCGCTGTGCATCAGAGAAGCTTTGAAAACCAGTTTCATGACTGGCCAGACTACAGTGTGAAAGTTGTTTGTTTATCCTTGATGAAAACCCGCCCCCTTGGTTCCCTCTACTTCCCTGTAAGCCAACCACCCTCTCCTCCCCCCTTTGATCTCCGCTTGCAGAGGCAATAAAGTCATTGTTGTTTCAAATTCTTGCATTCTTTATTAATTCATCACACAAATTGGGGTATAACTGCCAAGGTAGCCCAGGAGGGGTGGGGCAGGAGAGAAGCACAGGGGTGGGGTAGTTGTAGGGGCACCCCCTAGAATGGCATGTAGCTCATCATAGAAGCGGCACGTCTGGGGCTCTGACCTGAAGCGTCCGTTTGCCTCTCTGGTTCTTTGGTAGGCGTCACGCGGCACTGCTGCGGGTCCCTGTTATAACCTCTGTCCTTCATGCCCTTGGAGATTTTTTTTCAGGAGACTCTGAAGTTTGAACTGTTTCTGATTGCTCTGAGAGGACTATCCTTTCTTCAAATTGCTATGAAATTAGTTCTGGAACTGCAGCTTCACTTTCCTTGTACTTGTGCTATTATTCGTATCTTTTAAGTATCTAGAGTTTCAGGCTAAGCCAGGGGTAGACAACCTATGGCAAGTGTGCCAAAGGCGGCACGCAAGCTGATTTTCAGTGGCACTCACACTGCCCAGGTCCTGGCCACCGGTCTGGGGGGCTCTGCATTTTAATTTAATTTTAAATGAAGCTTCTTAAACATTTTAAAAACCTTATTTACTTTGCAACAATAGTTTAGTTATATATTATAGATTTATAGAAAGAGACCTTCTAAAAACGTTAAAATGTATTACTGGCACGTGAAACCTTAAATTACAGTGAATAAATGAAGACTCAGCAAACCACTTCTGAAAGGCTGCTGACCCCTGGGCTAACTATTGCGTTAAATCAGAATCAATATCTGGCTGAGTTACTTGGGTTTCTTTTTGGCATTCTGTTTCTGAATCCCTGTTTGGCCTTTGTTGAGGATGGGATACTTTTTGTTGTTTGTTTGTTTGTTTGTTTTTCCTTAGCAGATTTCATAGTGGCTTTTTCTTTATTGTTATATTTTGCTTTAATTACAAATAGTGGAAGCCAGAAATGACTTGGTTCATCTAGTCCAGCCTCTTGCCTTGTATAGGTCTCCTGAATACTTCATTTCCAGGTCTGGTGCCTTAAACCTCCCTTGTGTCTTTGAGTTTTGGTTTGGGGTTTTTTTTGTGTGTGTGTGTGTGTGTGTGTGTGTGTGTGTGTGTGTGTGTGTGTGTTTTTTGTTCCTGCCTCCCTCAATCCACTTGTTTCTTAATGTCCAGCCTACAATTCCCTAGCTTCAGCTATTATTACATGATGATTTTTTTTAAACAAATAAAGGGTATGACCCTGGAAACTTAGTCACAAGGTTGTCTCTACCCATGTCAGATGTCCTGTTGACTTCAATGGTCCTATTTCCACAAAGATTGGTTGTCTGAGAGAGTGTGCAGGATCAGGCCCTAATACCCTTCCATTAAAGTCTTTACAGGACACGGTTCGACTATGTTCTGTTCTCCCACTCCAGCCATCAGACTTGCCCCTGCCCTCCTGCCAGACTACATACATTCTGGGCCTGATCTTAAGATATACCTAAGTCTTGCTTAGCCCAAAACCCAAGAAGGGGAGGTGGTAAAGGTGGCTGATTCCCTCAGGTAGCCAGAAACTGAGGTGGTGCCTGTCGTAATTTAGAGCATGGATCTAGCAATATCAGGTTCTGTCCCATGACACATCCTGAGTGCAAGCTCTGTAACTGATGGAGACCCCGGCTGCCTGTTTAGGGTAGTTTTACAGAGTCTTTGCACCATGGGAGTGGTGCAAAGAGGCCTCCTTGTGGGGCAACATCTGGCCTTCTGCTTCCATCCTCAAATGTATAACCTCCAATTCATGTATCAGCTTTAATGCCCTTCTCCGTAGTCCCTTTATCTCTGCTGAATGCTGTGGGAGGGAAACCAGAACTTCTCCACAGTATTTCAGGTGCTCAGATAGGAACGAATGTGAAATAATAATTGTCAGCTCTTTAGCCAATAAAATTATTAAGTTAAAAACGTTCCCCACAGTAATTTAGCCAGGCTTGGGAAGGTTAGCTAGTCCGATGCAGCTCTGTGTTGTGTTAGATGGGTTGCTGTTACAAACACTGGAGGGCAGCAGAACAAATGCAGCTAACGATTTAAGCACCGAACAATAGAAATGAGCTGGATTCTGAATTACCATAACATCCTCCTACAGTAAAGTCAATACAGTGACTTAGGAAAAATATCACATGTCAAAGTACCTCTTTCTGTAAAAAGCATAGGTGCTGGAACTAGGGGTACTGGCTTGAAGTAGCAATAACAACCTAAATACATGGTTTCTGCCTTCAGCACCCCCACTATGAAAATTGTTCCAGCACCAGTGGTAAAAAAATAAATTCAGTGAGTAAGAATTGCTTTCCCAACCTGTAATAAACCTTTAAAAAGAACTGTCTGCTTACCTCCTCTTGCAAGAGAGTTCATTCAATTCACAAGTCCTATTGTTTTCTTGATGGTGAAAATACACTAGAAATAACCACTTTGCAAGTTATCTCAGATTTGAACAATTAACAAAGGTACCTTTTGTAATGAAGAGTTACAGCCCCAGCCAGGTGCAAGGAGGATGAAAGTGAGTCTGTCGCTGGGTTCTTCAAGTCTGGCTATTTGCAAATGGGGGAAAGATTGCAAAAATCCCTCCTCTGTTGTGCCACAGATGCAATCACACATACAGACTCACACAGTCCTTGTACTCCTAGAGTGCAAGGATAGCTTCTGCCAAGCAGTGCCAAAGGAGGCAGGGAGGAGCAGTGTTGGGGCAAGTTCCCCTCTTCATCCCAGCTGGGCTCCGTGAGGAGAGCATATGCTGCTCCTTGACAACACATGCCAGAGATGTTGCTCTAGCATCCATTGCATTGGGAGTCCGGGAGGACTTTTTAATTTTAGCTGTAAATATACATATATAAACAGTGAGTTCACGGAGGATAGGTCCAGCAATGGCTATTATCTGCGATGGACAGTGATGGTGTCCCTAACCTCTGTTTGCCAGAAGCTGGGAATGAGCAACTGGGAATGGATCACCTGATGATTACATGTTCTGTTCATTCCCTCTGGGGCACCTGGCATTGGCCACTGTAAGAAGACAGGATACTGGGCTAGATGGACCTTTGGTCTGACCCAGTACGGCCGTTTTTATGTTCAGTATACTTTTAAAGCTGGATTCCTCTTTGCAAACAGGCAGAGGCACCCAGTTTCCAGCTACTGGAAAACATCCTAAGCCAGCATTGCAGTGAAGGCTGATTCCTAATTCTGGCACTTTGTCAAGGCTGATTCCTAATTCTGGCACTTTGANAAGGCTGATTCCTAATTCTGGCACTTTGTCAAGGCTGATTCCTAATTCTGGCACTTTGAGTTCAGAAGAGGGGGGCGCAAGGACCCTAAAAATTAATACTGGCTACTCCAGGCTTGGATTAAACTCCCAAGGTTACAGCTTTTCTCTGACCTTGGATGGGTAGATGCTGCCACCACCCAAAACCCCTTTGAGAACCCAGGAAGGCGCAATTGGGAATTCCTTCCGGTTGGGTAGCCTCAAGCCCTTTCAGCCCCCTCTGGGGAAGAGCTGATAAAGAAAACCAGCTAATTAAACAACATGTGCACAAACCTCTTAGGACATAAAATCCAATCCTGTTCTTAAAAAGGTTAATTTTATTAAAAACAAAAAGAAAGAAAATACATTTGAAAACTTAGGCCATTGTTAGATTTAAAAAGAGCAAATACAAAAATTAAGAGTCAAAATCGCTTTCTTGAGGCCCAGCTTAAAAGTTACAAGCAAAACAAAAACATTTGGGGTTAGCACAGAGGGGTCCACAAGCCATGAAGAAATAAACAAGATAAACGTAATTGCCTCTTCCTAGACATTTCCCGATCTACTTACATATCTGGGGGTTTCAAGTGAGTAGTTTCTAGGTATAATCTGATGACTTTTCATACCTGGCCCAAGCTTCCTACAGTATAGCTGCTCTGTCCCTTCTCTCCAGGAGAGCAACACAGACAGACAAAGGGGAAGTTTTTTCCCAATTTTAAAAAGTTTTAGCCTTCCCATTGGCTCTTTTGGTCAGGTGCCCACTCCTTTCCTTTTACCTATGCAAGGAGACTTTTTAACCCTTTACAGGTAAAGCAAGTAGAGAACAACTACTAAGAGGGATTTTATAGCTAACTGGCTTGGCTGGGTGTTCATAAAAGGAAGCTACACTCCCCCCCACCCCCCCCCCCCCCGTTCATTTATCACACCATTTATATAAAAATTGCCTCATTACTGAGACTACTACTCATTATTTGAGACTACTCCTAGTAGTCTCAAGCATGGAAGGGATGGAGACTAAGTTATCTTTTCAGTCTTAGAGGTGGCCCTTCCAGAACATGATACACACAAATCTGAAGAAACGTGTACTGTGGTTGTCCATGCCGTGTGTGTGCTATGAATAAATAGAGGCATGCAGTTTACTAAGGCTGCTGAGTTAGAACTTTCACAAGAAATGAATTCACTGTAGAAAATATTAGTTATAATTGTATAACTTCCCAATCATTGGGAATTAGCCTGTGCAATACAGTATATGTAAGCAGATATTGCTATATAGTACTAAATGTACATACAGTATCGTTTAGAAATCATCCCCACAAAATGGGGGGAGAGTGGGAGGAGCTATGACATAGCTCATCATTTATCATTTTCAATGGAAAATGGTTTGGCAACTTTCATTGTCCAGGCAAATTTAGACGGATGAAAGGATCGACTAAGCAATTCAAATTGCTTAGTCGACCCTTTATATGTGTGAATATATGTAATTACTGAAAGCTTTCATGTTTTATCTGTTAAAATGCTTCTATGACTTTGGCTTAAAAGAAGGAAGAGCTTTAGAAGGATCAGAAGAGAGTGTCCCGTGGGAATAAAATTACCCATGGAAATAACAATTTGTTTTTTGAACTTCACAGAGAAACAAAGGTTTGCTACAAATGCAATAATCATCTCTGCAATAGGGTTTTTAATAACCAAAGGCAGAGGAGTTGTTACTTTGCATGTAATGGCAACATTTGGATCGTTCATAACTTTTTCCCACAAGAGGCTTATTTCAAACAGCAGTAACCTACCAATGCTATTCTAAGCAGAACTAGTTAATAGTTTCCTGCTAGCAAAACACAAATGGTGGTGTGTGAGGGTTGATTTCTTCATATTCTAGAAAAGAGCTAAACTGTGTTATCTATTTTCTGATTTGTGAAGGTTCCCCCTCCCCTAATATCCATTTAAACCAAGCAGTGTCATTAGAAGTCTCTTTCTTTTTCCAGTGTTTGGCCAAATATCACTTCATTGCTCTCAGGAAGTGTGAAATTAGTCCAGAGCATTTCATAGGTAGGGACTCCAGAATTTAGAGGGGCAGTCTGTATACACCCATCTCAAAGATAAAGTAGAAGACTTGCACAGAAGTCAGCCACCTCTGGGCATGCCTATCAGATATGAAGGGAAAATGATGCTGCTTCTACATTCCTTCCAGAAAGCATGTAAATAATCAACAGATTTTTAAAAAAAACAGGAAATGAAATAATGTATCAGTGGATCATCATGTAGCTGAGTTCCATTACATCAAGTACCTGGGCAAAAAACTCACCTACACGCTTTTGAAAACTTAACCCACAGGGAGCATGTATGTGTAGTTCTAAAATACTATTTATACTGTCAGCTCTCTGATCATAAACACACTTTGAAGTTAGAGGACATCTTTCACAAGCATTAAATTCAGTCCCATGTTCGGAAACTAGTAAGCGCTGGCAGTGGGCTCTCCCCACACACATTCCCAAATTGTGTTTAAATTGGAATTTCAGTACAAATATAAAATGAACAACATGTTATCGGCAAATGCAGGTATCAATTAAAATGAGAGCTTACCCATATAAATCTGAGTGGGAGAACAGTCTGGGCATTTGGGAATGCATAAGTGTCCATGACATCCAAAAGGGGACGCCAAGTACCTGGCCTTGTCAGAGTTAATAGATTATTTTTTCCATTTAGGCATAAACACCATGTTTCTTGTTCAATCCAATAATCAAGAATCATAATATTAACTATCTGCATAACAACTCAGCATGTTTATACATTGAGTTTAAGCCAATATTTTAAGGGTTTCTAAGCAGTTTCTTTTAAGGATTCCATAACTGATACATTGTACTTTTCTCTTCTTATTCTGCTAATATGTTTCCATATTTTTTTTGTATTGCAGGTAATTCTCACATTACAGGGCAAGCTGATGTTTCTGCTGTATGGCATTTGGGACATTTAAACATAGCTATTCTGGTGTATAATTTAGGACAAATCAATCCTTTGTGTTCCTCATGCAGTTGTTATGGGGGTTATTTTGTTACAGGTGGATGCTTTATACATGTTGGATGTGACCTGGTTCTATTCTTCAGCGGTAATTTCAATTTACTTTTCATTTTGCAGTTTCCCCATACCACTGAGGCAATATGTTGGATAATCATCTCTTAGTAGTTTATAACATCTGCTAGTCAATTTAGAAGTGATGGAGCTGCACAGCATTGTTTCTTCAACGAGTGAGAAGTGATTGGTTTTCCTTTTTTGGTAAAGATGCAGTGATGGGAAGGCAATGCAGACTGCCGTGATGAGGAGGCATTGAATGATTCAATCTCTAGTGCTCCCGTCCAGGAAGATGTGTAGAGCAGAGAAGATAAGCTCTGTCTGTCTTGTATCAATTAGATGGGATTTGGGCTTGACACGAGGGCCTTGCAGGCAAGGTCTGGGGCATGGTTAAAATGGAGATATTTATATGCACTATGTACTCTACAGACATAAATACGATTCAGTCCCTGACCCAAAGATCTTATAGTCTAAGGATGATTAAGTTTATGCATGTCCAGGGCCGGCTCTAGGTTTTTTGCTGCCCCAAGCAAAAAAAAATTTTGGCTGCCCTCCACCCCAGCCCTGGTCTCCCCCCCCCCCCCCCCCCCGCACTCCCCTGCTGCCCCAGCCCTGGGTTCTCACCACCACCACCACCCACACCCCCTGCCACCCAAGCACTGGGCTCCCTCCTTTCCCCCCTACCAGTGCCCTCCCCCCATCCCCCTGCAGCTCCAGCCCTGGGCTCTCACCCCAACCTGCACCCTCCTGCTGTCCCAGCCCTGGGTCACTGGTAACTCTCTCCCAGGGCGGGTCATTCAGCAGGAATTTTGGATGTGCACAGAACACAGACAGGTTTGGTTCCCACATGGTTACAGAACTGCAGTAAAGTAGAACAATTTTCAGCTTGTGTGATTGGAGGATATCTGGATGCATATTATAAGGCTGTCCTACATAAATGAGGAAAAGTTGAGGTGCCTTTATTATTCTTTTGTTCCACTCTTTCTTTCTATGGGGAATTTGCCAATGCAATATTACTGTCTTCCTTTTAAACAAATAAAACTAAAAAAAAAAAAAAGGCAATGGCTGTTGAAAATAGCAATTCCAGTCCTAAAAACCATTGGGAAGCATTTTTTTGCTCAATTTTAACCTACTTTTTCTACAGCAAGTTACAGTGGATCAGTATATTTGATTTGGGAGAAATAAAGTAACAGCAGCCCGAACTGAGCTTGAGCACTCCTGAATTTTGAGGTGTTCAGATCTGGAAGGCAGATGCTAGATTCCCTTTCTGAATATTAGCTATATCTGGAAAGGAAAAGTCAATTTCTGCTTCCATGGCTCAGAAGTGGAAATCCTCCTAAGTGCCTGGTACTGTATCTAAAGCTGCCCAGGTCCAGAGCCTCCCCTCCCTTACTTTTCATTTTAAATTCTAGTGGGATCCACGTACCTCCCTTGCTAGGCTTCAGATAGAGAGGGGCACTGTCCATTTAGTCCACCCAATTCCTTCTTTGGGGGCTGCAAGGTGAGTTCACACCAGTATCCCTAATCCAGTCTGGAGAAGTCTACTGAAGGGGATATCTGGGCCAAAGCCTACTCCTTGGGCACACTTCTTCCCCATTCATAGTGCCACCCCATTTGACTCACAGCAAGCTGCAGCATGGCTCAGCTACCTCACTCCCTACCCCTCCCTTTCCTGTTGATAGCTGCCAAGGGAATGCTGGGAAATGTAGTTCTTTCCCTGCTCCAGGGCTGGCTCTATAGGCAGGGAGCTAGGCAAGGAATTATAGCTCCCAGGGTCCTGTGGGCTCTCAGCTCCCATGCTGGATCCCCAGCTGCTCTGTGGCTCCGCAGATGTGCCGCCCCAAGCACCTGCTTGTTTTGTTGGTGCCTAGAGCCAGCCCTGTGCAAGTCAGTAGTCCCACTACACATGGGGCCTAATGAAGACAGGACAGAACAAGGAAAGACAAGCTAAGAGTAAGGCACAGAGGTTACTCATACAAGCCCATGGACTAGATCCTATGCTGTACCCCAGCTGTTTTGGAGCTCTGGAACAAAGTAACCTCATTCTCTCCCCTGAAAGAAGCACCTCCTTGATCTGCTTCTAAAAATTCCTGCGGGGATTTAACAGACAATAAAAAGCCATTCTCTGGTTGGATAAGGACTCCACTAGGAATACCACTAGATGAGGTGTTGTGGGGCTGCAGCCCCTCCAGGGCACATCAAAGACCTGTACTCCCCATCACAAGGTGGGAAAATAAAGTTTTGTGTACCCCCATGAGAAGAAAGTGATTGCACATCATCATAAGAATGGCTTAGCCTCCAAGAACAGAAAAATGCAGTCTCTGGTGAGAGAAGAAAGGTCAAAGATATGTCAACTTAAACAGGCACAAAATGATCTACTGGGTGACATTTCTTTTTCCTTTTCCTCATGGGCATGTGGCTCTTTTCTCATTCTCAATGAGTGTCACAGTCTGACATCTACCCCCCACAAATCAAAAGCTGCATTAATAAATATAGTTTCAGCTGGCTACTTCTATGCACCTAAAAATCATTAATAATGGTAAATGGGTTCCATCTCAGTTACTTTGTCGTTACAGGTTCGTTAGATGTATCCAGAACGGAAATGGCAGCACAGTTCTGCTACTTTAAGAGTGACAAGAACTACAAGGGTAGTGGTTTTTAACCCTTGAGAATTAGCGTTACACTGGAGAATGCGGAGGACTTCTAAGGCAGGCAAAATACCTCCACGGGCACCGGCAGGGAGAGCTATGGTCAAGAGCAACTCCTCTGCCTCCTTTTTAGAGCTGCAGAATGTCCTCCTCCATTCCCAGCCTCAGGCTGCCCCAAGGGGCTGGGACTTGGACATACACCCTCCCCCACACAACCATTTGGGATTGCAATTTTCTGGTCACACAAACAGTCCTTCTCCCCCAACATTCATTGGTGCAAGAGCTAGAATGTTGGCTGTCCTTGCACAAGTGCTTAAGGGAGGTTAAGCAGCTTCCTGTGTTTCTCATTCCTTGGAAATTTGCATAGAAGCTGCCCTTATGCATTGATATGTATGCTTATGGCAGCTATTTTCCTACAGTTAATTTATTGTTCTCTTAATTTTTTCTCCATAGACATCTTTTCCAGTGTTTTTGCAACTTCAAGGTGCCCTGTGTAGGTAAATGGAATTTGGGTTTGTGCCCTATTGATTTTGAGTGGCACTGTATAACCAAAAAGGATCAGTCCCCGGTTCTAGGCACCTTGCGTCTTTACTGAAAGGTTCTGGGTTTTTTAATTTCTTTTCCTGTATATGTTTGACCTTAGAAAGTGTATTTACCACCTTCTTGTAAACCTGCTTAATGTAATTATTAAAAAGTTAATGAATTTGGACAAACCACGGAGAGAGAGAGAGAGAGTTCTTTTTCCAGTGATCTCGTAAGTTTGATTGAAATTTGAAAGAAGACAAAGTGTATGATCAGTTACAGTAGGGAAGGCATAAAGTCTGCAATGTTCTCTAACCTTTTGCTTTAGCTTATGCTCTTCAGCACGTAAATGTCTCTTTTCTAATGGAGAGAACTGCAGAAACGCCACACCAGGGCCATCTAATTAACTAAACCTAGGCAAACTGAATGTTAATTCAGTCGACTCCTCTTAGCAGGTGGACAGCCAATTCATTCAATTAAACAGTTATTCTGATAGAGAATGACTTATAATGACAGAAAATACTGAACAGAGTAAAAATGCAGTAATAAAAATTATATTTGTTGCAGTTCATCTTTATTTGATCTTTATTTCTTATGGTTTTTTATTTAGAAAATTCTTCATGAAAAAACTGGAGTTTGGCATTTCAGATTTATTTAATCTCTTGTTAAACATCACTTAACTTCTTGTGTCTCTGGATGAATATACTCCTATTAAGCAGTTTCATTATCATTAAGTACAATTATGCTAAACTAGCACCATGGGAGATGTCCTGCTTAAGAATGTCCTAGTTAAGTGGCGTGTACAGTGCTTGTAATTCTTTGTCCCAGATCTCACATTTGCACTTGGTTAGCATTTTCCTTCCATATATTTTGAGTTGCTTGCTTGAATTTTCATCACATATGATCCTAATTACAAAGATGTGAAGGTTAAACAATAAACACACCAGAATGCAGTAATGCTGTGGGATACTACCACACCCTGCTGTGCTTATTATGCAACAGTCCATTAATATAGGTCTAATACTTGGTGTGACTATACTATAAAATGACCCATTTGGGTATTAAATTATTCATAAATATGATCTTTAAATAAAAAATGAGTTTTTGTCCCTTTTATATTATGTATAAAGAAGACATGTTTTTTTAAAGGAGTGGGGATTGTTTCTGCTTGTATTTTGCCTTAGAAATTTAGGTCTTGCCTATTGAGTTTTTCATAGAAGACTCTATGGACAACTGGAGAACTTTTATGGTTATGATATCAAAAGTGTCAAGGTGGTATCTGAGTAGCTGAGAGAAGAAGGATTTTTTAGTCAAACTGCTATACTATTTTCTATTGTTTTTTCTGAACACCTGTTTAATACAAGAGCCTAATAAACAGTTTGCTGAAAAAATGTCTTTGTTAAAGATTCGCCACCCTCTCTTCCTTTATTTAAAGGCTGTGGGAGCTCTTATTCCAGCTCTCTGGTCCATCAGCGAAACCTTCAGCAAAATCAGGGAAGACTTGATAATCCTATCTCTAGTTATGGTACAGAACAAAGAATCTTTAAATACTGTATTTCCAAATGTGCAATTGTGCATGATTTTGTTTAGAAGGCTATTTTAGGTAGCAATGTATCTCTGGAGCTAAAAGCTACTATTCAGGGTGAAAGAACTATGAGATGTGTCATCATTAACAAGATACTAATTGGGTAACTTGGTGAGACTGAAAAGTCAGTTGGTCAGAAGTATCGCTCTGAACCCTTCAAGGCTCAAATGCAATGGCAAATACACAAAGGTCCCAGTCATGCCAGGTGCTGAGGACTTCCTTCCAGAGCTGATGCTCCCACTTCCAGTCAAGTGTCTATGTTGGTTGTATGCCACTGTAAGATACCCCTGCGCAAGGAGGCTCCTCAGCTGGTTACTTAAGCAGCCATAACGAGGCCAAGAATCCAGCCCTATGTCTGTCTGCTCTATTCTTTGCTAACTATTTGTTTATTCTGTACCATTACAAGATTTCACTCACTGGTAAAATTTGTGCCTTATTTCTAATTTGAATTTGTCTGGCTTCAGCTTCCAGTCACTGGTTCTGGTAATACCTTTTTCCAGGAGATTAAAGAGCCCTTTATCTGGTATTTTCTCCCTGGGAAGTTACTTATACATTATAATCAATTCACGTCTCAGTCTTCTTTTTGATAAACTAAACAGATTGAGCTCTCTAAGTCTCTCACGGTGAGGCAATTTCTCCAGCTCTAGACTAATTTTTGTGTTTCATGTCTGCACCCTCTCCAGTTTTTCAACATCTGTTTAAAAATGTGGATAGCAGAACTGTACGCAGTATTCCAGTACTGGTCTCACCAATGCTCTGTACAGAGGTAAAATCATTTCCCTAGTCCTACTTCCCTATTTATACATCCAAGGATTGCTTTAGCCCTGTTTGTGACAGGATCGCACTGGGAGCTCATGTTGTTGCTATTATTTTATTTATATTATTGTAGTAGAATTGCTTATCCACTTTGACCCCTAGAACATTTACAGAATTGCTCTTTTCCATGATATAGCCCATCCCCCTCTCTCCGCCGCCTGTTCTGTAGGTATGGCCTGTATTCCTTGTTTCTAGCTATGTGACTTTGCATTTGGCTGTATTAAAATGTATTTTGTTTGAATGGGACAAGCTTACCAAGCAATCCTGAACACTCTGTATGACTGCCCTGTCGTCATTATTTCTCCTTCCACCAAGCTTTATGTCATCCACAAATTTTAGCAGCAGTGATATTATATTTATTTCCAGGTAAGTGAAGAAAAGTTTTCCCTGACACCATCCCAATACAGTAACTCCACATTTAACATTGTCCCACTTAATGTTACAGAGAGTCCTGTGGCACCTTTAAGACTAACAGATGTATTGGAGCATAAGCTTAACGTTGTTTCAATGTTACATCCCTGCTCAATTAGGGAACATGCTTGTTTAAAGTTGTGCAATGCTCCCTTATAACGTTGTTTGGCTGCCTGCTTGTAAGATTCTGTGGAAGAGCAGCAACTTTACAAGGGACCATTGCACAAGTTCTGCTTCGCCGCCTCCTCCCTCTCCCTCCCAACGCTTCCCCCACCACCCAACAGCGCTTAGGACTTTGGGGGGGAGGTGTGGCGTGCTCCTGAGAGTAGGTAGAGTGGGGGTGGGAAGAGGTGGGCCTGGAGTGGAGCGGGGACAGGAAGAGGCAGGCCTGGAGCATTCCTGGCAAAATCTGAGCGTGTTCTCCAGGGAAGCTGCCGCCGCTGCTGCTGCTGCTGCAACGGTGCTTCCTAGCGTCCTTGCCTGCAGTGGGCTGTGCCTGTGTGGGGTAAGCCAGGGGCACTTCCCAACCACAGTACAGTACTGTACAGTATACGGTATAATGCCTTTTGTCTGCCCCAAAAAAATTTCCTTGGAACCTAACACCCGCATTTACATTAAATCTTATAAAAGATTGCATCTGAAGAAGTGAGGTTCTTACCCACGAAAGCTTATGCTCCCAGTACTTCTGTTAGTCTCTAAGGTGCCACAGGACCCTCTGTTGCTTTTTACAGATTCAGACTAACACGGCTACCCCTCTGATAATTAAATCTTATGGGACAATTGGATTCATTTAACATTGTTTCACTTAAAATTGCATTTTTCAGGAACGTAACTACAACATTAAGTGAGGGGTTACTGTATCCCAAACAGCTATATAATGGTGAAGGGGGCACAATATGGAATTGGCTTCTCAGGGGGAAGTTTTCACACATTAACAGTTCTTGCAAGAGGGAACATTGTGCTGTTGTTTTTTTTTTTTTCTTTTAAGCATTTAAAACTGAGTGAGTAAACTTATTTAGCTTGCCCCGTATTGCTTTGACTACAGACCTTTGCCTAATATAGATGTGGGGGTCTTAGCCTGTGGCTTGGCAAGCATCCTAAGTTTTTGTCTGAGAGGCCTTCTTCCTGGATGGAAATAGCATGTGATGTGCTTTTTCTCCTGCTTCCAGTGAGCACTGTGCTCAAGAACAATGTCTGCCATACAAATCCTACCCCAAAGCGCCCTTGTAGGAATTAGGGTTGGACAAGGAGCCTTATGAGTTGTCATATTTAATTTCTAATTAGCCCAAGGCATCAAAGCTGACATAATCATTGTTTAGGCCACACCTTCTTGTGAGGAGAGAGGAATAATTTAAAGCAGGGGTTCTCAAACTTCATTGCACCGTGACCCACTTCTGACAACAAAAATTACTACATGACCCCAGCAGCCAGGACTGAAGCCTAAGCCCACCTGAGCCCGCTGCCCTGGGTGAGGCAATTCCAAAGCCTGGTGGGGCCAAAACTGGAACCCAAGGGCTTCTGCCCTAGACGGAGGTCTGTAACCTGAACCCTGCCACCCAGGGCTGAAGCCCTCAGGCTTTGGCTTTTACCCCAGGTGGTGGGACTTGGGCTTTGGCCCTGAGCGATGGGGCTCGGGCTTTGACCTCAGGCCTCAGCAAGTCTAAGTCAGCCCTGGCAACCCCATTAAAACGGGGTCGCAACCCACTTTGGGGTCCCAACCCACAGTTTGAGAACCACTGATTTAACGTAATCATTAGGAGCTGCTTGATCATGAAAACAAAACTCTTTTTCTCTTTATTCACAGCCCAGACAATTGCATTACATTTAGGGCTTGTTCCTGCAGTTATTATACAGACGAAACCAGGGCCGCCCAGAGTGGGAGGGGGCAAGTGGGGCAATTTGCCCCAGGACCCGGGCCCTGCAGGGGCCCCCACCAGAGTTTTTCGGGGACCCTGGAGCGGGGTCCTTCACTCGCTCCGGGGGTCCCGGAGCTTCTTCCGCTCTGGGTCTTCAGCGGCGGGGGGGTCCTTCCGCTCCGGGACCCACCACCGAAGTGCCCTGAAGACCCGTGGCGGGGGGTCCTTCCGCCCTAGGACCTGCCGCCAAAGTGCCCTGAAGACCCGCAGTGGTGGGGTCCTTCCGCCCCGGACCCGCCACCGAAGCGCCAGGTCTTCGGCGGCAATTCAGGAGCGGGGGTCCCCCGCTGCCAAAGACCCCAGGCCCCCTGAATCCTCTGGGTGGCCCTGGACGAAACATATGTTGATTTCAATGCTGTGCAGTACACATTATCACCTTGATTGTCAGAATATAATGCCAGCCAATGAACAATTTCATGTAACCAATGTTTTGATAATTGAGGGGATTTTTAGGTGTAATTAATAGACATTGGGAGCCAAGAACCCATTTTGGAGAAGAGGAAGTTTTAGTTAATTGAATTTCAGAAAATCAAGGTTACACTGTATGCATATCTCTTTAACTCAGTCTCATAAGGCTAGAACTGAAGCTTTATTAAAATTCAAAGGACTCTTAACTGTCCTTAACTGCTAATCATTTGATCGTGTCTCGTTTCATTTCCAGAAAGTCATGTTGACAAAACGTTTTCTTGCTTATGCATGCAAAGGGAAAGAAGAGGGGATGAGAGCTGTGTCTTATCACCTAAAACTACCCAGACACTGGAAACTTCACATGACAAGTCATCACTTATACTGACAGAGAAAAATGTTTTAATTTTAGTTGTACTGTGGTGGGGGGGGGTGTGATTGTGGGGTTTTGTTTTGTTTTATTTTCTTCCCCAACATGATTTTGAAGAGTTTCAATATGAATTGTAAATATATAGAAAAACCTTTTTGAGACCGCTCTGCCATCGTCTATCTTCAGCATTTCATACTCTTTTTATTTATTCTATTGCAATGTTTCCTAAAGGCTGGTCTACACACAAACTTTCACTGAAATATCTAAATCAGTTGTAACTGAGACTTTTTGTTATTTTGGTGCCATCCTGTAAGTGGACATTCTTATTTTGGTATAAGCGTGCCTGCATTGATTTAGCTTATATTGGTGTTTTAGTGACTTCAGCTAACTTGAAGTAGGACACTTTAATTCTGAAATACACAGACTTCCACCAAAGCAACAAAATGTGTCAATTACAACTGATTGAGGCTATGTCTATGCTACCATTTATGTTGGTATAACTTATATCATGGGGGCAGGTGGGTAGTTAAGCCGATGGAAGAGCTCTACACTAGAGAGCTGACTATACAGTTGTGCCACTGCAGCGTGTGTGGTGAAAATGCTCTATGCCAACAGGCGAGAGCTCTCCTGTTGGCATAAAAAAACCACCTCTGTGAGAGGCGGTAACTATGTCTGCAGGAGAAGCTCTCCTGCCGATGTAGCGCTGTCCACACTGGCGCTTAGATCGGTGTAACTTATGTCGCTCAGTGGGGTTGGTTTATTCACACCTCTGAGAGACATAAGTTATGTCAACATAGGCTGTAGTGTAGACATAGCCTGAGTTATTTTGGTGCAAGTTTATATGAGAACGAGGCTTAAATTTTCTCTAGTCGTATTAGAATCTTTGGCCTACCTGCACCATAAAATACCTTCTAGATGAATTTTGTTTTCTTTTACTTGTCTTATAGAATCGAATTTTCCTTCCAGGGGCAGACTTTTCGTTTTGTTTTTAAATTTGTGAATAAATTGGTGAGAGACTAATACCACCAGCGTGAGCCAGGCGTGGGCCAGGAAGGTGCTATGCATATTTCCACAGAGAGACAATACAGGATGCATTTCCTTATGTAGTGAGAAAGGGCAGAGAAGGCAAAGACTCTCAACAATCTAGCATATAACTATGCTGGAGCAAGTGAACATCCAGTCATCAGGAAAAAATCTAGTAACCAACAGTGGCCATTAAAGATTGCTAAATACTGGGTAGACTTGTTTGGGAATGATGAGGAGCAGTGTGCTGCTGTAAATGGGACAGCATCTAGAGCAGGAGCTAGTGGTGCCCAGCCCTGTGCAGCAAGCTTTGTCAAGCCCATCGCAATCTGAAATGAAGTAATTGATGTCATTATTTCTAGGTAGCACCTCGGAGCTTAGAAATCCAGAGAAGCTAGAGTACTGGTAGTGAAGTTCCATGGCAAAGCTATTTTGGCTGTAGCATAAAGATATTTTTAAGCTCAGACCAGGGGCATGCAGGAGTCCACCACAAGATCCTCAGAATGTCAGACAGCAGATTATTTTCAGAGGACAGCTAGGTTAATTAATGTTCATGTATGAAATGTGCTCAGAACATAGACCATGGATTAGAAACAATGCATCCACCTCCTCACCACAATCACCTGCCTCAGGCCAAACCCAGGAAAAGATATGGCCATTTCAGTTTTGCCTAAAAGTCAACACATTTGGATTTTGTTAGACCAGAAAAGCAAATTCCAGGATGAGGCCCCATCACTGACACCGCCCCTTTCCAGCCACTTAGACATTCAAATCTAGGGACTGCATCCAAGAGTCCTACAGCTGACCTTGACTGTAATGCCAGGAGGAGAGAGAGAGTTTCTCAGATAACCAGCAGGCAAGCCACTTACCACACAAAGACGTGGATTTCTCTTGTTAGCAAATAACGGCTGCCCGGAGAAGCAATCATTCCTGCTAACTTTTCTGTATTAAGTTGTATTGTTTCTCCAAAGAATCATACCAGTGTGCAGCAAATTTGGGTTTTTCCTGACTCCTCCTATGTTTCCACAGACCACCCCCTATTTGTGCTTTTTGGAGACACTTGCTTTGGAGCATTTTACTGCTGTAAGTTGGTATGACATGATACCAAGTAGGAAGTTTGGACTTGTGCTCAAAGGTCAAAGGCAGGTTTTATAGTATGTTCCTATGTTTTTTAATGTGCCAGTCGTGGGAGCATGTGCCCCAAATTCCTGACCTACAATAGCCATTCTATTCCAATTCTGGGCTTTTTCTGAACAGACACAGCCTGCTGTGCCTAACACCATGGGCATTTTCTCTGACATGCACAAATGGGGAGTAGGATAAGACCATCAAGCATATTTTCAGAGGTGAAAGGCCAGTATAATCATACCACATCCCCCTTTGCATGTATTTGATCTCATTCTGTTTCCTGGTACTACAAAGTTTCCTTGAGCCTTTCTGGTCATTTTGAATAATTTCAGTTGAGTAGTTTCAAAAATGCATCAGTGACTTAGGAACCCAAGTTCTATTGACTTTCAATGCTTTGACCTTTTATAGTTAGTTTTTTCTCATCTGTTCTTGATCATTCTCTCTGTAAACGGATGTTCTTTTTCAGAAAGGATTTTTAAAAAATATTTATTACGGCTGCACATATTCTGTAAATTATCGCCTTCCTTTCGCTTTCCTAATGAAACTTATTGATGAATAAATCACTATGGGCTGGATTCTGACTCCTTTTTGTATATTGACTACCACCTTACTCCATGAGCAGTCCCATTGATTTCAGTGGAGTAAGGTTCTATTCAACATGAGTGAGGATATTAGAATCTGACCCTGAGCCATGGGCATATTCTGCGAGCTCTCATTTACCTCTTTTGTTTCTGATAAAAGCCCCTGGCTAACAAAATAATATCTAATCTGTTTCAAGACCAGCCTGGATGATTACTGCATCCTAGTTAATATTTCATGATATTTGTGACCTTTGAGTTGTTTTTGTCAGCCTCTTTTTCCAGCACTAATAAATAGATAATAAAGCTGTCAGAGGAACTTTCCATTCATATATTGAACCCAATTTGTCCATCTTGTCTATTCTGTACTTCTGTTGTCTAGAAAGAGTTTAATATTTTGCCTTTTAAACTAGAAATAGAACGTTTAAATGGGTTCAGAAGAATCCAGGTGCTTCTCAGGTGACGACTGGAGCTCTGATATTAGTGCCTCATCTTGCCGTCATTTAAATCAATGGACATTTTGCTTCAATGGGAGCAAGATCAGCCCCTTAATGCAGTCATTTTGATACCCAAGCACTAGTCCTTATAATAGCCTGTCTGCTCTCCTGGGGCCAGATCCTCAGCTGATGCCTTCTGATGCTGTTGCCATCCCATCAGAAATGGACATCAAAAGTGGTAATCTCTAGAATAATGTTGCAATGTCTGAAATAAAGACTGAGTAGGAAATCCTGACTCCATGGAAGTCAATGAGAGTCTTTCCATGGATGTCAATAAAGGCAGGATTTCACCCTGTTTATGAAGAAATGTAATTTCAGAATCACAGCTCTGAAAATGACTGTATCTCTTTGTTTTAGCCACTAAAGTCCTGGTATTTTATGGGATTTTCCAGTGTCTTAGGAATGTCTGTTTTTCATTTCATCAATCAAAATTATTGGGCTTACATATATTTGTATTTATATGAGAGAGAGAGAGAGAGAGAGAGAGAGAGAGAGAGAGAGAGAGTATCTCTTTTCCATGCAGAATATGAAGCATTCACCACTGCCTTCCATCTTTCCCAGTCTCCTGCTGCAGTCTTAGCATCTTCCCAGGTCATTTTGATTGCTTTTGATCTGCTTTTAGTGTGCATTTACACACACACACACACACACACACACACACAATATTTGTTCAGCACCTATTGCTATATAAAGTAGAGTTTGCTCTGTTTTCCAGACACAAACAGACCACTGTAATGAACGCTCAGTGCGATGAATGATGTTTGGAGTATACAGAAAAGTCAAATGCGTATAAACACGATCAAAGCTGTTCTTGTTCCGCGTTTCATGATAGATTTATTCAGAACATTAAGACACTGAAAGAAATTCTCCACACTGAGAAATATGCACATCGTTGTTTGAGTCATAAGCCGGAAGTAGTGACACCAACATGCATTATTTTAAAGTGCTACTTTGTCTTCTGTATGAATATTTCATGACCTTAAAAATGTTGTCACAAAGTGAACCACTCTTTGATTTTGAATATATAGCTGCCCTAGGAAATGGTGTTATGTTATGACTTTTGTGAGAGGGTGTCTTGGTATCCATGAGTGTAGCGCATCTCTAGACATTGGTTCATTGCTAAAGATGTTTACATCCAACTTAACGTGGAATTGTGCCAGAATATCTGCAGTAGACAAAAAATCTTTTTTGGTATAAGAAATCTAAATTACTGATGTAAAAGCATAACATATGGTTCTATTTTTCAATCTCATTAACCCATCAACAATCAGCACAATCCATTCCCAAAGGTTCAGAAGCCTCTTTTCACATTCTTCTTAGTGTTAGTGCTACACTGTATCCATTACATTAATATAGCACAGGCAAGTATCTATTTACTCTACCAATCCCAGAACATCCTGCAGGGTTTCTATGTCAGCTGGACTGGTCCGTTTCCTGATCTTTGCGGGGAGGTTGCAGGGCACTGTTCTGTCAGGGAGATGGGAAGACAATGGGGAATTGAGAATCCAAATAGGGATTCTCTGTACTCCATGCCAAGGATGTGTTGCTCAAACTACTCATTGCCCAACTCTTTCAGTAGGTAAAAGACCATTTCTCTGCATCACAGATTTGAAACTAGCTTAGGTTTATAG
Organism: Trachemys scripta elegans; assembly: GCF_013100865.1. Classification (NCBI taxonomy): domain Eukaryota; kingdom Metazoa; phylum Chordata; order Testudines; family Emydidae; genus Trachemys; species Trachemys scripta. The sequence continues at coordinate 75,836,850 of NC_048299.1, forward strand.
TGGCCAGAAGTTCTCAGTTTGTGATGGCAATACCATGACCTCTATGCAACGAGTTGATAGTGATATAATCCAGTTCCTAGTAGTCCAGTGTTCACATAATTGCAAGCATCATCACAAGTGGCATCACCTGACAGCCAAAGACTGAATGGGCCTCAAGACTAAAGAATCCTCTCACTTTAGAAGCAGGGTTTGGGAGCAGTGATGTGGGGAGATCTGCACTTGCAGCTGTTCACACTGTATCAGTTCTGTGGAAAAGGGACTTTCACGATTGGGGATGGGACCCTGGCACATTCACCATTACAAATTTGTTTTCAAAATACATACAAGCAACCCACGACCATACAAATGTGTGAACTATCATGCTGTCTGGAGTGGCTCACAATCGAAAGTGCCAACCTCAGAGCAGACTTCCAAGAAGCAGGGCAGAGACCCCAAACTGGTTGTGTGTTCTGTAATTAGATTTCACCAACCCAGTAACAATTGTGAATTCCTAACACACTATAACAGTCTTACCATGGAGTGCCAGACGGGCCCCCTGAGCATTCCAATCTAGCTTGCCATCCAGGCAAGCAGGACTTTAGTGACAGATGGTTGCTATACACCAAAGATCAGAAAATATTTAGGTTACTCCCAGTCCCAAAGAACCAGTCACTTACCCCAGATCAATTTGTACCTTAAATCTCACACCAAAGACAATGCTTGTAGATAGTAAACTATCTAAGGGTTTATTAACTAAGAAAAAAATAAGAGCGTTATTACAAGATTAAAACAGGCAAGCATATATACACAAATGAGTTACAGTTATGGTTTAAAAAGGTGACAGAGGTGTAGAAATCCGTCAGCTCTGAATGCCTTTTAGTTCTAACCCAGGTTGACTGTGGGGATCTCTGCTTCTGTTTCATAGCTCCAGCCCTGTGAGAGTCCAAACAGTAAAAAAGATGAACTATTTTCTTGTCAGCTATTTTTATTTCCTTCTTCCAGAATTCAAGCTAATAGACTGTGCCCTTTTGCACAAAGCTTGTTCATGAGTGTAAGGGGGCAATTAACAAAGTCTTTGCATTGAGATGTCCCACAATGGACCATTTAGTTTTGATAGGCCTTCTTGATGGGCAGGAGATGGGCACTGGATTCACAGTTTCAGAGCAAACTTTTTTACAGTTACAAAGGGCTTGTCTACACATACAGCGCAGCATGTCTGGTGAAGATGTGTGATGCCAATGGGAGAGAGCTCTCCTGTCAGCATAATAAAACCACCTCCGCAAGAGGCAGTAGCTATGTCGGTGGGAGAAGCTCTCCTGCCAACATAGCGCTGTCCACACCGCACTTATGTCGGGGTAACTTATGTCGCTCAGGGGGGTGATTTAGATACACCCCTGAGTGACATAAATTACAACAATATAAGATGTAATTTAGACATAGCCAAAGCAAAAGCATAAATATTACCTCATAGCATGTGATAAAGTATCAGTGAGATCAATGCAGGCAGCAATTTACCAGCATTCCGTAAAGTCTAAATACTAAATATATTGTTATAAGTCCAATACCCATCTTAACCATAGTAACATACAGGTGAAACACACTGGTTTCCAGCAATGAATTTGTCAACACTCAGCTGAGGCCTAAAGCCTTGGCAAGAACTGGCACCTGGTCTGCCAGCATCACATAAACCATACACAAATATTGTAGTTACAATTAAAACAGGGACTTTAAAAACAGGATTCCTTGACATTTATTTTCCCATTAATGTGCTCATACAATTCCTGTTACTGGGAGTTGTGTGTGAACATCAAGAGAAACTATACCTCAGACTTTTCACTCCTTTAATACAGGATATAGTAAAAATAAATACAGATGTTTCAAATCTTCTGACTACCCAGGGGATAATTCACAGATTAAGAAAGTGTTATTTTCCTGAACTATTAATAAATCATTATTAAGATTGTGCTAGTACATTTATGTACAAAATCTAACATGTCTTGATAGCAGGGAATACAGTGTGGGGTTTTTAAAAGTCAGCTTGAAGATTACTATTTAAAACAGACTCAAAGGCTTAGGAAGAAGATATGGATTTAGCTCCCTGAAGATGATAAGGAAAAATTGCATTGAGAAAACAGAGCAAGAGGTTAGTTTACTGCACTCTGGAAATGGCTGATATGAAAAGCAAAAGAATAGTAGTAAATCATAAGGTAATGGAAGCGAAAAGTCATTCAGTGAAATGCCCTGGAAAATTAAATGGAAGGAGGAAAGTCGTGTTCTATACACAGGCATTGTGAGTGACCCCAGTGATAGACTAGTGTGCTGGCAAAAGGGCTTTAAGCAGAAGCAGAACATACTGGCCCTTCACATGCCCCTCAACCTGCCACTACCCTGCACCCTGTGCTGCTGGATTCTGGGGTGCTATTACAAGCGGCACACCCTACATTTTCACATGCTAAAATGAGGATAGGCTTAATTCTTCACCCTCAAAAAAAATAATAAACATCATAACAGCTGAAGATCATTTAACAAGTCAGCTGTTCTGTGGCACAGAAATCCTTAAAGTGACTCTTCTAAAAATGAAATGACAGCGTGAGTTTGGAATGAGGTCTTGTTCTCTACCATTACTATAAAGAAAGAGGAATTACTGTGTGCTCCTAGCATCTGCCTCCTGCATCAGAAGGGGGAGTGGGCATCTAACAACCCTCTGAAGAGGCCCTTTGCAAGCATAGGGGAGTGAGAATTCTGCCCCTGAAGAGGAAAGCTGTTTCTGGAGGTATTTGAAATAGGTGGTGGGGGGAAAGTTTTGGTGCTAGGGATCATGCTAGTTCTTACAGTATACAGACTAGTCTGTCCATCCATCATTTATAGCTCCCTGAAGAATTAGGTCAAAGGAGGGGGGTCTTTGAAAAGCTTCTGTGAAAGCATAATCTAAAAGGGATGAGAAATATGTAGTTTATGGCAAGTTTCACAAAACAGTTGTGACCAGTGCATAACAACACTACATTTTAATCCACAGTATGTCCATTCCCATTGCAGACACGGCCGGCTTCAGGGTTTTTGCCACCCCAAGCAGCCACCCCCCCCCCCCCCTCAAAACAAAAAACAAACAAACAAAAAAGCCGCAATCGCGATCTGCAGCACTTCAGCAGGAGGTCCTTCACTCCGAGCGGGAGTGAGGGACCCACTGCCGAATTGCCGCTGAAGAGCCGGACGTGCTGCCCCTCTCTGGTGTGGCCGCCCCAAGCACCTGCTTGGTAAGCTGGTGCCTGGAGCCGGCCCTGATTGCAGATATATTGGGAAATCAAAATGCAACAACAAGAAAACCCCTATATTATGGTAGCAACTAAGACATGCTATTGTTGCCCTTGAAATATTGGTTTATCTCATCACTACAACAATCGTTGTTTTTTTAATTCTCCCTGTGGACTTGGGAGTTGCTCAGTTTTTTATGAACTACTACATTTATATCTTGATTAACACCGAAATAGCTGGTTTGTAAACTGAGCTTTTTTCAGACATATCCATATTACAATACTTTCTGATTAACATACACCATAATGTATTCTCCCATGCAAACACTGTTGTGTATAGAAATGAAAGGGTTCTAACTGAGGCATTTGTGCATGTTTATTGTAACATATTAATCATAAATGGGAGGCAGCCAAGAGAAGGCCTTCTCCAGTGACGCAGGAGATTACAATGGTGATTATTGTCAATGATAAGGAGCACTGACTGTGTGATTAATCTTCTCATTTATTCTCTGAAGATATTTCCTTCCAACATAATTTCTACTGATATTATGCAATTTACTGCCCTTTTTTATTTAATCAAAAATTTGGCTACCAAGGCTCATTATGACACCAGGACTGAAAAAAGGAAAAGCAATTTGATTCTCCAACCCAGAGAGGGCAGCCACTCCATCATACCATTCCTTAAACTTCCTTTATGTTCGAATCTTCAAGCCAGGAGCTTTGTGTTTCCATGAGAAGACAATCAAGTGAAATCATTCAAAGCAACTGACCGTACTTAGAGATGGTGGATCAAATTCTGCCCTCAGCTTCACCTATGGCTCCAATAATAACATAGTTACACTGTGGTAGCATTTTTTTATTGGAGACTCTCAACATCTTCACAGAGTGGCTAATAATTATTATCCCCATTTTATAGATGAAGAAAATTAGATACAGAAAGATTAAATGACTTGCTTAAGGTGACACAGTAAGTCAGTGGCAGAGTCATGAATAGACCTTAAGTCTCTTGACTCCCACCCTCTTGCTTTTAAAGCTGGACAATGCTACCTCCATTCACTGGGTGTGGATGAGGACAGACTTTGGCCTACTATGCCGATTAGTTGAACTATTAAATGGGAAAGACAATGCTAAAAAACCCATATGAATAATTGTGGATAAAGGAGAACAGTTTCCTATACAGCTCTTTTCTAGAAGCTTGGGACAACATTAATAGAAACATCAACGATTCCATCATATTTGATTACACACTATCAAATATTTCATAGGTCCTGCATGATCCTGTTAAGATTTCACAAAGATACGCCGCTGAGGATTAAAGGAGGGGCTGTAAGATTGAAGGTTGTGATTCTAAGTAGACATGATTGGGGCATCCCAAAGTCTGGGAATTTGTGCACATGCCTGCTCCATACATTCTGGGAATAATGGTATAATCGAGCCTGTCATAAATCTTGCTAGGGATCCATTGAAAAATGCACCTCCGTTTAGGAATTTTTCTTGACTTCTCTATGGACAAATATGGGCCCCAATCCTACAGTGGGGCATGTCTGTGCAAAGCTCCTTGCAGGATGGAGGTCAGAATGGAAAAGTCCATACATTCCAGCAGTCACCAGATTTTTTGTCAAACTATGGGATGGTTTATAGTTTGAAAAAAGTTAAAGAATATGGAGTACTGTGCCATTGGAATCTGCTCATTCAACATGCCTCATGACTGGCAAAGGAATACCTGCCAAAATCCGTGTTTATTCTTTCTTTTCTTCCTTCCTTCTAAGAGAATTTTAGTCTCAATGAAAGTTATCAGATTAACTGCTCTGACAAATGATGCCCTTTACCCACAGAACAGATAGTTCAAGATGCATCACACTGTTCGGTCAATGTGTGTCAATGCTTTGGGGGAAGGACCTTCTCTTAATAAGAAAATCCACTGTATGAACATTCGGTCCTTGGCTGCTCTGTGGAGACTGTGAACAAAGGTCCCAGTTACTGTCAATTGTGCATGATGTGGAGTTATGTGCACTGAAACCACTGGCTTATTTCACCCAGCACTTCAGATGGTAATGACTTTCAGTTACCACCTACTGGAGCTGTATTTGAGCCAGTGACCTACAGTTGTAAGGCTCTGTATTGCATTACTAATCCCTCTGCTATAAGAATTATTCAGCCTATAGTACTAGAATGTTTAACGATGTATCATTAGAATCTGCTCCCTGATGTGGTACTCTGATTCTTTTTGTTTTAATATAAAACCCTTTCATTCATTGACTCAGAGTCTTGCTGCCACAATTAAATTTCCTGTCTTTCTTTCTAACTGTGGTGTCTTCACTAGGGTCAACTATTTGGAACTCTGATTCCCTGCCTCTACATTTTATAATTTTCCATCATGTTACATCTCATCTCAAAACCACTCTTTTAATGATACATCTAATAAAATGATGTCCCTTTTCTTGCCTTTTTAAAAACCATTATTTTGTTCACTTAAATACGATCAAATGTTGATTCGCCTATTTCTTTTGTAAATTGGATAGTGTTATCTTTGATGACTGTATCCTCCTGTTTTCCTTCCCCAGCACTTTGAATTCAAGGCACTGTATGTATGTACATGTAAAGAAAGAAGAAACCCCAGAATGGGCAATTGTGAAATAGCTGCCCATAAATGAAGATTCTTTCTAATCCTCTCAGTTGGCTGTTGGCCTGTGCCTAAAGCATGAAGATTTCTATCCCAGACATAAAAAATTGTGTCCTAGCTAATGTAAAACATGGATGTTCTTAATAGCTATGTAAATGTCCAGTCCTTTGTTATTGTTTTATGAAAGTGGCTTATTAAGAGCCTACATTTTCCTTTGTCTATTTTGTATGCCATTTTCCCTTTCCCTTATTATTCAACTCCTCTCTAAACTAAACATTCCCAGTCCTTTAATCTTTCTTCATATGGAAGTCTTTCTATGTCTCTGATCATCCATCCCTCAACTCCTTGTATTTCTGCTATTTCTTTTTTAAGATAGAATGTCCAATCCCAGAGTAATTTTTATAGGTGCTCTAAAAGAGGAAAAACAGCTTAATATGCAGATAGACACATAATCTTAGCTCAAAGAAACAGTGGGTAGTTGGAAAAATCCTTTTTTGATTTATAAAAAGAGCGAGCAACATTTTTCACAATAAGTTTTCTGAGCTGTACTGTACTTTAAAACATCACTCTTCTAGTCAAACTTTCCCCAATTAATATTATGAAATTCAGGGGCCTATTAGCAAAGCCTTTTTTCTGTTTATCTCTCTGGACTAGCATACTGCTTCCCCTCACTGCTTTATGAAGTTTTCTTACTGATTTTCCCCCTTCTCTGATCTGAAGGGAAATTAGCTTGAGAGGTAGGTGTGTAAAAGGTTAAGTCATGTACCAAGTAGCACCTGATTTGCAGAGGTGCTGGGCCCCCTCAGGTACTATTGTTCAGCTGGACTTTTGCGTGCTCAGCCCTTCTGAAAATCAGACCCTTAATACCTGGTCCTTGGTAGCTGGCTCTTAATGAGATGCACTCTTTCCAATTACACATTTGCGTCCAATTAGCTCCCATGTATCCCATCATTAATTGAACACACTCTGGCTAACACAGGATAAAGTCTCTTTGGTGGATTTACATTATTTCTTTTCTTGGTTTGTTTATCTCAAGCTGTCTCAAACCTAAAGGTTTCCAAAAAGAAAAGGAAAAAATAATGATGTCTAGCAATCTTTTCCCTAACCTACAGGTCCTGCTATGTCCCTTTAAGTGGCAGTCAGACTAGCCCAATCTGACCTTTTATAAAGGCAGCATTGCAACATCTTTTCTGCTGTGTTAGCAGTCTTGTCAAAGGCCATGGTTTCAGGGGAAAATCTGAAGGGGCTGCTTCTCCTTCGGAGAAGGAAGAGAGGAAGTAAGGTTGATGAGCAAGAGAAGATGGGAGAAGAGGTTAGTGATTTTTTGTTCTTTGCTTCATTTAATTTGGTGGCCAGTGACAAAAACTTTCTCATAGTTTCTAGGCTATGAGAAAACTTGCCAGGGACCTTCTTCAAACAAGCAAGGTAGCTTGAGGGCTGCTAGAAGGTCACATTTCTATTCTTGTGAATTTTAAAGCCTGCCCTTCTGAAGAAAGGGGAGAAAGCAAAGGAAAACAACATAAATCTTGCAGATTACAGATCAGAATCCCTTGTAGGCTTTTCATTTCATTCAAATATCTCTCTTGGAGCACTGTATTCCTGCTATTGTGCCATGGAGCAAATAGTCAAGAGCTCAATAGCCACAGCAGGGGCTAGGCTTGAAAACAAGCCCAGCACCTGTTAAGGCACTAAACAACAAGAGCCAGCCTTTCAAAAGTATTCCACACTTGGTATCTCCCACTGTAACACTGATGGCCAGACTATCAAATGAGCTTAGAGCCAGATTTTTAAAGGCATTTAGGTGCCTAAAGAGGCAGATAAGCATCTAGTGAGATCTTCCAAAGTCCCTAGATGCCTAACTCACAGTGATTTCAATGGGTATTCGGCACCTCAGCGCTTTTGAAAATCCCACGAGGTGCTTATTTACATTTTTTAGGCCTTGAAACACTTCAACAAATCTGTCCATTTGTGCCCATGATGCAGAGTTCTTTTGACAATCTGGCCTATTATTTTGGTTCCTAAATGAGAGCTGAACTCCTTGAAAATCTGGCCTCTTGTGTTTCCTATTGTTCTCCCTGTAGTCTGGCTTTCTGCACGTCCCGTTCCCTGCTTTGGTAAGTAGAGCCTCTGCTAAAGGCAAATGGTCCAGTTTTTTTTGTCTACTGTATGCAAATATCTCCTACTGAAGTCAGAATTGCTGTAAAATTGTGGGTAGGGTGACCAGACTCTCTCAGTGAAGAACCACACCAGTTTTGGGAGGGTACTATGCAGGCAGTGGGTAGGAATTTGAAGGGGATTGGTAGCTGGGGAGTTGGGCAAAAGGGGGATAAGTCTCCACTCTGTTCTCACCCAAACAATGTTCTTCCCTGACATCCTTCCATGGGCTGTTTACAACACTTTGAGTCAGTATGTCTGATTTCATGTATAGGGCAGGCTGGCTTGAGGACTTGGGTGGAACAATGACTTGCTGAGAAGTTTGAGTTGGGTAGAAATGGGCATTGTAACAACACAGGACTGAGTTTAGAGGTGTGGGGAAGAGGGATTGTCCTAGAGATGCACAAAAGCTAAGATAGCTGTCAATTTCACATGTGTGTGGAGAGGGGACCCAGCTCTATCAGGGTGTGAAGATACACATACCCTGTTCTCAGGGAAATAATTAGATGTTTTCTTTCCTCTTCAGAAAAGACTAATAGACTGTGGCCTATTTTATAGGTTTGGTAAACAAAGAAAAGACCGTGGATTTGCTTTATCTAGCTCTAGTGTGGTTTTTCATGCTTTAAAAATGGAAAGCTACAAAAACACATCTCTGGTTTGGAATACTGTCATGTGAATCCAGAAGTGGTTGGATCATAATCTAGGCATAATTTATTAACAGTAAACCATCAAAATGGGGAGAGTAATATCAGCTGAGATCTACAGGGTTTGGTATGGGTGCTAATTAACAAATTAATTGTTTAATGGAAATGCTAATCTAGAGGATAAAATAAATTATAAATTGATCAGATTTGTAGAGGCTTGGCTGAAGCTACAGAATAATTGATCTGGAGATCCTCACATAAGAGGCACATCTAAATAGAGTGAGATTTTAATTTAGATAAATGTTAAACAATACACTGGGGGATGACTGTTAATACAAGTATAAAATGTAGGCTGCTGATTATAGAGCAATACTACAGCAAAGATAGTGGATAAAGAATGGGACACAGAACTCCCAGCTACTATGAAATGGTAAAAAGGGAAATGGTCGTCTTGATTACATTCAAGTGACAGCCCTTTACTGTGTACAACAATGGTGGCCATAATACTACTTCTACGTGCCATAGCAAGGCTGTAGATAGTTTAACGCTTTTATAGGAAAGGACTAGAACATAAAGTAGAATCTGAAGATGAGTGACAAATGACTTCAGTCTCTCCTCACCTGCCATATTTAAAGACCTAAGTACAAGTGAGCGACAAAACAAAGGAAGCTATGATAACTGTCAAACTTTTATTTATTTGGTGACTACAAAAAAGGGTTTGTTTCTGGTGTAATATTTAGAATATTGGTACATAATATAACAAAGCGCTTCACTTATCTGGGAACTTGCATGATCTCCCGCACCATTGTATTTGAACACCTCTCAGATATTTTTAAAACAGAATAACAAGCTCTTCCTTCCCAGCCTGTGGGGGAAGGGGAGAGGGAAGGTGTGAAGAAAATGAGTCTTGAGTTTAGTTCTGAAAATAGTGAGGTCCATTGGTGGTTATTCTTGTCTCTCTTGTAGGAGTGAGTTCATAGACAAGTCCTGGGAAAGTTTAGTCTCCCTTACATTTGAACCACTCCTCTTGGTCAACATGTTCCCCTGGGATAGTGAATTTGATTGTCTTTGGAGGAGAAGTTGGGGGTATCGTAGCAGTGCTGTATCTATAGCAGTTATGGGGACAGTGGTGCTGCCAAATAGTATCATGCTAGCCATTTGCAATTAGATACATATACTGTGCATGTTATTTCTGGAAGGGCACCGGTGAGTGCCTGACATACATATGTATGTGCTCATAGGATTTAGGCTTGAAATTAGATGAACATTTCTAACCATCAGAGGAGTGAAGTTCTGGAACAGCCTTCTAAGGGGAGCAGTGGGGACAAAAAGCTAATTGGCTTCAAGATTGAACTTGATAAGCGTATGGTGGGGATGGTATGATGAGACTGCCTACAATGGCATGTAACTGATCTGTGACTGCTAGTAGCAAATATTTCTAATGGCTGGTGATGGAACATTAGATGGGGAGGGCTCTGAGTTACTACAGAAAACTTTCCCAGGTATGTCTCTTGGATCTTGCCCACAGGCTCAGGGTCTAAGTGATGGCCATATTTAGGGTTGGGAAGGAACTTTCCCCTGGGTCAGATTGGCAGAGATCCTGTGGGTTTTTTCACCTTCCTCTGCAGCATAGGGCACAGGTCACTTGCAGGCTTAAATTTGTGTAAATGGTGGATTCTCTGTAGCCTGGAGTCTTTAAACCAGGGGTCTCAAACACGCGGCCTGCATGCAGCCCATGGGGTTCTTTCATGGGGCCTGCCAAGCTCCCCCTGCCCGTGCGCCCCCCTGCCCACCCTGGTGCGCTGCGAGCCTCACACCACTCCCTGAAGCGGCTGGAACTATGTCCCTGCAGCCCCGGGCAGAGGGGAGTAGAGGGCTCTGTGCTCTCGCTTCCAGGCACTGCCCCCCGCAGCTCCCACTGCCTGAAAATGGGGAACCAGGGCCAATGGGAGCTTTGTGGGAGGTACCTGGAGGAGCAAGAGCAGCACATGGCGCTGTTCCCCCCCCCCCCCCGGCGGTGCTGCCACCGCAGAGCCGCTCTAGGTAAGCGGCGTCAGGCCGGAGCCCACACCCCAACCCCCTGTCTGGAGCCCCCTGCCACACCCCGCACCCCAACTCCCTGCCCTGAGCCCCCATCACACCCTGAACCCCTCCTGCCCCCCCTGGGGGCAGGGAGGGGGCAGAGTTGGGGTGAGGACTTCGGGGAAGAGGTTGGAATGGGCGCAGGGAAAGGGCGGGAAGAGGCGGGGCTGGGGTGGGGACTCGTAGAATGGGTGGAGTGGGGCGAGGCCGGGGGCAGCAAGGGGTAGGTGTCAGTGATGCGGCCAATGCACTAGTCCTCATGGAGCCCTTGTGGTCATTTGAGTTTGAGACCCCTGCTTTAAACCATGATTTGAGGACTTCTGAAATAGACCCCTAACTTCTGGCTGAGTTACTGAAGTGGGTGGGTGAGGTTCTGTAGCCTGCAATGAGTAGTAAGTCAGACTACATGATCCTAATGGTCCCTTCTGATCTTTATAAACTTTAAGAAGCATTCTGAAAACTCAGATGTTGCTTTTCAGTGATTGTAATGTCTCTTTCAGTAAAAGTAAATTTTAATTTACACTTTTAAGTATATCCATAAGTTTAGGATGAAGCTTTTACCTTTCAAAAGTAAACAGGAAGTAGACTGGGGTTTAACCAGATTCAAACAAATCATGCTGATAGGAACAGGAAATATGTTAAACCCTACACTAACATTCCGTACTAGAACACATGTCATTTTAATGAAAGCAATATATGAGAAGGAAATTATCTGCAAACCATACTTCTTACACTCTAGGTCTGGGGACTGTTGTGTCCTGTACTATTTGTTGTTTGCACTATAGTTGTGCCTAACAGAACCAATCAAAGATCAGAGTCTGTTGCACTAGGCATTCTGCAGCCTTAGATTAATAATAATAATAAAAAGTTCTAGTCCCGAAGTTACGATCTAGGTTGTTACAATCTGAATTGTGTGGATGAGACAAACAGGGTGGGCAGGAGAAGAAGATAAAGCAAGGAACAGCCCACTACCATTGCTAGTATTGTTCTACAGGTACTGTGGCAGAAGTGAATCTTTGTATGTTACTCATTTCCTTACCTTGTAAGATCCCTGTGGTAGGGACAGTGTCTCTAGGTTTGTAGTTACAATTTATTTTATTTACATTTCTAGAAAGGCCTTAAAAAGAAGTGCCTGTCCTTCCACAATGGGGTCTTGATCCTGATTAGGGCCTCTGGCTGCTATTGCAATATAAACATTTTAATGACAATAATAAACTTCAACTTGCAGCACTCTTTAAATGTTGAGAAACTAGTTCCACAGTCTGGACCTTGACTTGTACTGTGCTAGTGGAACAAAATGGAAGAATGTTACTCTTGATGATAGTGGATGTCAGCCCATTCTGGGACTGATGGGTTTATTCTGCATTATTTGCTGTTGTCTGAACCAAATAATGGATCAATATTTCAGTATAAACTCACTGATTTCTGCTGCCCCCTCCCACCCCCAGTCAAGCTGAATGTAAGTTTATTATAATTTCTTTTAACTATATTGTAGGGCTTGAGGCCACTGGATAACAATGAGACGATCTTATTGAACAGCTACAAGTAACTGGTTTTCAGATGATCTAATCTAGTTTGCCAGAAAAATACTAAAGGAGAACAGAGCCTTTCACCAAAAACTCTTGCATTAATGCATTGTGACAGTGATAGATGTTAAAAACTTGTCTTTGCTTTCCTTTTTGTTAAAGAAAAAACAGTAATAAAATATGCATCACTAGTTTATTCATGTGAATTGTACTTGCCAAGAAAGCTAAGAAACACTGCATAATTTCATCTTTTATACATTGCTTAAGTATCTAAGCGGCTATTAAGAAAGATTGTAGAACTGTGATCCTGGCTATCCAGCAATAAAATGACACTGCTTCCTATGCTTTCAGAGCTCCAGCCATCTGGGTTACTGCAGATGACTCCCCTTGCGCTCAATAAATACCCATCTGTATCATACACAGAAACTGGCACACCTGGCTTACAAAGGATTAATGTAGGCATGTCCTGAAACAAGTCCACACACAGGAGACCCATCACTCTTGGAGGAAAGCATATTGGCTTGTTAAGGTATTTCAGGGCTTTGAAAACAGGCAGTTGTTGGTTCTGGATCATGGTATATTAGTCTATGTATTTCTGTCCATTCAATAATACTACTGCTCCTTTGGCTCTTACAGGAGCTAGGTGACAGTAAAGAGGTTGCATGGAACTGTTGTGTGCAAAGTCTGTTTTCACCCCTTGTGGAAGAGCAATGTTGAAGCAAACTTGGGGGGTGCCTAATTCTCAGACTGAGGGCACCGCTTGTGTTGATGGCTTTATTATTCTTACTCTGAGTATGAGCCATGGGCTTACCATTGCAGAATACCTACAACAATGATTCTTATGCTCTGACATACCAGTATTAATACACTTCCTCTGGGTTTGCGGCAACATGTGTATTTGGCAACCTCAAGTAATTACTAATCCAGTTTTCCTTTTCTTTACCGTTCAGGTGGGCAGGCTAGTCACACAAATGACTACATCTTTGATAAAGAGAAGTAGCATTTTTGACTTGGAGGGACTTCACATCTCATGCCCCCACTTTGGTCTGTTGTGCAGGATGCCCCTCTCTGGCTGGCATCTTTGTGCAAGTGAAACTGGAATATCCCCTTGAGCGGGGCCCATTGCCATCCAAACAGAGGGGCTGAAGCATAAGCAGCTAAGCAGTCATTTAGGAACATAAAATGCGTTCACCATGGGCAGGATTCTAAACATGAAATAACAAAATGGCTGCTTGTGCAGAGTTTCCACCTAGAGCAGAGGGATGCCACAGCTCATCACTTATGAGCTAGATTCACAGGCACAGTTTTTGAGTTGCTGGGGGGTACTTGACTGCCACTCTGCCCCACCTCTTCCTGCCCCTGCTCTGTTCCGCCTCATCCCTCTGAGCACACCCTACCCTTACTCCTCCCCCTTCCCCCAGTGCCTCCTGCATGCTGCTGAACAGCTGATCCACTGTGTGAGAGAAGCACTGAGAGGGAGGGGGAGGAGCTGATCGGCTGGGCCATTGGCAGGCAGGAGGTGCTGGGGGCAAAGGGAGGAGCTGATGGGGGGGAGGGCAGAGCACCCACTGTTTTCTTTTCTGTAGGAGTTCCACCCATGGAGTCTGTGCCTATGGCTGGATTAACCTTGAAAACAAACTACAATATTCTGTAGCTAGCACAGTTTGATCCTGGTCCATGACTGGTGATTCTAGGTGCTATGGCAATGCTAATAATAGAAAAATCTAACTATATAACCTAATAAAGAGAAGACCTTCCAGGAAGGCCTGCCTAGGGTATGTCTACGTTGAATTGTACACCCGGACTCAGATTTAAGCCCAAATCCCTCTAGTGTCAATCAGGAGCGGCGCCAGGGTTTTTGGTGCCCTAGGCAGGGGTCCTGCTGCGCTCCCGGTTGTCATCGGCAATTCTGCGGCGGGGGGGTCCTTCCGCGCTCCCGGTCTTCGGGGCACTTCGACAGCGGGTCCCAGTGCGAGTGAAGGACCCACCACAGAATTGTTGCCGAAGACCTGGAGCGCGGAAGGACCCCCCACGCCCGAATGGTTCCCAATGGCAGCAAAACCCCCCCCCTCCCCCAAATCCTGGTGCCCTAGGCCACCGCCTAGGTCGCCTAAATGGAAGCGCCGGCCCTGCTGTACATCTGCCTCACTCAGATCAGCAAGCACTCAGGACCTAGGTTCTATGATCCACCTAGAGGGGTGTCTGAGCCCAAGTCCCACTCAGATTGTGGTCCAAATGCTGTCATTTTGCAGTGTGGAAGCAGATCAAGCCACAGATCTAAGTCAGAAGGTCTGTGTAGTGCAGTATGGATGCACTAGCATGATTTGTGAGACCTGGATCCAGCATTTGTAAGCCCAGGTTTACAATGCAGTGTGGATGCTCATGCGTGGGCTTGGAAACACTTGGAGTCCACAGGCAGAATCCCCCAGACCTGGATTTACGGGGGTGGTGTAGACATAGCCATAGAAATAGCAAAATATTTCTGTCAAATGGATCAATTTCTATTGATATTCACACAATAAAGGAATCAGTTCTTATATTCTGTAACCGTCCTTCAGTTTGCAGAAGGCCTAATATTTCTGGTTAATTAGTCCTTGGTTGCTGAATTGCTACTGCCAAAATCCTAGTCTTTACTTGAAGCCCAAGGAATTATCAAAGTTTACTTGAATAAGGACTAAAAGGATTTTGCCCAGTAAATTCCCATTGACGGTAGAGTGTTCTGAGTAAAGACTACAGGATTTAATTAGCACCTAACCCCTCCCTTCAGCATTACAAGGATTTTGTCTCTTCTAGCAGAAATCTTCTGTAATTCTAAAAGCAGAGAATTCTATTTAAGATATTCAACTGAAAAATCTTTCACCGTTTTTGACATTCCCATAAAAGCCAGAAGAATGCTGCTACTCATCTGATCAAATTTATATATTTGAAGGGTTTGGGAGGAAGGTGAATACAGTAATGTGAAAGAAAATATGATTGCAAGTTTTACTCAAAGTGAAGGTGCTAGTTGCAGCCTAAGCTTTATATGAGCTTAAATTGTTATGCATTATAACCAGCATTTGTGACATCCAGCAGTTCCATATTAGAAAATGGAGATTAAAGTAACACGTGTGGATTTTGAGACTGATAAATAACCAGATTCTCTGAGGAACAAAAGTGAAATCAGACCTTGCAGTTGATGAAATGCAGCTAGGGGGGAGGAGGGGATATGCTAGAAACAGCCAACTATTTACTGGAGCTAAACAAGCTTTAAAAGGAATTAAGATTTAACTTCTGTAGTGAGGGGGGTGGGAAAGTCACCAGCTATCTAATAGCTGCAGCAGAATAGTCTTACTAGAAATAGAATTGTCAGATCACTGCCGGAGAAGTGACTTGCATTCTGCCCTGCTCATGCTGTCCTTGTGGCATTTTAACACTGGTCATTTGTTGTAGACACTGCATTTGATCTTCCGGTTAATGCCAGTTGCACTGCAGAAAAGGGTGTGCACAAGACTAAGGACTACCATTCTTTACAAGAAGATAGAAAAGATGCATTCACATTTCAAATTCCAGCCTGGGGAGCTTATTTAACAGTGCCCTAAAGAGAAGAATTGTCTAGCTCACTTTAATTATGGATAATCTAGTGCATAAATATCACTTCTCCTATTTCTCAGAGCTTCCTCTCAATGCAATTGGGAAACTTATATTAGCACTGAAAGAAAAGAGGACTCAAGAAAAGGTAAAAAGAAAAACCTTCAGCTGTAACCTCCTAGATCAACTAGTTTGTGGGAATGTGAAGTTTAGGTGTAATGATTTCTAAAGTCATTGTTCCTTTATGGCAGTTGTGTTTTATAGCTTCACAGGAACGGCGTAGCTTTTTGTCAGGGGAAAATTGACCACTTTAGCCAATAATGTGTAGCTTTAAGGTAACTACTGAACACTTACAGCAGTTAGGGCCTGAGTCCATAGAGCTTTTTAACAAGTCATTGCCCATCTAGTAAGGATTGCGCAAAGAAACACCCCATGCATCATTGCTGTATTGAGCCATATTTATAGCTATTTTAGTTCTTGAACCACTGCCTCAATTCAAGGTAGCTGAATGAATGGTTTGATTCATATTTTGGATAGTTTTGAATCTACTTGCTATGCTAATGGAAGCGTATTTAGATATCTGAAATTATTTGTGTGTGACATATATGGAGAGAAAGATGTTTGTCAGAACTTTTGCAACTGGCAACAAGCTTGCTTATTTGCTGTCTTAATGTTGTAAGCAAATTGAGCAATCAGTAAAGATAATGTGCACATCTGATCATTTCAGACCAATGTTTAGTCCCCACTTTGCAGCAGACTTCTGCCAAAGAAATGGTGGGATTCTCAGCAGTAGGTTTATAACATAATTCACTACGCCTTCTGGTGTGAAAGTTACATGATTTGCATTGCTCTACACTTTTTAAAAATTTTTGTTTAGAAACTGATTTTATAAATGTAAACCTGTTCGTCAACTCTACTGCTAGTTGAAGGATGGGAAAGGTGTTGGGGAAGGGGCGGCGGGGGTGGGGGGGAAGAGATGGGGTGAATGTGGAGTTGAAACTACTCTGACTTGAGTGTCATTATTCAATATATGACCAATATCAAGGTACATGATCAGCATTCATGAGATGCCGGTAACAAGCTGAAATCTTTCATTCCTGTTAAAACCTATTCTTTGTAAAACACTGCTAGTCATAGCACTCTTGACTTAATGAAAGGGATGCATCGTTTTTGTCTGCTGACCTTTCCACATATTTTGGACAAAAATACCAATGCTATCATTTGGAAGAGAAGAAACTACTTTTGACAGGTGATGTTTTCCCCTCTCACTAATGGTTTTTACAATAGCTAAAAATCCCAACTATGCACAGAAAAAGAATAGCTTGAGTTTTCTGATTGGTTTAGTCCCCATGTTTATGTGGTGATAGTCAGTAAAGGAACGTTTCCTTTCATTTACTCTAAAAACACTAACTGTTGAGTGGAATGCTGGTTGTGCTGTATGGATTGCCACGCACTGTATTTAGGACAAGCTTTTGCTTCTGAAGGCCCCATTCCTTTTTCTAGCAGAGTAAATACTTAAGATCTGTTTGCTTAGGAGAGCTTTTTGGGAACAAGCCCATTCTTTCATAAATATTACCAGTGGTTTCCTAATCCCACTTTTTTAAACTTGATGGCAGTTGTTTCACTCATTCTGATCTCAACTTAATTAAAACTCCAGATCAGAATGGCTGATAAATTCCTGTTACCTGGGCTTTTTTATGTTCAGATCTGGAGATTCCTGTTCTACTAGTAGGGTACTCTTCATACACTTGTGAAAGTTGAATGGAAGCATGTATGCTGGATTGTAGACTCGTTAACTATTCACTTTGAATCATTCAGAGAAGGTTTTGCCTGAACACTGAACTTGACTGTAGCTGTTTTCTACATAATTCTAGAGTCTCAAATGACCAGATTGCAGTTTGCCTTCATGCCAGTCAATCAATGGATAACTTATAGTTGAATTTCATAATGAAGCTTGTTTGTAGATCTGAAATATTGAAATAAAAGTCTTTTAGATGCAATATACTTTTGGCACTGCACTTCCAAACAGTGGGGGGACTTTTCCATTCCATTGAAAGAAGCATTCACACAGTCTTATTCAATTTTTTAAATCCCAGTTATGAATCTGTATTTATGTAAAATAATATAAATTGCTGTTCATGGCCTTTTTTTTAATATTGTCCTGCATTATGTTGTGAATGCAATATGTTGTATGACTGCTGCCCACTGGGATGTCAAGAAAAGATGTATATTCAAAGACCCTCTTCTATTGATTTAACACTTTGATAAATCTATTTTAATGTTATATTTCATTTAATTTCAGTCTGAACTTAGCTTTACGTGATTATGGTACTGAGCTACTCCTCAAAGGTTGCCTGAAAACTTTAGGGAAACTATTTCCTTTTGATCACACTAAAGCTGTTTTAGTACCAGTGATGGAATTAGATCTGAACCACTTCAGTAAAAATAAAGCTATAAAATCTATATTGTCTAGAGAGAACACGATAGCCTGTGGAACTCATGGCTTCAATTACATTTTGTAGCAAAGAGCTTAATGGGATTATAAAAAACACTTATATGGACAAGAACTTGAGGCTGGAAGAGATGGACACTCATGCTTCAAGGTATAGGCTATTCTCCAACCGAGTTAGGAAGAGCTTTTTCCACATGGCAGTTATTTATCCCTGCCCTACTGCAGGTTTTCTTGCCTGCTTCTCTGAAGCATCTGGTACTGAACAATGCAAGACACAGGATAGTCGACTGCATGAAGTCCTGATCTGATCCAGTGTCTCAATTATTCTGTTCCTGGTCTTCAATAATCCATCCATTCTCTTGCTGCCCAATTGCCTAATGTATTTAAATACATCAGGACTGTTTCTCATAATCATAGCTTTGACTAACCAAATAGCATTAGCATTTTCTACGTAGGTAACTAAGAAATTCATGAATGAATTTGGTTGCTGCTTTCTTATTTAAACCATTAAATGCTGTCATGCATAATAAATCAACAAGGTCTGTTGATGGACTTGGTAGAAAATGCATGAAAACATGCATATTATGGGTACATATCAGAGGTTCTTTGAGAATTGACTTCTGTTTGCAGTTGTGATTAGGACATAATGCTATTTAAATAAGCCTTTTATCCACTCTGATACAAAGCAATTGTTGTTTCTTGTACAAATATCTTAAAGAACACTTCTTATTTTGTTACACACTGAATTCTTAAAGAATGACTGAGATTAGATTCCTTGGAAAGTGAGGTTCGTTACTATTGATGGTTGCAATACTGTTAAAACTGATCCTGCACTGGTTCCTGGCATGCCAAACCAGCCTCTGACAGTCCAAATAATGTATTATAATACACAGGGCCGGCTCCAGCATTTCTGCTACCCAAAGCGCAAAAAAAAAGCCACTGCAGGTCCTTCGCTCCTAGAGGGAGTGAGGGACCTGCCGCTCCAGAATTGCTGCAGGTGCCACCCCTCTCCCTTAGCCACCCCAAGCACCTGCTTGTTAAGCTGGTGCCTGGAGCCAGCCCTGATGATACAAGTTAATTCTTCCTCAGCATTTTTTTATTTTTTTAATCAGTAAGGAGTGCATATAATCTATGTTGGAAATTTGAAGATCCCAGGGGAAAGACTATAAACTTTAGGGGAAACATATGCACCCAAATGTGGGTATGGAGACCACTTGGTATAAAACTGTGACTTTAGCTTCAGGGATAACTGTTAGTAGTCCCAAAATAGCATCTGAAAACCACCATGAACCACTTTTCTGCAGTGAATAAGCAGAATCTACAGATGTGTGGTTTTAATAATATTGTAGGCTAATCTTGTTCCAACCCAGTTTCTAAGTAGGTAAATTAGAAAAATTCATTTTGCCCCTGCTAATAGTCACAGTATATCTATAAACTAGACAATTTTTTCTTGTCAGGCTTATAAAACCTTAAATTCGAGGTGCTGTTTTAAAAACCTCCATACTCTTGAACAATGGAAATAATTTATGCCATTTTACTTCATGGGGTATTTGCAGGGTTTTTCATGTGCTCTTCTCGAACTAATTTTTCAATTTATCTAGCAAGACAAAATATTACCTCATTGCTGGTTTGATTTTATCCAGCCCTATAAATTAGCATTTAAGAAAACGACTCTTGAAGAGTATTCCAAGGTTATCCGTTTCCAAAACGTTGCTGTAAATTTATACTTCCTGTTGTAGAAGCCAGATAAAACACTGTCACAGGAGGAAACCACAGGCTTTTTTCCCTAGCTAACATCAGCTTGAAAAGAGCATCTGACTTCAATTAAGGAAAACGGGAGAACTATTATGTGTTGAAAACTGCTAATGCAGGTAACTAGTAATTACATGTAGAGTAAATGGGATATTTATAAATTAAAATTGAATGGAAACCCACATAAATTAATGGAGAGATCCTATCTCCTAGAACTGGAAGGGACCTTGAAAGGTCATAGAGTCCAGCCCCCTGCCTTCACTAGCAGGACCAAGTACTGATTTTGCCCCAGATACCTAAGTGGCCCCCTCAAGGATTGAACTCATAACCCTGGGTTTAGCAGGCCAATGCTCAAACCATTTTTTACTCAGGAAAGAGTCCAGAGCTCAGTTCTGACTGGGGATTACTGCAAGGATGAAGCCAAGGAGTCTGACTGGGACGCATGGCCTAAAGTGGGAATCTCCTGGCAGTCAGTGTGGAAATAGCTGTCAGCCAGGAGTTGAGATCAAATCTCATTGAAATGAACTCCCACCTTCTTCCCCCTCCCCAGCAAGCCTCTAGCTGGAAACGATGACTTGAGCAGAAAGCCCAGAAGCCACAGTTCTGTTCTTATCTTCTATGGCTATTAATGTATGTTGGGAGGAGGGTGCTGGCCCCATATTGTTGCTTTTAAATTAATAGCTGAGCACTGTAAAATCAAATCTGTTATCCTCAGCAACATGACAGTAGTGGTAAAAGCATGCAAGACCATCTGACCAACAATCCAAAGTACTACCAATGACTATCGAATAAAATAAGAGGGGTTAAAACCTTGGACTTTCTCAGTCTTTAGTCTGCAGAAGAACAAAGACAAGGCTGTCTGTACTAGAGGTTTTTTCTTTTAGTGCAATTAAATGCTCTACAAAGCAACAGTTACTACCAGTGACTTATTCCTTTATTAGGAATGCATTAAGAGAACTATACGGTTCAATGAAAAGGTCTCTTATATTTCAGAGAGAACGCCAGCATCAAACTAAGCTTATTTAAAAAATGCTAATGCAGATACCAGTATTTGCTTGTAAACTCTGAAAAAATGACCTTTTAAGAATTTTTTTTAATCACTTGACAGCCCTTAACTGTGATTAATCACACTGTTAAACAATAGAATATCATTTATTTAAATATTTGTGGATGTTTTCTACATTTTCAAATATATTGATTTCAATTACAATACAGAATACAAAGTGTGCAGTGCTCACTTTGTATTTATTTTTGATTACAAGTATTTGCACTGTAAAAAAATGTTTTTCAATTCACCTAATACAAGTACTGAGGTGCAATCTCTATCATAAAAGTTGAACTTACAAATGTAGAATTACATTTAAAATAAAACAATGTAAAATTGTAGCACCTGTAAGTCCACTCAGTCCTACTTCTTGTTCAGCCAATCACTCAGACAAACAAGTTAATGCTGCCCACTTCTTGTTTACAATGTCACCTGAAAGTGAGAACACGTGTGCTCATGGCGCTGTTGTAGCTGGTGTTGCAAGATATTTATGTGCCAGATGAACTAAGTACTCATATGTCCCTTCATGCTTCAAACACCATTCCAGGGGACATGCGTCCATGCTGATGATGGGTTCTGCTCAATAACAATCCAAACCAGTGCAACCGATGCATGTTCATTTTCATGATCTGAGTCGGATACCGCCAGCAGAAGGTTGATTTTCTTTTTTGGTGGTTCAAGTTCTGTAGTTTCTGCATCAGAATGTTGCTCTTTGAAGATTTCTGAAAGCATGCTCCATACTTTGTTCCCCTCAGATTTTGGAAAGCACTTCAGATTCTTAAACCTTGGGTCGAGTGCTGTAGCTATTTTTGGAAATCTCACATTGGTACCTTCTTTGCATTTTGTCAAATCTGCAGCGAAAGTGTTCTTAAAATGAATGTGCTGGGCCATCATCCGAGACTGCTATAACATGAACTATATAGCAGAATGTGGGTAAAACAGAATAGGAGACCTACAATTCTCCCCCAAGGAGTTCAGTCACAAATTTAATTAACACATTCTTTTTTTTTAAATGAGTGTCATCAGCATGGAAGCATGTCCTCTGGAATGGTGGCTTAAGTATGAAGGGGCATATGAACGTTTAGCTTATCTGGCACTTAAATACCTTGCAATGCCAGCTACAAAACTACCATGCAAATACCTGTTCTCACTTTCTGATGTAAATAAGAGGACAGAATTATCTCCTGTCAATGTAAACAAACTTGTTTGGCTGAACAAGGAGGACTGAGTAGACTTGTAGGCTCTGAAGTTTTGCATGGTTTTGTTTTTGAGTGCAGTTACATAACACAAATCTACATTTGTAAATTGCATTTTCACAACAGATTGCACTACAGTACTTTTATGAGGTGCATTGAAAAATACTACATCATTTTTACAGTGCAAATATTTGTAATAAAATATACACTTTGATTTTAATTACAACACAGAATACAATATATATGAAAATGTAGAGAAAATCCAAAATATTGAATTTCAATTGGTATTTTATTGTTTAACAGTGAGATTAAAATTTTGAATTAATCGTGAGTTAACTGCGATTAATCGACAGCACTCCATTTTAAGTGACCTCTTGAAAGTGCTGCCCGCTGTATGTAATAGTTACCAAGACTTTGTTTCAAACAGAAGTTTGCCTCATGTCTCAAGCTAAAACTTTCTCTACTCCCCTCCCTTCATTGCTGTGAAGCATGATATGCACTAATTGGTTGCTGTCCTTTATCCAATATATGGCTGCATTTCCCTGTGGTATCAGTGCTTTGGGACTGAAGGCATATTATATTTTCATTTAGAATCATTTTGAGACCCATGGTAACTTTTGCCTTAACTGAGTTGTTTGCTGCTCATTGAATTTCCTTAGAAAATGTGTATCTGCCAATAGGGAGTGGTAGTCCAGGTATTCCATCAGTCACGTTATGCTAATTCCAAATTTATTCAGATAGTTTGAGTTGTAATCCCTCAGTTACGTGAATTGTAGTGCTTCAGAAGCTAAATTACCTGAAACTGCAGTAAATATGGAGTTCTGCATGTAATAGATACCATAAAAATATTATGGTACAACAGAGGTGCTTCAGGATCAGGGCCCCATTGTACCAAGTGCTGTATAAAACACATGAAGATATGTATTCTTGCCCCAAATTTATTTCCTTCTGGAATTGTGCTCACTGGTATCCAATAAATCTTAATTTGTTTTCCATCTAGGATAAATTCTTTTGCTGATTCATCTTCCTGTGTATTAGAAGTCGAAATTCAAGCCACAGCTCAAATGCCTTACAGTAAGCACGACATGCTGGCCCTTCAAGCACACATTTTAAGTGTACAAATTAAGGACCACTTCCAGCATTCCTGTCAGGAAATGGGGAATAAATGACCAGCTTGTGGGGGAGGGAGGGGCGGGGGAGAGTTGTGAAGCTCAATAGGAACCTAATCCTGAGGTATTTGAGCACCTGCAATCCCCAGTGAAGTAAATAAATTGAGGATGTTCAGCATCTCTAAGGATTAGGCTGCCATCCAAAACTACTGGCAAGTGAAGCTTGTTTAGCATCCTCAAATATTTGCAAAGGTGTTTGCTGTTCAAATCCCTGCATTTGTCCAAATAAGTCAGCAAATTCTTTGTCATAAAACAATGCACTACACTAAATTGGACAGTAATTCTAGGGGTCCTGCCTTTTCCAGCAGCCTGGGGGATTTGAGACCATGACTAACCAAATCTTATGCTTCAGGGCTTTAACAAGTCACCTGCAGGGGTCAGAAAGGAATCTTTTAATCAATTGTACATCTAGGAAAACACATAACTTGTGCATGGGGTCTTAGCACCACTCAGGTTGGGAAACCCTCTGAGGCCTCCCCAATGAATTGGCCCTAGGCACATTCCTAATCTGGCCCTGCTCTGAAGTGGTACGGAGAATCCTGTTTCTAGAATGTCTGGCTGGGGTTTCTTGCTCACATGCTCAAGGTCATGCTAATTGCTTGATTTGGGGTTGGGAAGGAATTTCCCCCAGGTCGCATTGCTAGAGACCTTGGGTTTTTTTTCACTTTCCTCTGTTGTATGGGGCATAGTTTGCCTGCTGGGATCACCTAGGCAAATGTCACCATTGCAGGGACCTCATACATGAGTGTAGTACCTTGGTCTTTCCTGTTCTCTGCCCATGGCACACCAGTTTAGTCTTCTGGGACTGAAATGCTTTGGTCTAACTGAAGCCTTTGGGGTTCATATCAGATTGTGGTGAAACTTAGTGGCATATGATAGACACAAGGTCAGATTTGATTATCCCTTCTGACCTTTAACTCTATGAAACAGAAGTACAGAGTTTGTAAGTTGACATGGTGCATGATAGAATTCTAGTCCAGTTTAGATTGAAAACAGAAAATTGCATATTCCCAGTATAAATGGTTTTTCTTTTAGGCACTTGACAATACCGATGACACTTGCATCATTGGTGAGATGTCATTGTCATGTCATTCACTTAAGTCAGTATCACTAAAGTCATGGCTGAATGTGACTGTAGCAATGACAGCAAAACTGATTACTGAAGCAATTTCTTAAGTAGTTTTCTTCTTTTGCAAAATTTTAAGAAGCTAAATAGGCAACAGTAACACGAAACTTAATATTATTTGGGTAAATTGACTTCATTAAGTCTATGTAGATGACTGGTATATTAACATAATTATACAAATATTGGGTGTACAAAAAAGATTGCAAATGAGAAAAGCTGTTAAGATTTCAAAACATAAAAAAGCTCTGTTGCCTTAATCTGTAATAGCACACTTGCTTCTCTACTAGATATCCATGATGTACAAACTTTGACTTGTAGCTAGTTTATCCATCCACATTATAATACATCTTAATCTAAGATTTCCCCCCCCCCTCCAACACCCACACACAATAAAAAGTTGCTAGATAAAACCAGAGAGATTCACTTTGTGGAGACTTATCTCAAGATATGAGGTGACCTACAAGCCTGGGTAGACTCATGTTAGCAGAACTCAAGCTATGGCACTAAAAATACCAGTGTGCATGTTGCAGCTCAAGCTTAAGGGATTGGGTGGGTTTGAGATCCTGAACTCAAGCCCAATGTCCATAGTGAGTCAGTGTACTTGGGTTAAGTATCAGAGGGGTAGCTGTGTTAGTCTGAATCTCTAAAAAGCTATAGAGGGTCCTGTGGCACCTTTGAGACTAACAGAAGTATTGGGAGCATAAGCTTTTGTGGGTAAGAACCTCACTTCTTCAGATGCAAGTAATGGAAATCTCCAGAGGCAGGTATAAATCAGTATGGAGATAACGGGGTTAGTTCAATCAGGGAGCGGGAGGTGCTCTGCTAGCAGTTGAGGTGTGAACACCAAGGGAGGAGAAACTGCTTCTGTAGTTGGATAGCCATTCACAGTCTGTTTAATCCTGATCTGATGGTGTCAAATTTGCAAATGAACTGGAGCTCAGCAGTTTCTCTTTGGAGTCTGGTCCTGAAGTTTTTTTGCTGTAAGATGGCTACCTTTACATCTGCTATTGTGTGGCCAGGGAGGTTGAAGTGTTCTCCTACAGATTTTTGTACATTGCCATTCCTGATATGCCTCTCTGCTATGTACATTGGCCAAACTGGACAGTCACTACGCAAGAGGGTAAATGGACACAAGTCAGCTATCAGATAAACAAAGACTGTGAATGGCTATTGCTTTGTACTTGGGTTGAGAGGCTCACTCCCAGTTGCAGTGTAGACATACTCTGAGAGGCCAGTCAACTGGTAGTGGTAGTCTTATGCTATAGCTATATTAGGTCTTCCACCAGGTGTGTATGTTATCACTGCAATTCATTTAAGGGAGTCAGAAGGTTAATTAGTTTTCCAACAGAAATATCAATAAACTCTTGTTAATTCAAAGTCAAACTAAATCTGATAAATCGTTAGCTTTCCATTGTTCCAGAAATAAACACTTGACTCAAAGCACTATGAATCTAAAATACATGAGGTACCTGATACAATTTAAAGTCAAGATAAATAAGACATTTGATCCCTAACTATGAGTATTTGTGACATTACCCAGTGTCTGGACTGTTGAATGGCTGTGTCCTCTTAATTCTGTAACCTGGGGTGCCTTTTACACATTTTTGCTGTCAGAACATCCACTCCTGACCTGCTCACACAGCCTTCAGCATGCAAATTCACTCCAAGCTAAGTACATGAGCACTCTGACCAGTCACTCATGAATTTAGCTGCAGGGTGACACCCACAAATTTTTAATTCCAGCTTTGTCTATCAGAAATGTGCATTTTTGTACTGTTCAGCATGCTACTGAACAATGCAAGCTCACAAAGTCCATTTCATCAAAGGAAAATGATATATACACCATCTTTGCAATCCCAAATAGTTTCCCATACAACTTAATCCAAACATCTACTTTTCTTATTGTTAAGATAAAACAGAGAATTTAAGTGATTACAAGTATTGATGCATAAGTCAGGATTGGTTACAAAGAAAATTAAGAGGTATTAGCTTGCATATTACTAACTTAAACTAAGTGAACTTAAAAGATGTCATGAGCAGAGAGATGGGATGAGGAGAGGTGAAATCAAGTGTTTTCCTCCCTTTTTATAATTCAATTTCTTGTGCTAAAACATCCTTGCTCAGTCATGGTGACAGTCTGTTGTGGACATGAGGTTTGAATAATCCTTGTAATGAAATGTAAATTTCTTGTCTATACCTTCCTTTAGCTGGAGGATGGCTGCTTAAGTAGGTGATTGCCCTTTAACACCTGTCTGGAGTGCTAGTGTGTCCTTGTCTCTGAAAAACTGCTTTCTGGGTGTTGTAATTCTGCGTAACATATTTCAGTAACCTAGACTTATAGACCTTAAGGCCAGAAGGGACCATCATGATCATCTAGTCTGACCTCCTGCACACTGCAGGCCACAGAACCTCACCTGCTCTTGAAATAACCTCTGGCTGGGTTACTGAAGTCATCAAATTGTGATTTAAAGACTTCAAGTTACAGAGAACTAACCATTTATACTGCTTTAAACCTGTGAGTGATCCATGCCCCATGCTGCAGAGGAAGGTGAGAAACCCCCAGAGTCTCAGCCAGTCTAACCTGGTGGAAAATTCCTTCTGGACCCCATATATGATCATCAGTTAGACCCTGAGTATATGGGCAAGACCCATTAGACTGATATCTGGGATGGAATTCTATGTCGTAACTCAGAATCCTGCCCATTTAGTGTCCCATCTCCAGCATTTGGGATATTTGCTACTGGAAGTCATCAATGGTCCATGTGTCATTGTAGGCAATCTAGTCATACCATCCCCTCCATAAACTTACGAAGCTCTGTCTTGAAGCCAGTTATGTGTTTTGCCCCCACTGTTTCCCTTAGCAAGCTGTTCCAGAACTTCATTCTTCTGATCTCATCCAATTTTGAGCCTAACTTGTTGATGGCCAGTTTATGGCCACTTGTTCTTGTGTCCACATTGGTACTTAACTTAACTCCTCTCCCTCCCTGGTATTTATCCCCCTGATGTATTTATGAAGAGCAATCCTATCTCCCCTCAGACACCTTTTGGCTAGGCTAAACAAACCAAGCTCCTTAATTCTCCTTTCATAAAATAGGTTTTCCATTCCTTGGATCATCTTAGTAGCTCTTCTCTGTACTTGTTCCAGTTTGAATTCATCTTCCTTTTTCAGCCGCATCAAATTGACAGCTCATAGTCCTCCTGTGATCAACACACGCAGGTCTTTCTCCTCCCATGTTCCTTCCAACTGATACATCCCCAGCTTACAGCAAAAATTCTTGTTGTTGGTCCCTAAATCAATAACTTTGTACTATTAAATTTCATCCCCATTCTATTACTCCAGTTTACAAGGTCACCCAGATCTTCTGTATAATATTCCAGTCCTCCAACTTTGTCATCTGCAAACTTGATTAGCACACTCACTTTTTGTGCCAAGGTCAGTAATAAAAATGTTAAATAAGATTGGTCCCAAGACTGATCCTGGAGGAACTCCACTAGTAACCTATCTTCAGCCTGTTAGTTCACCTTTCAGTATGACCCGTTGTAGTCACCTCTTTAACAAGGTCCTTATCCACCTTTCAATTCTCATATTAATTGCCATCTTCTCCAATTTAACTAGTAATTTCCCATGTGGAACTGTATCAAATGCCTTACTGAAATCCAGGTAGATTAGATTTATTGCACTTCCTTTGTCTAAAAAGTCAGTTATCTTCTCAAATAAGACCAGGTTGGTCTGGCATGATCCAACTTTTGTAAAATTATGTTGTATTTTGTCCCAATTACTGTTTACCTCTGTCCTTGACTACTTTCTCTTTCAAAATTGGTTCCAAGACTTTTTGCATACAGTTGAGGTTAAACTAATAGGCCTGTAGTTTCCTGGATCACTTTTTCCCCTTACTTAAAAATAGGAACTATATTAGCAATTCTCCAGTCAGAGGGTCTGACCCCTGAGTTTAGATTTTTAAAAATCCTTGCTATTGGGCTTGCAATTTCATGTTCCAATTCCTTTAATATTCTTGGATAGAGGTTCTTTGCCCCTCTCCCCAATTTAGTCCCATTAAGCTGTTTGCGTTTGACTTAGATGTGGTAATTTCTATTTCTATATTCTACAGTAGAATCTTATAACTTCACATATAGTGTGGCTACACATTTTAACAGGATAATGAGATAATGATATTCAGCAGATCACGAATTTTCAAATGATACCTCATAAGACCTACTTTCTACAAAATTTATCAGTCTTTTGAAAATGGTGACCATAATAGTATAGCCTGTTACAGTACTCATTAATTAAATACAACTTTAATTTTTTCCCTCATATTGCATTGGTCAAAATTTCTTTATCACAGTTCTATATGCTTCAAGCCCAGAGGTACAGTGACTTGAAAATAGGCTCATTGATGACATCAGAGCTTGTCTTGCTGCAAACCCAGCTTTCTCATGAGAAACTCTAACATGACTCTGGTTTACAATAAAATGGACCTTCTCATAAGAACAGTAAAAAGCTTTATGGATAGTAGATTCTTAATCCTCACATCTCTTCAATGATCAAGTAAGAAAAGACTTAAATAATTGTATGGGGGTCATGGAAGGACTTGTAACAATCATGGATTTCAACTAATTTAAAGAGCCAAGACAACACAACTAAGCTGCGAAATTTTAAAAGCCCTGAAACTTTTACAAACTGTTAACACACTGGGCCTACTGGAAGTTTCTTCAGAGTGAAATGGAAGTCCTATCCTACCACTTTAGGAAACTACATCAGGGATTTTGACATCTGCATATGCACAGTGTGCATCTTGTAACTAACCCAAGTCACTGCTCTGTGTTGGGGCTCATCAAGATTCTGAGAGAGTTCTGACTCTTCCCTAGATGGCTGACTTTCCATATAGCACAGACAACTGCAAAAACTAGCAATGTTTAACATTCTGCATGTTGGTATTTCCTACTTCAGCCAATCAAATGAGTGACCACTTTTGTAGGGGTACTACAAAAACACTCAATGCCAGAAATGAGCTTCTGAAATCTGAACATAAATCTGTAAATTGACCAGAACCTATCCATATGATCTCAGATTTGGATGACTTTAAAAGTTTAACTGCAAACATAAAAAGAAACAAGCTTCTTCCAGATTTGTACACTTATTGCCAATTTTTGAAATCTAGAAACAGACACCTTTTAATTCTGATTTAAGGGACCTCACCTAGTCCTGGTTTATAACCAACAATGGGACATTGATGAATATGTTGCTGAAAAAGAAACTTCTTCCTTCAGAATAGGCAGTTGAAATTATGAATTTGTATAGAATGTCCCCACTACCAGATGGTAGGGAGGATTCAAATTCACTTGTAATTAAGCACGAGTTTTAACTCCTTAAAATGAAATTAAATTACCCCACACACACCTCCCCGCACTTTCTGGTTTACTGAAGATATGCAAGAATGTAACTGATAACACGGATTGCAGTATGTAACCTTGTATCTGCCACAAATACATGCTAGAATATTTTCAGTAAACCAGGAGAGCTAGCAGACTTCAAAAGAAGGGTGGGTGTACACATAATAGCCTTATTCCTTGCCCTCTCCCTGGCCAAACTCCATAGCCATATTAGCAGAGATTAAGAATAAAAACTTGTTTTCATCCACTTCAGCATTTCATGTTATCTTAAAGCTACTGGTCTTTCATTCTAGAGTGTGTACTTTCTATAGAAACAAAGACAATAGCAAGATGCTGCAGCAATCGCTTAATCTCTACCCACCTTAAAATCAGACTTTAAATAGATCTTTTCTAAAAGGGGTGGAAGAACCTCTAAGGGAAGAATAGAAATCTATTTCAGTGCAAGTAGTAATTCCTTTTTGTAACAGAATGTGAATTGTCCTATAAGACACAAGTTTAGAATAAATCTTTTGCCAAGAAAACTATAGCATGCTTCTACTAGATTAAAATGTTGGCTCAGTCTGACTGAATTTATAGAAACCAGTCACCTCTAAGAACTGATTGCTGAAATTAGCTTATTTTTGCCCGGAGCTGAAATCTTACAAGTAGGTAAAGATCTATTCATTAACTTATATAAATCCTCCTCACCCCAATTTTCAAGATCAGAACAGGAATCCTGTAAATTGTCTTAAGTGTTGAGACAGGTTTTTCTTTCAATATATGCAACATAAGTAAAATTCTTGGCATGTTGGCTTGGAATTGATTGAAACAAAGCTGCTCTACCACCACTAATTATTTTCATCTTGCTTCATAGCCTTATTGCTGGAATGTGTTTACACTCTACCACTGACACTTCAATACTGTACCTGAAACCTTTTAATAACACTCAGTGCTGGAGTGCTCTTCTCCTTTATATTTTTGTTTTAAATTCAAGGAACAATCATAGTTTTTCCTCTGAGCCATAGAACATCTTACTCCATTATGGAACTGGTAGTCATCTTTCATCCCAGCACTAGTACTACATCATGGCTTAAAGCCATGGTTGGTGTTGAACGGATGTGGTTGAAATGCTGTAGCAGGAGCCTCCAGAAGGCATTGTGGCTGTCTCAGCTGGGCATCCTGCTTGGCATATGGTGCAATTGAAGCTTCTGTCCCAGGATGGTGTATAACATGCACTTTTTCTTCCTGGCCTGGCTAGCTCTGTTGGCTATTTCTGTGAGCAGGGCCATGGCACTCCACTAGTGTGTGTGAACAGGGGTGCCATCATGGGTGTTAGAGCCCTATGTACAATAGGGAGACTCGCCTTCTGTGAAGAGTCTGCACTTGAGAACCCAACTTGAACAGGGGCAGCTGAGAACATACTAGCGACAGAAGAGCCTCACTTGTGTTAATGTAGGGGAAGAGCAGGCTGTCTGGAAAACCTGCACCTGAGTCTTTGACCTAATCCAAAATACAAGCTGCTCAAGGAGAGGATTAGCTGGGGTGTGCTCTGTATGAAGTCTTCAGGAGAAACAGAAGATGCTAGGGGGAAAGAATGAGAGAGCGAAATATTATGAATATGGAAGAAGATTAGACCTCTTTCCTGATTACAAAGTTGGAAAATGAATTAATCTCGTCTTGCTGACAGATAATTGAGAGGCTAGAGTCTGAAACATTTATAATTATGCCACAGGAGGAAAAGATGTTTCAACAGTCTAATGGTTAAAGAAACATTAAGCATTTTAGTGTTGGTCTCAGATTACATGAAATGAATCATAAGCAAGACTGGTGCAACCATTAGGCAAACTAGGCGGCAGCCGCCTAGGGCACCAAGTGGTTGGGGGCACGCTCAGGGGAGGAGGTGGAGTGGAGGTGAGCTTGGGCAGGAGGATGTGGGGAGGGCCACCCGCAGAAAGTGGGGGCATGCAGGGGAACCATTCCCCACCCCAGCTCACCTCTGATCTGCCTTCTCCCCTGAGCACGCTGCCCCCGCTCTAATTCTCCTCTCCTCCCAGGCTTGCTGTGCCAAACAGCTGATTGGCGCCACAAGCCTGGGAGGCGGGAGGAGTGGAGCGGTGCAGATGTGCTCAGGGGAGAAGGTGGAGCAGAGGTGAGCTGGGATGGGGAGCTGCTGCGGGGGGTGTGTGCTGTGGGGGGAGCTGCCACAGGGGGGCTCCCCAGGCAGAGGGGGGGGGGGAGGAGCTGCTGCTGGGGGGGGGGGGGCCCCCCCCTCCCTCCCACTCCCCTGAAGACTGCAGTCAGGCCTAACTGTGCACTCACCACATGGTAAGCGGAAGGACCCGGCCCCAGCCTGCTCTGCTCCCCTGGCTCCTAGTTGCGCTGCTGGCAAGTGCTGGGAGGTGGTTCCCTCTCCCCCTTCCCCTCCCCAAGCCTGGGAGCCAGGGAAGCAGAGCAGACTGGGGAGCAGCAGGGGGGGCTGGTCCCAGGGCTCCATGGGGGAGGGGGAATGGCTACTTCCTGTGGGAAGTGGAGTGACCCAACTCCAGCCTGCTCCGCTCCCCTGGCTCCCCGGCAGTGGGGAACCGCCCCCCCTGCACTCGCCGGCGGCATGGCAGGGAGCCAGGGGAGCGGAGTAGGATGGGGCCGGGTCATTCTAGTAGAGGCCTGGGGCTAGCGTGCCCCCCTCCCTCCAGTAGAGGCCTGGGGCCCCACACAGCCCTCCCCCATGGGGGGGCTGCATAGGGCACCAAAATAGCTAGGGACAGCCCTGGCTCCCCAGGCTGGAGGGTGCGGGGGCACAAGGTGGCAGTTTCGCCTAGGGCGTGACATATCCTTGCACTGGCCCTGATCACAAGTATATGGTTACTGCATTGTCATTATAGGGGAGAACTAAGGTTGTTTGGGTACCTCAGTTGTGCATTTCTTACATTAAGGTTTCACTTATAAATCCCCCCCCCCCCAAACAAAAATCCATAATTAAGGTTTCACTTAAAATAACACTTTATGAAAATTTTAAAACATCACTGGAACCTTTTTACTCTTAACTTGCTGGTACATATACTCAAACTTAACTCCATCTTAGTACACTTTTCTGTTCTGGGAATTCTATGCACCAGGGGTTCTCAAACTCAGGGTCATGACCCTTCAGGGTGTTGTGAGGTTATTACATGGGGGTCATGAACTGTCCACCTCTGCCCGTATAGCCCACTTCTCCTCCAGCATTTATAATAGAATTAAATATAAAAAATATGTTTTAATGTATAAAGGGGCAGGGGTTGCACTCAGAGGCTTGCTATGTGAAAAGGATCACCAATACAAAAGTTTGAGAACCACTGCTATACACAGAGCTGAAGTGGCTGCCTCATTAACTGTCAGATACTATGATGGGTCGGGAGTGGGGGAAACTCTACAAATGATACAAGCCACTTACAAAATGTGCATTGCTATAAATGGAGATCTGGAGCACCAACCTTTCTCTACCTTTGGGTATGTCTACACTACGGGATTAATCTGAATTTATATAATTCGAATTTGGGAAACAGATTGTATAAAGTCGAATGTATGCAGCCACACTAAGCACATTAATTCCCCGGTGTGCGTCCATGTTCCGGGGCTAGCGTCAATTTCTGGAGCGTTGCACTGTGGGTAGCTATCCCATAGTTCCCGCAGTCTCCCCCGCCCATTGGAATTCTGGGTTGAGATCCCAGTGCCTGATGGGACAAAAAACATTGTCGCAGGTGCTTCTGGGTACAGCCTCACCCCTCCCTCCCTCCCTGCATGAAAGCAATGGACGGCAGACAACCATTTCGCGCCTTTTTTCCTGGGTGAACACTGCAGACTCCATACCACGGCAAGCATGGAGCCCGCTCAGCTCAAAACAGCAGTCATGAACATTGTAAACACCTCGCGTGTTCTCGGAGTTTATGCTGAGCCAGGACCAGAAAAACAAGGCGAGGAGGCAGCAGCGGCGGCAGCGCAGTGACTAGCGTGATGAGGACATGGACACGGACACAGAATTCTGTCAAACCGCAGGCCCCAGTTCTTTGGAGATCATGTTGTTAATGGGGCAGGTTCTATCCATGGAACGCTGATTCTGGGCAAGGGAAACAAGCACAGACTGGTGGGACTGCATAGTGTTGCAGGTGTGGGATGATTCCCAGTGGCTGTGGAACTTTTGCATGCATAAGGGCACTTTCCTGGAACTTGCTGTCCCCTGCCCTGAAACGCCAGAATACCAAGATGAGAGCAGCCCTCACAGTTGAGAAGCGAGTGGCAATAGCCCTGTGGAAGCTTGCAATGCCAGACAGCTACCGGTCAGTCGTGAATCAATTTGGAGTGGGCAAATCTACTGTGGGGGCTGCTGTGATGCAAGTAGCCAAAGCAATCACTCAGGTGCTGCTACGAAAGGTAGTGACTCTGGGAAATGTGCAGGTCCTAGTGGATGGCTTTGCTGCAATGGGATTCCCTAACTGTGGTGGGGCGATAGATGGAACCCATATCCCTATCTTGGCACCGGAGCACCAGGGTACCCAGTACATAAACCGCAAGGAGTACTTTTCAATGGTGCTGCAAGCACTTGTGGATCACAAGGGACATTTCACCAACCTCAACATGGGCTGGCCGGGAAGGGTTCATGACGCTCGCGTCTTCAGGAACACTACTCTGTTTAAAGGGCTGCAGCAAGGGACTTACTTTCCGGACCAGAAAATAACCGTTGGGGATGTTGAAATGCCCATAGTTATTCTTGGGGACCCAGCCTACCCCTTAATGCCATGGCTCATGAAGCCATACACAGGCAGCCTGGACAGGAGTCAGGAGCTGTTCAACTACAGGCTGAGCAAGTGCAGAATGGTGATAGAATGTGCATTTGGCCATTTAAAAGGTTGCTGGCGATTGTTACTGACTCGCTCAGACCTCAGCCAAACCAATCTCCCCATTGTTATTTCTGCTTGCTGTGTGCTCCACAATCTCTGTGAAAGTAAGGGGGAGACCTTTATAGCGGGGTGGGAGGCTGAGCCAAATTGCCTGGTTGCTGATTACAGGCAGCCAGACACCAGGGCGATTAGAAGAGCACACCAGGAAGCGCTGTGCATCAGAGAAGCTTTGAAAACCAGTTTCATGACTGGCCAGGCTACAGTGTGAAATATCTGCTTTTCTCCTTCATGAAAACCCGCCCCCTTTATTGACTCATCCTTTGTAAGGAACCCACCCTCCCCCTTCCCCCAGCTTGGTTTCAAACCAAATAAAGTCACTATCATTTAAAAATCATTTATTCTTTATTAATAGATTATAAAAAGAGGGAGGGAACCTGGGTGGGGTTTGGGAGAGGATCGGCGGGAAGGAAAAGGCCACTAAAAAAAGGTTTAAAAAAATGAGCCTTTTGCTTGGGCTGTCCACTGAGGTGGAATGGGAAGGTGTACGGAGCCTCCCCCTGCGTTCTTACACGTCTGGGTGAGGAGGCTATGGAACATGGTGAGGGGGGTTATACAGGGGCTGTAGTGGCACTCTGTTATCCTGCTGCCGTTCCTGAAGCCCCACCAGATGCCAGAGCATGTCTGTTTGCTCACGCAGCAGCCCCAGCGTTGCATCCTGCCTCCTCTGATCTTCCTGCTGCCACCTCTCATCTCGAGCGTCCCTCCTGTCCTCACGTTCACTGGCTTCTTTCCTATACTTTGAAACAGTGTCCTTCCACTCATTCAGATGAGTTCTGTCACTGCGGGTGGATTCCATGATTTCTGCGAACATCTCGTCTTGCGTCTTTTTCCGACGCCTTATCTGTGATAGCCTTCGGGAAGGGAGGCTTGAAGAATTTGCAGCTGCTGGAGGGAGGGGAAAAAAGGAGAGAATTTTTTAAAAAGATACATTTTGCAGAACAATGTTTATACGGTGACCAACACTATTCACATTACATAGCACATGTGATTTCTGTGCAAGGTCGCATTTTGCCTCTTAATATTGAGTGCCTGTGGCTTTGCTGCTAGAGATCACAGACGCAGGTCCGGGCAACAGAATTCGGCTTGCATGCGGCCATGGTAAGCCATTGTCTTTCGGCTTCTGCGCCGTCCTTTCCCACATACCAAGCAAAGCCCGTTGAGTGCTGCAGTTTTCCTGTTAACATTCAGCAGCAGAAAACAAACTAACCACCCGCCACGCCCATCCAATTCTCCAGATGATCGCTTTATCCCTCCCCCACACCGCGTGGCTGGTATCAGGGAAGATCCCTGCTAGCCAAACGCAAAAAGCTCTGGGCCAATTCCCCCCCCCCCCCCCACCCTCCGCGCTTGGCTAACTGCAGGGAAGGATTTCTTTTCAGCCACAGGCAAACAGCCCAGTAGGAACTGCCACCTCTGTCCCCTTAATTAAATTCCCGTATTTCAACCAGGTTACCATGAGCGATATCACTCTCCTGAGGATTACGCAGCAAGATCAAGAACGGATGTTGCTTGAATGCCAGCAAACACCAGGACCATACACTGCCAGGCTTGTCATGCAATGATACCAGATTACTTGCTGCAAGCATAGTGCGGTCGAGTGTCCTACCATCGAGGACTGAATAAGGCTGCACTGCCCAGAAACCTTGTGGCATGGCTTTTGGAGTACCTCCAGGAGAGCTTCATGGAGATGTCCCTGGAGGATTTCCGCTCCATCCCCAGATAGGTTAACAGACTTTTCCAGTAGCTGTACTGGCTGCGAATGCATCCCAAGTCCTCAAGGCAAAGTAATCATTTAAAAACCCTTGCTTTTAAAACAAGTTTTATATTCTAAAAGGTAAACTCACCTGAGGTCCCCTCCATGGGGTCGTGGTTTTGGATACTGGGTTGGCAGGGTACTTCAGTCAGGCTGAGAAAAAGATCCTGCCTGTTGGGGAGAACGGAGTGCTGGGTGCTCTCTGCAAGCTCGTCCTCCTCCTCCTCCTCTTCCCTGTCCGCAGAATCCTCAGGTGTAGCTGATGAGATTATCCCCACCTCAGAATCCATGGTCAGAGGTGGGGTAGTGGTGGCGCCCCCCCCCCTTAGAATTGCATGCAGCTTGTCGTAGAAGCAGCATGTCCGCGGCTCTGACCCGGAGCGACCATTTGCCTCCTTTGTTTTTTTGATAGGCTTGTCTGAGCTCCTTGACTTTCACGTGGCACTGATCTGAGTCCCTATTGTGGCCTCTCTCCATCATGCCCTTGGAGATTTTTTTCCAAAAGTTTTTGCATTTCGTCTT
This sequence comes from Trachemys scripta elegans, assembly GCF_013100865.1. Lineage (NCBI taxonomy): Eukaryota > Metazoa > Chordata > Testudines > Emydidae > Trachemys > Trachemys scripta. Next base: position 75,873,998 of record NC_048299.1, read on the forward strand.
TTTGAACGAAGTTCTGCTAGCACTGAATCCTCTCCCCATATAGCGATCAGATCCAGTACCTCCCGTACAGTCCATGCTGGTGCTCTTTATCGATTATCGGCCTGCGTGGTCACCTGTGCTCTCCATGCTGGGCAAACAGGAAATGAAATTCAAATGTTCGCGGGGCTTTTCCTGTCTACCTGGCCAGTGCATCCAAGTTCAGATTGCTGTCCAGAGCGGTCACAATGGTGCACTGTGGGATAGCTCCCGGAGGCCAATACCATCGAATTGCGGCCACGCTAACCCTAATTCGAAATGATAAAATCGATTTTGGTGCTACTCTGCTCGTTGGGGTGAAGTACAGAAATCGATTTAAAGAGCCCTTTATTTCAAATTAAATGGCGTCGTTGTGTGGACGGATGCAGGGTTAATTAGATTTAACGCTGCTAAATCCGAATTAAAGTTGTAGGGTAGACCAGGCCTAACTGTAGTAGCATAAGCATTTTGATTTTACTCTCTTCTACAATGTGGGAGAGGTAAGAAACTGGATTTTCACTTTCTTCAATTCCTTCCACCAGAAAGAAATTACCTTGTTAACTTCTCATGAGTAAAACAAAGTCCTGGGCAAGCTTTATTTTAGTAACTTATCAATGTCAATAATATTGAAACATCCTTTTAAAGATGGATTTGTTTGTGTCAGTTGTGTGTGTGTGTGTGTGTGGGGGGGGGGGGGGGGGGGGGGTTTGGATTTTTACCTAAAAGGAAAGGGGAAAGTGTTTCAGAATATATTAATCAAAATGTAAGTGAGATGGGAATTTTTTTAAATGCAATATCAATATAAACTACCCCAGAATTTTATTTTAATCAATTTTCTGATTCTACGGATCAAAGATTTTTCAAATACCCATTGGTGTTTATGTATTTTTTGCAAGTGTTTTAGGCCTTGGCTACACTCGCGGATTCACAGCGCTGCCGGCTGCAAGCAGGGCCGGCTCCAGGGTTTTGGCTGCCCCAAGCAGCCACACACAAAAAAAGCCGCGATCGTGATTTGCGGCAGCAATTCGGCAGAAGGTCCTTCACTCCTAGTGGGAGTGAGGGACCGTCCGCTGAATAGCTGGACCTGCCGCCCCTGTCCGGAGTGGCCGCCCCAAGCACCAGCTTGCCAAGCTGGTGCCTAGAGCCGGCCCTGGCTGCAAGTACTCCACCTCTCCGAGGGGAATAGCTTGCAGCGCTGCGAGCGAGTGTGCAGCACTGCAGGCGCTGATTACACTGGCACTTTACAGTGCTGCACTCGCTGTGCTCAGTGGGGGTGTTTTTTCACACTCCTGAGCGCAGCAAGTGCAGCGCTGTGAATTGCCAGTGTAGCCAAGGCCTTAGTTGTGGAGCTTGAATATCTTGTGGTTCTGCCTTTCATATTCCAATTAGAAGTTAATCACCTTCATTCTCCTTCTAATGATTCTGTTGGAATTGAAACAAAATAGAAAATATTCCTTTGATTTGCAGACTAGTAGTCTATTACATTGTGAGACTCCTGAGTAGTAGTTGCATATCACTGACCACGAATCTAAAAATATTTTTAGAAGAGAACTAACTTCCATTTTTAATTCTGATTTCTGGTATTCAGGCTTTTAAAAATCTATTCTAACAATGTCCTGTTTGCCAAATGGCTCCTGCTAAAATCAAAGCTTTCCAGTGGAACCTGAAACTAATAAGGCTGTATTGACACTTTGGTTTTTGTATCAGGCTCATGTTAGGGTCAGAACATTTCTAAAAACTGCTGCAGTGGATGGAGATACACTAGTATTATATAGGATTTTTTTTAATAAGCAGAACCTTGCAGATAGGAGTAGGGATGTTGGAAACAGAACTAGTCACAATTTCTTTTAAGGAATGCTTCTAATTCAGATGATATCACCAAATAATAATAGATACTTTAGGTCAGAGACTGAAGTTGTTTAGGCCCAAACACTGAAGTCCTATGGTTTACAAATGTAAACACTGTTTTTGTAGTGTCCTATTGGAAATCAAGTGTAAGTGGCATGTGGCTGTAAATATTAGCAAGAATTAAAGGGCTTGCACTGACTTTCCTTGCTAAAGAAAAAATGTTAATTGCTATAAACTTACATACTGTGACTTAAAATAGCAATTGGAGTAGCTTTCACAAATTAAATGACAGGTTGTCCACTAAATGAGTCCTTATGCTGCTGCATTAATTTACTTGGTAAATTGAATTATCCTAGTTAGTTTTCCCATTTATGCTAGCTCCATGTTCTTCTTCGGTCTAGCTCATTGTGGCTCCTTGACTACTGCTGATCATAGCCATGCGAAGAGATAAATATGGAGGTGCACACATGCAAAAAGAATAAGAATGGGCAGGATATCTTTAGTTGTGTTGCTATTCTTGCATCTTTTCCAACTGGGACTAAGTGGGACACAATTTTACAGATAAATCACTAAAATCTGTATGTTGGTGACCTACTGTTACAATGGTAGTCTTTTGGGATACTTTGCAGTGGCATCCCTAAACTCTATAGGCTCACTTTCAGACAGCATGGACCACCATCTGTCATGGCAACTATTTAGGCAGAGCCTGAAATCATACATTATATCTCTTTGGAACAATTAACTTACCTGTTCTCCTCCTCCTCCTCCTCCTCTCCTGAAAGCAGATATTTTCTATTTTTTTAATATACTCAAATATTCCTCTTTCTGGTGGTTGGAAGCATATTAATCTAGGAAAGCTAGCTAGCCTATATGATATGCTAAAGCATCAGTTCACTGTGTGATATTAGCCTTCATAAAAGGTGTGACTGACAGTCTTAGTGAACATCATAAAAGTAGCAGAGGAGAATTAGTTGGGATTGAGTCTCACAGGGAGGAATGATATTGATTTGTGGAGGCACTGGGCTGGGATTAAAATATTGGTTTGTTGATAAATTGCATAGTCAATTGCTTGACTAAACTTTGGATTGTTATGAAATATACTCAAGACCAAATAACCAATGTCAGTCAGGTGTATGAATAGGGTACAGGAAAAAGGTTTATATGATGCTAGTCTCTAAAAAGCAGTCCCATGTGTATGGTAAATTAACCTTTTGCAGAAGGTATGCTCACCAAATTACACATCTTGTCTAAGGTCACTTAATCTGTGCCTCTAAAATGAGGCTAATGATGCTTACCTTCTCTGTATAATGTTATGTAGTACTTTTTAATCAATAGGTCTCAAAATATGAATATATTACAATCTGTTTGGAATAGGGACTGTCATCAAGTCCTACTGATTTTGCCCTAGATCCCTATGTGACCCCTTCAAGGATTGAACTCATAACCCTGCGTTTAGCAGGCCAATGTTCAAACCACTGAGCTCTCCCTCCCCCTTGCCTTATCTACTGTCACATGAATGCTCTAATGCCAGCTTCAAGAACCAGCATCTCTGATATCAAAACACAGTAGCAAGGAGAGCTAAGGCCCAATCAGCCTGTTGGAATCAGGCTTGGTCTTGGGGTGCTGTGATGCCCCTGCCTCCAGGGGAAGGCTACTGTGAAAGGCAGGTTTCTCAGGCCTTGGCTACACTCGTGGATTCACAGCGCTGCTGCGGCGAGTGTAGTCGCGCTGCCAGCGCTGCGAGAGCTCTCTTGCAGTGCTGCAAGTACTCCACCTCTCCGAGGGGAATAGCTTGCAGCACTGCGAGAGAGCATGCAGCGCTGCAGGCGCTGATTGCACTGGCGCTTTACAGCGCTGCACTTGCCGCGCTCAGGGGTGTGAAAACACCCCCCCCCCCCGACCGCAGCAAGTGCAGCGCTGTGAATTGCCAGTGTAGCCAAGGCCTCAGGTAGGAGGGTAGCAAGAGCACTAAGAAGGCAAGGGGAGGTGGTGGAGGATGCAGAAGGGGAGGGGGGGTTACTCAGGGCCGGGTGTCTGTGGAACCTGGCACAGGGGCTGTGCGGGCAGGGATGCAAGGTGGCTCACGGTGGCTGGGGATGTGCAAGCAGCTGGGTTGGGGACACTGAGGGGTGGGGGGAGAGGGGTGGGCAGTAGAGCGTGGAGATGCTCAGTGCGATGGTGGGGGGGGGGGGGCGCTATGGGGCACGATTGACAGGAACGCTTACTTGGTAGGGCGGGGATCTGTGGCCGCTAGGGGGCAGCCGCGGGGGGGTCGGTCTCGGGTCAGGGCGGGCGGAGACGGTCAAAAGGGGCTGCGGGGAAGTGGGTCACTGAGGCTGGGGGGGCTCCAGGTGGGCGGGCGCTGGAGCGTGCAGCACACGGATTCCCGGGGCGCGCGGGCGCTCCCTCACCGTTGGCTGCGGAAGGATCCGTGAGGAGAGGCAGTCTCTGCTCCTGAGACAGGGAGTGGCAGAGGCGCGCACGCGCTCGCTCGCTCCCGACTTTGGGCCGCGCGCCTAGGGGAGCAGGAGAAGGCGGCGGCAGCAGCTCCGAGGCGCATGCGCACCTCCAACTCCGTCTTCACAACCGGCCCTTCCGTTCCCGGCCCCACGGGTAGCGGAAGTGGATCGAGCGCTCGGGGAGCGGGGATGCGTCTGTGCCGCCGCACAGAGCCCGAGCAGTGAGAAGTGCCGGGCGGCGGAGGAACCGCCGCCTGCGCCAGAGGCGTCTCGGGTGAGCGGTGGGGAGGGGGAGCGGGGGAGAAGCCGGTGGTGGGAGGGGGTCGGGGCAATAGGAAGCTGTGCGGGGGGGCGGCGGGGGGTATCGGGGGAGCTCCGGGGATGGTGGCGACCGAGGCCCTCACTGCGGGCAGGGAACGAGGGTGGTCACCGGGTCAGAGCCCCCGTCCAGCTGCCGCGCCGGCGTGGGGAGCGGTTCTCGGTGGCTGGGCACGGGGCGGCAGGATGATTTGGGGGCTTGGCGCTGCCGGAGCCTGGTGTAGGAAACGCGTCCTGCGCTCTTTGCTGGGGCGGCTTCTGTGCTGGCTTCGTTACTGAGTCTCCCTGTTTGGTGTGGCTGCTGGGTAACTAATCCTCCCGTGGCAGCTGCCTGCCAGCCAGCTCACCCCGTGAGTGTGTTTGTCTCGGTGCGGGCGAGTGTGTGTTAGTGTGTACAAGAGTGAACGAGCGAAGGGACCCGGAGATCCGCTTTTACTTTTGCTAGCGCCCGTTTCTCTTGCAGATGTTGCTGCAGGTGGGGGCAATGGGAGCTGTGTAACTGCCTGGGATCTGGGGCGGCTCCCCCTTCTCCTCTGTGCCAGCTCCAGTGCTGCTGTTTCTAAAGTCTTTGTAACTAACAACCCAAGTTGCAGTTTCGATGGAAAATGAAGGTAAAGCTCTCATCAGAGTCACTGACTTCATTGGAGCCCGGTGGGGATGGGGGGTTGCATGTGATTTGGTGGTAGTAGGTCATACAGCTGTTTGTACACCACTCTCTAGGTTTACATTACTGCTTTGACATGTTCATCTAGTAGCTGAGGGTTTTATGAGTTGCTGGGTCTTATTCTGCAATCATACCGTATGCATCATAGAGCTATCATCTTTGTGGCAACATCTGTTGAACATAATTGTGCTGCAAGCGTTTTGTTTTGTTCTGTTCATCCTCTGCAAAATATAGTGAAATAAATTCTCCTCCAGAATGTCTTAACAGTAAGTAGATCTTTGTGGTCTTATTGACCCTGGAAAATGCACATTTAGTTGCTTTGAAAATAATGAATTAAATAGGTGTCGTAAAACTAGTGAATTCTTTCATTGGTGGTTATTTGGATTACCTGTTCCTTAGCTGGAGAGAGAACTAATATTGAAAATTGGAAATACTTTTTTTCCCCTTTAAATTGCATAATTGTAGTTCTGTTTTACGTAGAGGAAACCTGTTTTAACTCTATTGTGAATAAGTCATTACAGTAGTCTTTCAACTCTGTTTTTTCCTAATTGAGTAACAGATGTTATGGTGTTCTGATGATTATGAAAATGCAGCACTGAAGAATCTCATGTTCGTAGTATCTTGAAACATACATAACTATATAATTTGTCAATCTAAAAACAAGCTGCTTTGTTGCCATGCCACTTCCTTTTAGGTAGGATATCTAGGTATTCCAGTAATAAACTACTAATAGTTCATAGATGTCATAGTCCAGTGATAACCCCACACCCCCGCCTTTCCTATAGTTTGAACCCCCCACGCAGATTTGTACATAGTAGGCCATCTTAGAATCTGTAGAGCAGTGGTCTTCAACTCAGCCCCCCCCCCCCCCCCCCCCGGTGACCCAGTTGAAGAAAATTGTGGATGCCCGTGACCCAAAGGAGCTGGGGGTGGGGGTGAGGGCTGCAGGGTGGGGCCAGGAATGAGGAATTCAGAGTGTGGAAGGCGGCTCTGGGCTGGAGTGCAGGTATGGGGGTGGGGCCAGGGATGAGGGGTGCAGGAGAGGGCTCCAGGTTTGAAGGGGCTCAGGGCTCAGGCAGGAGATTGGATTGTGGGGTTGGGGCATGGACTTACCTCTGGTGGTTCCCGGTCAGTGGTGCAGCTGGGGTACAGAGGCAGGCTTCCCGCCTGTCCTGGCAGTGTGTGGACTGCGCTGCGCCCCGGAAGCAGCTCGCAGCAGGTCCAGCTCCTAGGAGGAGGTGCACAAGCAGCTCCATGTGGCTCTCGCTCACAGGCACCACCCCTCCGCCCCCCCCAGCTCCCATTGGCAGGGAATTAGCCAATGGGAGTGCAGAGCTGCTGCTCGGGGTGGGGGCAGCGCGTGAAGCCCCATGGCCCCCTGACTAGGAGCCAGACCTGCTGTTGGCCGCTTCCAGGGTGCAGCGCAGTGTCGGAACAGGCAGGAACTAGCCTGCCTTAGCCCGGCAGCACCGCTGATGGGGGTTTTTAGCGGCTTGGTTGGCAGTGCTGACCAGTACTGGGTCGTGACCCACAGTTTGAAAACCACTGCCCTAGAGCAGTATGGTTGTGGTCCCTGAAACACTGACACCTTCCCTCACCCTGGGCTGAGAATCCCTGTTATAGTTCATGACAAAGTTAGTGTGTCAAAATTTGTCAGTTATGTTTGGATCCTCTGCAGATTTTGGATAGGTATGTTTGTGGCTTTGGAGTTTCCTTCAGCTTCAGCTGAACTTAGCCCTTTTTTTTTTTTTTTTTTTCCTTTTTTCTTCAGACTCCTATAGGTTGTGATTCGGGAGCAACTTCTATTTAAAGCTAAGAAAATAGTGCTAAATCCAAAATCAAGATGAATTCTACTCATAATGGAACGGGTTCATGAGACTGTTATGATAGACAGTTTTTAGTCTCTAAATTGACAGGAGTGCTGTTTTTCTTCCTCATTTTGTGTCTGAACTGTGTGTAGTTAGTTTCTCTTGATTGTGTGGGTCTTTCAGCAGCAACGGGGAAAAATTACTTTAAAAACAAGGTGGTGATTGTAGAACCACAGAAATTTGCAGTGGCACTTGAGCCACTTGTAGATTTTAGCCTGTACAAAGTTAGGTGTGTTTTTTTTTTTTTTTTTTTTTTTTTTTAAAGAAAGTTCATTACTTTGAAAACTGAGTTCTACTTTGCCACTCTGATATTGTAATGAGTTTCTTATATGGAATTTAACATTTTAACTGTCTTCTAAAGGAGTACTGTACTCTTATTTAAGAGCATTAATGTGGAACAGCAGGGAATGTATACTAGAGAACATCTCATAGTAGGACATAAACTACCCATTTGGAACCCTGGTTAGCTTGTTGCATTGATTTTCTTCAGTAATCTGCATTTCAGACATTTTTATTGTAAAGAAATACCTAATTTGTTTAAAAATTGAGTCTATTGGAGCCTGAGTGTAAAAAAGATGAACATAACATGTTATCAGTTGAATGCAGGTAAGCATAAAAAAGTGTTTATCGAGCCTGAATCCTGTATGCTAGAAATCTATACAAAAATTATAAGCCTTATTTTTGTTCTCTATTATACTGTAGAGGACTAGTCTAGTCCAACTCTTCTGAACATCAGTTGCATGAGAAGGGGATTTCTTAGTCAATTCACAGTGAGGAAAATAGCTATAGGAATAAATTAGTAAAACATGTAAGCTTAATGATAAAGCTACATTTTGAAGTGGAAGTAACTTCTGGAAAAAAGGAAGCATCTTAAAAGATGAACAGCTTCAACCCTGTTAAATTTAGATAGCTAACACTTGCTGTGTTAATACACACTTTGTGTGCCATCAGCTCTGATTTATTTTCTGAATTAATTTAAGAAATGCCAAACCTGTTTTGTTCTTGCTGCCAAGATATCTCATAAGCAGTTGCGGTACTGAACTAGTAACTAATACAATATAGTCTGTCTTCGTGAAGACAGATGCATTAAAAATAGTGTAGTGCTTTGAAATTAGGGTGACCAGATGTCCCAATTTTTCTAGGGACAGTCTTGATATTCAGGGCTTTGTCAAGCGCTATATAAGAGGTAGATGGTGGTATTATAGTATGAATGATGCTACACCTATCTCATCTGCCTTAGGGTTAGTGAGAAACTGAGGTGCAGGCAGGAGAAATGAGTGACATACCTGAGATGAAAAGGAAGTCTGATCCAGAAAGATATGTACTGTTCATTCTAAGTGAAATTTTATAATATCAGCTTTTTAAATTAAACTGTAATTCTTCGTAAGTGCAGGTCACTTCTTAACATCTATGTTGTGAATGGGGACGCAAGCGTTCAGGGACTGAAGTAATTGAGTAAGCCATGGTATTTATGGAAATGGGACAGTACACAGAGAGAACATTTTTCAATGTTTTATTGTCATGTTCCTGTTCCTCCTTTCACTTTTGTCTTTGAATTAGCTCTTCCAGAGGTTTAAGTGGTTCTGTTAATAAGCATATATTTTCTTGTTTGCACATCTGCTGTTCTGTCCCTTTCCCTCCCCACTCTTCCTTTTGCTGTTTTGAGCTCTTATCTTCCTTCTCTATCCTGGTCAATACTTTTTACAGCTAGATACTAGGAGCTTTCATTTTAACAGCTCTTCTAGTTATCCCATCTGAAGTAGCACTTAATATTTTTTCTAGGAGAGAAGTGTGATTAAAGATTGCAGTTAGAACTAAAACCTTAGTTTCACATTTTGGAAAAAGGATATTAAATTCGTTTAATAAGCTCTTGCTCTGAAACACTACTACTTTGGGTCTTGAGAGTGGGTTTTATCAGTCAGAGCAATGAGTTTAAGTGATTCACCTTGAAAGTGAAAACATTGTTCTAATTGACATTAGCCTCTGCAAACTCAGTTTTGGTAAGCAGTGATGTGTTAACATAAAGGTATGCTTCTGGGAAGACAACATTAAATACATTTCCCCATTTATAATTCCCTAACGGAGTCAAAGTGAATGAGAAATCCAGTATTCCCAGAAGCTGGGATTCCCACCAGTGTTGTCCCAGGACCTTGCTTGTGCCTCCACCTCTTGTATTGAGGTTGACAAACTAGGAATGTTTAAGCTGAGGCTTGAGAAGAAGCTCCAGATGTTTCCTGGTTCCTTGACGGATAAGGGACACTAATCTCCTACAGCTTTTATCCAGTTCAAGAAAAACACTTCCACCCCCCCAACCCCGATCAGGGAGGTGATGAAAACTCGTATTATGTTCTGTGTTCCATGATTTTTATTTTCAAGATTCACTTCATAAGCAAATACTTATTCCTTAATCATATGCTGTTCAAAATAAAAAGCTTGCAATTCCATATGTAGAACACAAATGGAGTTCTCAGCCTATGAACTAGTTAGGCTTAACAACTTTCTTGTACCTGCCCTTAGATACAGATGCACTTTTACCAACATATATAATAATTATTTTTTGCCATCTATCTTGTTATAGGATTTTGACCAAACTAATCTGAATGTGCTAACATTCTGGATTGTTGCTAAACTAGAGAGAAAGGAATGCAGGTTTCTGGAAAGCTAACCATTCTGATTCATCTCTGTAGTCTTTGACTTTATTCGCACAATTTTTCACCATTCTGCAACAAATTGTGACACCTTTTTTGGCAGACATAGGTGTGGTGTAGAAATCTGGATATATACAACTCAATGTTAGGAAAGAAGAAAAGAACCCAGGGTGGTTATTCAGTTACCCCAGTTGAACCTCTTCATCCGGTTCGGAGGTCAAGCTATAATCTCTATTTGGGAATCAGTCATGCTGACAAGTGATGCTCCCCAACTTACGCAAGCATTCCATAAACCCATATGATAACCCAGATTGTTTTTCTGCCCCCCTTCCATCCCAGTTGTGTGGTGTCCCTCCCTCTCCTCCTCTCCCCCCCCTTGCTCAGACACCCCTTTCCCCTCCCCAGAGCCCAGGGATCAGGAGGGTGAGCATCAGGCTGTTTCTGTCCCAGGCTTGCACAGAGTTTTCTATGTACTGCCCTCTCCTTCCCTTGGGTATGCTGGGAACTACAGCTGCTGGGAACTACAGCTACCAGGAACCCTCTAGCTCCCTCTCTCTTCCCCCAGTAGTGTCTTCTATGTGCAAGCTGGGCTCTGCCAAGTCCAGTGCCTCTAGTGGTGGCTAGCAGCACTGCAGCCCATTTCTGTGAAGGAAAGGAAATTGTGTAAATGTTAATTTCTGCAAAATTCTTCATTGCACAGTGGCACAGAATTCCCCTAGGAGTAAAATAGGGTTGAAATACAGCGGACTAAGGATATAGAATAAAAATATAATTAGTCTGCCATTCTATCAGCACTGCTACAAGATTCCTAATTTAACTGGTTCACTAATCAGTCATTTATATTTAATGATAGCCATGTTAACAAATTACAGAAATTATAGCAAAAACTATGAAATTTGTCTTAGTTTGTATACTACAAGACAACATAAAGGCAGTGGTGAGAGTGTGGTTGCTTGGTATACCAGGATAAGGAAGGCATTTTGTGCATAGCAGGAAGTAATTGTTAAACAAGTGGTGAAATAGGAGAGGGTGGAGGTGATTTGTAAATATGACCCTAAGTTGTGGGGAAGAACACAAGCTAAAATTATACACGTAGACCAGAATGGAATGCTGCAGGAACTTGAAGCTGAAGATAAATAGATTTTTGTTTTCAGTAGGACAGGGTGAGCTGGTAGTGGAATTCAGAGATGGTGACATGATCACATCATGTGAATATAAAGTAGGTGGTGGGGGGGAACACTTAGTAATTGTGGATTGGGTGGCCTAAAAGGACCAGTGTGGGTATCTTGGGCTATGTCTACACTACAGTTTATGTCCGCATAAGTTATGTCCCTAAGGGTTGTGAATAAACAACCTCCCTGAGTGACATAAGTTAAACAAATGTAAGCGCTCGTATGCATAGTGCTGTGTCAGTGGGAGAGCGTCTCCTGCTGACATAGCATCAGTTTGCGGCGTTAGTTTTATTATGCCAATAGGAGAGCTCTCTTCCATCGGCATAGACCATCTTCACCAGACATGCTGCATCGGTACAGCTGCAGCACTGTGTGTGTAGATGTGTCCTTGGAGAGAAGAAAAGAAAAGCCTCTGCAATGAAGGCATAAACTTGGGAGGAAATCAATATATACCTCATTTATGACTTGTTTTGTAAACCATATTAAAAGGGAAATTTACTGCTCTTCCATATTCAGCATTCAACTCTCAGAAAACTATTGAATACACTAACTTTTTAGCTCAACATCTGCAGGAAAACTTGTTACCATAAGCAGGCTAATTTTGCAGCAAACTAATGTTCTTGAGTTCAGTGTCCTGAAAATTTATTCCTAGGCATTGTAAGCTGCAATAAAAAGTTGCTTGAGTACTGTATATACTCATTCATAAGCAGAGTATTTTTGGTAAAAAAGTGACGCATCAAAAAGCAAGGGTCGGCGTATAAACGGGTCTACACCAAAATTTGATTATTTTAAACTCTATGGAATCATTGAATTGAATATCTAATACATTGTCATTTTGTTTACCTGGAGCGTCTGCAGGCACGGAGCCCCTCAGCTCCCTTTGCCGCGGTTCGCTGTTCCCAGCCGCCACTTCCCGCAGCTTCCATTGGCTGGGAACAGCGAACCTGCAGACTCTCCAAGTAAACAAAGTCCCACCAGCAGCTTACCCTGACAGGCCGGGAGCCAAAGTTTGCCAACCCATTTATTGATGTCGAGACTTCAGCCTTTTAAAGTTGCAAAGGCTTTGTTTAGTGGACTACATTGGCTTGAAAGGAATACTAAAAGAGCTGTGCCGCAGATCTGCATGACATTTGACCCATGTATTTCACAAAATGCTATGCCTTACAAGCCAATCAGAAAAATACAATGAACGATAGTACTATAGCACTGGTGTCAGTCTGCTACTGTATAATTTGATCTCTTCATACATTTCTACCAATATGAAAATATAACATGCAGAATCAATGGAATCTCTAATAAAATAGCCTGTTATCCCTACAGACATGCCAATCTACAGGGCTGCTTTGAAATAGACAAAGAACAATAATAATTTGACAGTGATAAAGCAGGTGACATTCCTATATAAAGTCCTACAAAATCTAGAACTACAATAATCTATTTTCATACTAGTATTTTTAAAATGAACAGTGAAATCAAAAGAAAAGTCTTATCATGCAGTGTTCAAACTTAAAGTTGTTGAATATGCAGAAGCAAACAATAATTGCACCGCTGCTTGTGAATTCTGTATCAATGAGAAGCAAATAAGAGAATGGCGAAAAAATAAAACACTAAGACATGCCAAGAAGCAAGAAAAAATGTCCAACCAGGTGCGCTTCATTTCCTGAGCTAGAGAAAGATCTCAGTAATTGGGTTGTTGAATGTCGACAAAATGGGTATATTGTCACTGGAACTGGAATTCGTCTGCATGCTCTGCAAATGTTGAAAGACGACAAATACAAGTCAATAAAGTCTTCAATGTTTGTCGCATCAGCGGGTTGGTGTACTCGCTTCATGAACCGTCATGTCTGTCTTCGTCAGCGAACAAAGATGGCTCAAAAGCTGTCTAGAGATCTGGAAGAGAAAAATTGAATCTTTCCAAAGGTTTATTATAAAATATCGAAAGTAATATGCATTTGAATTGTCACAAATAGGAAATATGGACAAAATACCAATGACATTCGATCTCCTGAGTAACAGAACAGTGACCGGGGTTGGTGGAAAAAAGTTTTTTAATTAAAAAAACCATTGACCATGGAAAAAATCTTTTTTTTTACTATGGTTTTATCATGTTTGGTAAATGGATCAGAGCTCCCTCCTGTTTTTTTTTTAAAAGAAAAACCTTGCCTAAAAACATGCAATTTCCTGCTGGTGTCATCATACGTGCACACGAAAAGGGATGGATGGATGAAAGTGGGACTATTGAATGGCTGGAAAAAGTGTGGAATAAGAGACCAGGAGAACTTTTCAAGAAACCTGCTATGCTCGTTTGGGACATGTTCAGGGCACGCAAGATGGATGAGGTGAAAAATGTGGCCAAAAATATGAAAACTGCTTTGGCTAGAATACCTGGAGGCTTAACTTCAGTTCTACAACCACTTGATGTCTGCCTGAACAAACCCTTTAAAGACAGGCTACGCAAAATGTGGTCTGAATGGATGTGCTCAGGCATGGCGAAGTTGACAAAAGGCGGGAACCTTATGAAGTCTGAAATCAGTCTGGTCACCCAGTGGATCAAGGACGCGTGGGTGTCCATTCCCTCGGCAATGGTAGAAAATTCATTTAGGAAATGCTGCATCAGCAATGCACTCGACATATCATCATCAAATTATGGCATCTTCTGACCCAACAAAGGCTGCTTATAAGGAATCTGAGTCTGAAGACGACACTGCGGACATCTATGATGACAACGCAGGTGCAGCTGTCACTGAAGCAGAGTTTAATGAACTGTTTGAATCAGACAGATTCAGGCTTCAAAGGATTTTAAGACTTTTTTTAAAGTCTCATTGTTCTAAGTTGTTCTAAATATCCATTTACTGATTTTAAATATTGACTAATTTTGAAGGTGAATATTAAGTTATAACAGGTTTTTCGTTGGATTACATTAAAATAATTCTAGCAAAACTTTTTTGAGTGTTTCTTGTGATGCCAAACTTCGGCTTATGAAAGGATCATACAGTTTTTGCTATTTTTTCCTAACCATCTTAGGAGGTTGGCTTATGAACGAGTATATATGGTGTATTGTTTTTAGTATATATTAAAAGAAATTGAAGCTGTGTGGTTGTCAAGGGTACAGCTGATTGTTTAGCAATATTAACTCATGTTCCATGAGCTAATAACAAGGTCTTCTACCTACTTTCTAGTTACCACAGTAGTAGTCATTCATTGTTTGCAAGCCATTCAGTTTTACATTAACAGTAATTTTTTTCTTCAGTTAATCCTTTGGTTTAAACTGAATTGCACACATGGTAATATATAAACTCATTTCTGTTTGCAAGCTTTCTAGTTCTAATACAATTTTATGTAAGCTTGAACTGCAGTACACATTTGTAAAACATATGTGGGATGTAGAGGCTTAATGTTTGTACGTGTAGTGGCACCTTGCATCTGATGGATTTCCATTCTATACGGCTAAATGCAGAAGAAGTGGACTGTAGTCCACGAAAGCTTATGCTCTAATAAATTTGTTAGTCTCTAAGGTGCCACAAGTACTCCTGTTCTTTTTGCGGATACAGACTAACACGGCTGCTACTCTGAAACCTTGCATCTGAGAAACTCAAATTGCTGCTTTATAAAGTGTGTGTTTAGGAAGAGACCATAGGGAGCCACAAAAAATATTCTTTCTTGGTCTGATCATCTCCTCCAAAGATCACTGCACAGCAAGTGATAACTAGCTCCCAGTGATTCAAGAGAACTGACTAAAATATTTTAATCCTCTGTACTTCCAAAATGTCCTAAGTGAATTGTAACTAGCCACAGACACATACCACTGACAGTCTAGTAGAAAAGTACCATCAACTGCACTCTTCTATCAATGTTCTGTCCCCAAAATGTCACCTCTACTTTCACCATTTCTCAATCTTGGTTTCTGGCAGAATATTTGACATCTTCCAGATCTTTCAACATGTACTTAGTGCACTGTTTCTTGTTCTTGGCTCCTGTCTTTTGTCTTTCAGTGTGTTTGAGTAGTAGCTTGATTGTTCCACATGTTGCTTCTCTAAAACCCCAAAATGACAAACAATGGGAAAGAACCATGGCTGGCTTGGTCGTTCAGTCTGTGCTCAGGTATACTGGCATCCAGTAAAGCCTTTCAGTGAGCACCTCCATGCATTCTCAGCTGCTCTGATGCCAACTTTCAACCTTGAAGAGCAAGCTTTAAAGGTACAATAGTAGACGTCTTCCTGTGTGCTGAAAGATCTTAAACAATGACCTGTGATACCAGTCCATTGACAGCTTGAATGTTTTGAAATTTTCAAGATTCAGCTGTATTCCACACGTGAAGGCACTCAGAACAGACGTGGAGGATGAGGTTCAGTTTAAATGTATCTGTCACTCTTATTCTTTACTATGGGACCCATTTTATTTAATTTATTTATAACTGACCTCGGGACCGATTGCAGGAGTGGGCTGATAAAGTTTGCGGATGATACGAAGGTGGGAGGCATTGTAAATTCGGAGGAGGATAGGGATATCCTGCAGGGAGACTTGAATGAGCTTGTGAATTGGAGTATCAGGAATAGGATGAAATTTAATAGTAAAAAGTGTAAGGTGATGCATTTGGGGATCACTAATAAAAATTTTAGTTACAAGATGGGGACGCATTGGTTAGAAGTAACGGAAGAGGAGAAGGACCTAGGGGTCCTGGTAGACCGCAGGATGACTATGAGTCGACAATGCGACGTGGCGGTGAAAAAAGCCAATGCTGTCTTGGGATGCATTAGGCGAGGTATATCTAGTAGGGATAAGGAGGTCCTGCTTCCGTTGTACAAGGCGCTGGTGAGACCTCATTGGAGTACTGTGTGCAGTTCTGGTCTCCCATGTTTAAAAAAGATGAACTTAAACTGGAACGGGTGCAGAGAAGGGCCACTAGGATGATCAGAGGAATGGAAAACCTGTCGTATGAAAAGAGACTAGAGGAGCTTGGGTTGTTTAGTCTGACAAAGCGAAGGCTGAGGGGGGATATGATTGCTATCTTTAACTATATTAGAGGGATTAATACGAGGGAGGGAGAAGAATTATTCCAGCTTAGTACTAATGTGGATACGAGAACGAATGGATATAAACTGGCCGTGGGGAGGTTCAGGCTTGAAATTAGACGCAGGTTTCTGACCGTCAGAGGGGTGAAATATTGGAACGGCCTTCCGAGGGAAACGGTGGGGGCGACGGACCTGTCTGGTTTTAAGATTAAGTTAGATAAATTTATGGAGGGAATGGTTTAATGGTAAAACATAGTAGTCAAGGAAAACCAAGAAATGGTAGGTAAATTGTATAATGGCTGACAGGGGTCAGGCTGGAGACTCTTGCCTATATGCTCGGGGTCTTACTGATCGCCATATTTGGGGTCGGGAAGGAATTTTCCTCCAGGGCAGATTGGCTGAGCCTCTGGAGGTTTTTCGCCTTCCTCCGCAGCATGGGGCAGGGATCTCTAGCAGGAGGGTTTCTGCCAATTGAAGTCACCTAAAACAGGATTGGGGACTTCAACATCAGAGTCCAGGGAAGGGGTAGGGACGGTTTTATGGCCTGCAACATGCAGGGGGTCAGACCAGATGATCATAATGGTCCCTTCTGACCTTAAAGTCTATGAGTCTATGCCCGTGACTCCATATTTGTATTAAGGCATCTTTATTTGGGAGATGTTTGCTTTCCTTGCTGGCTCACACAAACTCCTCATTCAGGAGATTTGCAAAGTAGCCACATAGTACGGAACCCAGGGAATAATGTTTTGTGTGTTTCAGTGGTTTGTCTTACCTATACTAGAGAATCTGTTCTTGAACTGAGTGCACAACTTTTCCACTCTTTATAAGAATGTCCTTGCATGCTCATGTTCTGCTTTAGGGTAAGTCATCTCCTCTCCCCCCCCCCCCCCCCTTTCCACCTTGCAGGGTGGATAAAAAAATCAATTATTTTTTTACAAAATCAAAAAACTCAGATTTATTTTTTTCCTCAAAGCATTTTATAAAAAAATCCAATCTAAAGATGGTTTTAATTAAGATACATTATAGCTCAAAGATCTCATCATGAAATGGGGGTTATAAATTCTAATTCTATAGTATGAGAGAATATATTCATGTAATGTTTTAGAAAAACGTTTTGTAAATGGGTCCCTAATCCATGAACTATTGGAACTCAATCTTTTGGGGTTCTAGGGGCTTCTGTATAGATTTAGGTTAATCTTTCTATCTACCCAATGGGACTCAGTGCTCAGTCTAGAAGATGCCATCAGAGATCCTTAATTTTGCAGTTCTCAGACTGTGGATTTGTCTCTCCAGAGATAACATGCTTGTTAACAGCAAAAATGTTTTTAAATGATATATAGAGGTGAGAAATAACAAACCTCAACCCTGTTGTCCCTCTGCAAATTTGTGTACCCAGAGTCAATCCCTTACCTCGCTAAAAGTGCAAAGTTTCAAAAAGTTCAATGAATAGGAGATTGTTGGGGGCGGAATAGATCTGGACAAGGAGAAGACGTCTGGAGATAAATGTGAGAAGGGAGGGACAGGCAATAGAAATAAAAGTGAAACTGTTTGAGCAGCATGTTCCAGAAGTCTTGAGGTCTTTCCGAGTGTAGCCTTCATAATTTGAGATCTATCATACCATTCTTTCACTAGAAGGGAAAACCTACAATGGCAGCAGGAGGTAAAAGAGACCCAGTTTGGGAATAAGAGCTATTCAAGAAATATGTTTGATGTTTTAAAGAATCACATCAGTGAACTGGTGGAAGTCACTTAAGCACTTGGATTCAGAGACTGTTGAAGTGATAATCTCACTTTTAACAGCAGTAGCTTCTTCTGCCGGTGTAGAAAGAGAATACTTCTTCATTTGGACTAATTCATTCCAAATTGAGAGTGTTTGGGACCTGAAAAAGCAGGAAAGCTTGTTTTTTCTTTTCCAGATTCTGAGCAAACAGGAAAATGAAGGTGAAGACGACTGAGTTAGCTGCAGAAGCCAATATTTTCAGTTTCTCATGTTGACCTGGCTAACATAGTCAATTTAATTTTTTTAATATTTCATAACTATTTTAGTTAAACAATTTTAACAAACAAACCTGATTTTAAAAAACGTAAATGTTTAACTAAATTCAAAAATTCATATGCTTGTTTTGTTAAAATACATGTTTGCTGTTTTTTGGGGTGGGGGAATCCAGAATACATAACACTGTTGTTTTAGTTCAATAAAACAATTTAAATATCTGGTGATTTTCACCTCCTAAGGGCTAGTCTACACTGGCAACGCTAAAGAGCTGCAGTGGCAGTGCTTTAATGTAGTTAGTGTGGTCGCGGCGCTGGGGGAGAGCGCTTTTTTTTTTTTTTTTTCTTAAAACCCACCTCCACGAGGGGCGTAGCTTCCAGTGCTAGCAGTGTGACTTGCTGTGTTCAGGGGATATTTTTTCACACCCTTGAGCGAGAAAGTTGCAGTGCTGTAAATTGCCAGTGTAGACAAGCCATAATACAGCATAGCAAGAAAATCCTCCAAATATTAACAATTAACCTGTTGAATTGGAGATAGTTCCCCTCCCAATGACTTCATAAATATCTGCTTTAATTGCCTTTTGATAAATGAAATAACCAAACAATCATTCATTTTCTGATATAGCTGTAAAGCTAATCTGAAAAGTTTTCAAAATAAATCACTTTGAAAATGTATAGTGTGTACCTTCTAAAAATGAAACCTACATCTATCTCTGAGTTGTGAAGAATGTGTATTAAGGTTATAAGAACCAACCAAAATACACTTTTATGTAGAAATCCATGATTAAATATTTTTAGTGTCTTCATTGATTTACAAATAATGTGAGGGGCTTATGACTGTCAGGGCTACTAGTTTATGGCTGGCATGCAAATGCCTGCTATTGGCTGGTGTCCAGAGAACTCTGAACAAAGCACATGGTTCTATCACTCCATGCCCTTATAACAAGAAATAACTGGGTGTATATGTGCAGTGTAGTTGTAGCTATGTCTGTCCCAGGATATTAGAGACAAGGTTTTCTGAGGCTACTGCAGGAAACTGCCATATCTGTACAGAAGGTACTTGCACTGTAATCAAGCCATCTGTCTTTTTTTCATAAGCAGATCGAGCTCTGTAAATTGCTTTCTGTAAGGCATTTTCTCTAAAGCTTGAATCATTTTTTACTTTTTTCTGTACCTTCCAATTTTTCAACTTTTTTTTTTTTTTAAAAACGTGGACACCAGAACTGTATGCAGTATTTGTCTCCCCAATGCCACATGCAGTGTTAAAAATCAGCTATATGATACCAGTGTCCTCCTCACTGCTCCTCTGTTCATACATTCAAGGATCACATTAGCCTTTTTTGCCATAATATTGCACTGGGAGTTCATGTTCACTTGCGTGTCTGCTATGGTCCCTAATTTTAACTTTTAAACTTGTGGTAATAGAAAACTCGAGGATGCAACTAGAAAAATAACCTTCTTTAGTTTGTGAAATAAAATGTAATGTTGAATGAAACTAACAATAATATAAACCACGTAGGGAGAAAGCTGGGATCTTACAGATTCTTCCCTGCAATTTAAGTAAAACTGTACATGCTGTATCTTGTAAAATCCAGCACATCATTGGCTATTGCCAAGTCCTGACTGTCAGAATCCCTTTTGTTCCCAAATAAATTGATAAACAAACTAACCAAAATTAGTCTTGTTTAATACTATGTACTTTTAAACAGATGTGGAGACTTGACTTGCATTTCTGATTTTTTTTTTTCTCCGACTAGTAAAGTACAAGACTCCTTATGTGTGTCTGTGATGCTAGATTGTGAAGTTTTAATTGGTCTGTACAGCTTATTGTCATTGTTACTGAGTTGTTACAGCAATTTTCAGAGTACCATTACATTTCTCTGTGTAAATCCACCATGGGCTGCCAGGAGTTATAGCACTTCCCTGCTAGAAAAGGTAACTGTTCTCCATTGTCCGTAAATGACTGTATTCTGACTATATAATGGGTATGCTGAAGAGGTTGCCTGAAGCCAGGAGAACCAGTTTTCTCCAACCCCTCAACAGATGTCTGTCACTTTAGAGCCATGGAAAATCCCCAACAACGTAACAAGGGAATCGGATGGTGGTGGTGGGGCATATAAATTCTAGGGACTCAGACACAGGAAGTTCTGGGCAGGCGGAGAGGAGCATATGCTTTTGTAGTGTGGGAGAGGTGCTTTAGCTGTGGGACCAATCAAGGTGAGAGAAAGCAAGCCTGCCTAGAGCTGGGGGAGAGGCTCTGAGTCAGAAGTCAAGCCATGAGCTGTAGCAGAAGGTTCCTGGACATCCTCCTCCCCTCCCTCCCTCCCCCCGGAGAACCCCTGCCAAAACAATGCTCCAGAGTGGTGATGAAACTGAGGTAGAGAGATGCATGTAGGATTTATCTTTTTTGTACAGATCTCTGCATTTCTTGTGCCTCTGAAGAAAGAGCAATGGTGTCTTAAACTTTGCATAGGCTTCTTGTATATGTTAGGTGCTACACCTGTCATGTCCCTGAAAAGGTAAAACTAGACCAGATGCTCTTGTTTTCAGGTGGAGTGCTAAGAAATGGGGTTGTCTCAGGAGGTCAGTACTAGTTCCAAGGACTGGGCAGTTGGAGCATAAGGTCTGAAGTCTCAGCTCTCAGAAAAGGGGGCTAGATAGAGGATCTGCACCCTGCAAGTGTGCCTAGGAACCCCAAGATGGGCAATACCTGCATTCTGTTCAGATTCTGGAGGCTTAAAGCACATGGGATCCAGCAGTTGTTTCTCTCATAGCAAGCTGGTGGGTGCCTGAAAGAGGGTATTTGACTAACACTGACATTTAGTGGAGTAAATTCTCTAGGGGGCAAGATCCCCTTTTTGTTCTGAATAGTACACGGACTTCTGATTTGGTGTGAAATTCTCTATTGAAATTTTTTTTTTTTTTGCCATTAACTTCTGTAAACCCATGGTTTCACGCTGGGGTCTACATCTACATGCAACTATATAACTTATCTTTTAAAATAACAAAGTATTGTTGGGAGACTTTTGCCCATGCCTCCTCTTAATTCCCTTTTTTTGCTAAATCCTCTGCTGATTACCATCCCTGGTAATCAAAAGGACAAGTATCTTAAAGCTAATGCATCTTGTTTGAGAATCTCTTGTGATGCTTATGTAAAGTTCATCTGAGAGTTGGGGGAGAAAATAGTGAACAACCCCCTCAATCAAGTTGACAGCTGCATGGTCTTCTAAATAGTTGCTTTGTTGTTTTGAATAACCATTTTGGTCTCTTCCCCCCCCCCCCCCACATCATTTTTGCTACTCATGACCTCTTCAGTATTCACCCTGGGCAATTGATTAAAGTCCTTTTTAATACTGGTTTGATATAACACTGGTATTTATTGTGGGAAATTAATACAGTAAAAGCTGTGTTATCTGGCACTTGAAACTGGCATTTCTGATCTCCATTAAAAGTCTGGCTACCTGGCTCTGTGTGGTTCCCTGGAAGGGGGAACATGTCCCTATCGCTCTGAGGCGGAGGAATGGCCACTGGGGCTCTGTGCTGTCCCTGCCCCGGCCTGAGTGCTGGGAACCGCGGCCAATGGGAGCTGCAGGGGCACGCCTGGGGGCAGAGGCAGCGAATAGAGCGGCCTGGCCATGCTTCCGTCTAGGAGCAGCAGGGATATGTCGCCGCTTGTGGGGAGCCGCCTGAAGTGAGTGCTGCCTGGATCCAGCACCCTGAAACCCCTCCCATGCCTGAGCCCCCTCTCACACCCAAACTCCCTCCCTCCATTGGTAAATATAAATCTTAGTTAACTGGAATTTTTGACTAACCAGCATCCCCCATTCCTTCAACATGCCAGATAACAAAACTTGTTTTCATAAAACAAATTTCCTCCCCCCGCCCCACACAGAATGACTCTCCTTTGGAAATAGGCTTTTAGGATTTTTATATTTAACTCTTGGTCTCCATGAAGCCCTCTTTACTCATCTTTCTGTCATGCATGTGTGAAAGTTAAAAACAATTCTTTCCCTCTTATTTGTCTGAGGCAGTTTTTTCAAATGTATATTGGGTTGTGCTTGGCTCAAAACTTGTTCCTTAAGAGTGTATGCTAGGGAAGCACTTAGCTTTCATCTTGGCAGACACATCTCTTGTAAGTCTGAATGAAGTTCCTTTTCATTTTTCTAATGTTAGGACACTATCATTGTCCAGCACAGAAGAATATTAATGTACCACAAACAAGATTAAGATATTTAGCAGCTGGAGGGAAATACTTAATCACAGTGAAACTGCCTAGTAGCAACATGATAGGGAGGGGTCTAGTTTCATAGTGATTCAGCCTGAACGTGTATCTACACTTAAATCACTACAGCACAGCTGGAGTGCTTCAGTGTAGGCACTGCCTGTGCCAATGGGAGGAGTTCTCCCATTGGTGTTGGTAATCCATTTCCCTGAGAGGTGGTAGCTAGGTTGATGGAAAAATTCTTTCAGTGACTTAGTGCTGTCTACCTGGTAACTTAGATTGGTGTAACTATGCCACTTGGAGGTGGATTTTTCATGTCCCTGAGCAGCAGTTATGCCAACTTAATTTTCTAATGTAAACCAGGCCTGAGTCTTGAAAATGCTACACTGATAAGCATTATGTAAGGCCCCCACTCAGTGACATCAGTGGACACTCACTTAAGTTAAATCATATATCCAAGTGCTTTGCTGGTAATGCTTATAATTAAGTAACCTAACAAAGCTCCAGCATAATGCACCCAATGTACTGGTATTGTCTGGTGTTTCAAACAGAGGGTCGATTTATCTGTACAAACCTACTCTGAGCTGAACTAATGGATAGTTTTACATACAAAAACACTTAAAGTTTAGGTTGCAAGGTCAAGCATTCAAAGGTTAGGAAATGCCAGATTTAAGCTTTCTACTGCACAGCCTCTCTTCTCATTTGTAATTACCATGTAATGTGTCTGACCTGTGGAATTCAAAGGTGGGCCAGCTTTGCTTGGTTCTCCAGGACTAAGCCTTGCACTTCAGGCACCAGAGTTTCTGCCGCCCGTGGTGGAACAAATTGGCAATTCAGTTTCTCTCAATCACTTTTGTATTATACCTAACTTCAGCGTTTTCAACTGCACTGTCCCTCACTTCAACTGAGCACTCATTAGAGCATTAAGGCTCTAATCCTCTGGTTTCTCCAGTATCACTCTAGCAAGCCCTCTGTACCTCTCCACAGCAGCAGAGAAGCTATGTAAACGTCAAGCCAAGTCCAAGAGCAGGTTTTCCAGAGCCTGAGGGCAAGCTGTGTCCTGCTGCTGCAAGTCAGTGACCCTTGTTGTGCCAAGATGTGAGTTTTGAGTTGGGCACTATGCAGGGGCCTCGCCGGAAGCTGACTGTGGGAGGGTTTGACCAAGAGCCTCTCTCAGCCTGCATACTTGGGTAATGCTTGGAAACTCTAGCAGCTCTGGGTCCTCAAAAGACACAAGCATTCCCTTAAGAAATTGGCAGAACTTGTGAATGTCTTACAGCCTCAAGCACCTCTGTAACTGTCTATAGATCAGACAACTGGTTGATAGCATCCTGGAAACGGTTAACGGATGCCACATTTCATCTAGTTTATCCTTCCAATAGATTTTTAACATATCCACACCCTGAATGACTAGTCTCCTGTACAGAAGGAAGAGTGGTGGTGGAAGAAGAGCGAAGTCTGAGGCCCCCAAGGGCTTATCTGCACTTAACATATTTCTGAGCGATATAAATTATACAGAAGTGTGAATAATCCATATCCCTGAGCAGCTTAAGTTGTACCAACCTAAGCGCCGGTGTAGACAATGGCTAAGTTGGGAGATTCCTAAATTTGAAGGTGGGTGCAGCTGCTGCTCCACTATTGAGATGCAGCCATACCTTGAGAAGGGGACTTCCTTCCAAAAGATCCCATACAAATGAGGACACTACATAGAAACCTCAAAACCTTGACTGAAGCCATTCAAACCAAGTATTTCCTATCCTCCTAGGGAAAAGCTACTTGGTGGAAAGCAAGTGGCTCGTTATCTAGCAGTATGATCCTTGCTTTGAGCACGAAAATGAAGGGAGGCATCAACCCTCATTATCAAATGTAGCATAGGAATCTGTACCAACACCAAGGTTATTCTAGATGGGACTGTTCCCCTAGCATGGGGGGTGGGGGATCTAGAACAGAAACTCCCAAGGAAGTCCTAGAATATATTTTCTTCCCGAATTGCAGGAGCCAACAAAATCCTCGGCGTGACAGACAAGCATCTATATGAGTGTTTGCTATTCCTGTATGAGACTCTTCCTTTTGATCTACCCTCTTCATACAGAGTCTGAAACAATGCTTGGTAGTAGTCCTAGCCAGCCTCACCTTGTACACTATGCAGCTCTACCCATTGATGGACAATATGCCAATATGTCGTGTTCAGAAAAACAGAGCCACTCACAATTATCCAGGTGTTGAAAATGATTAACCCATCAGTTGAAAACAAACTTTTTGAACCCAACGGAGAATGTTCAACTCGCTGTCAAAAGAGGCATGTCTGTGGCCATCACTTCACCACCTTAGTAAGACTTAAAAGCCACAGCAGCTCCTGGTGACTCTAAAAAGCCTACAGGAAGGTAAGCCTTTGATTGGGAGTAGGACTCAAGGTATGGAACCTTGGGGGAAGCTGGGAAGGCTGGGGAGTAGGTGACAAATGACTTGGGAAGCTGCTTGGGGCAGGGGAAGGTTTGCTGGTACTAACTGGGCCAAGGAAAGCGTGTGTTGCTTTAGAAATCTCTACAGGCACCCTGACTTGGGGTAGTGGAAAAGTCCTATGGGCAATGAAAATTCCAATCCAGTTGACAACTTCTTATTGCTTTTGGCAACTGTATCCTTTTAATTACTTGTATACTTGATAGCGCATCATAAATCCAAGGTCACTCTAATCTTTTATTTTCTGCAAAGAAGTAGCTTTGTAATGCTACCTATGAAAGTCATGGATTCCATGAGTTTCCAGCTCTTCCTGTGAAATTTTTTTCTGCCTCCATCTTGTTGGTGGAAGACTTAGTCTGCATTCCTGCAAAGAAGGTGGTGCTGATAAAGATATTACTGCCATTCCCAGGAGGACAACTGAAAATCAAACCTCCCCCTGTAGAGGAGAGGTTTTTAAATTAATCCACTACAGAGGTACAGCTGCCTAGAGGGATCACCACTGAGACAAGGTTGCTGTTGGTAGAAGGATGCCTCTGAACAAGTGTAATCATTTGGCAGGTGGGGAAGAGACATTAATCACTTCATAGATGCTTATTGGGACTTAGAAATGCTTTAAGGGCAATGTCGAAGGGGAGTAGTGGAATTGACTTTGGTGCTGTGGACGGTATGTTGAGGATTGCTCCTTGCAACACTGCTGCTGGCACAGAGAACAGATATGAGGGGAAATGAAGACGTCACTGTGGGATCTCTTCTCTGGGTGGAAGGGAGAGGTGAAGATGTTTCCATAAGTTCAAATATCTGCTTTAGGCAACTGTCAACCATAACTGTATAGAACGGCTACTTCCTGTACATAAAGGAATCTAGGTGTTGTGTGCCTTTATAAGTGTGTACAATGCATACATTTTGTAAATATGTAATTTGCAATCTTGAATTTCTTGATTATTGAGAAATTGCTAAACTGGCATTAGCAATTTTAAGTGGTTGTCCAACTAAGGCCTGAATTCTTAATTTGGGAGGAGGAAACTGCTTTTTGGGGGGGAGGTTGGGAAGGGGAGGTGGGAGAGTGGCAGGAAATGCTTTCAGTCCTTAATAGATAATTTACCTTCTCTGCAATTCCATTAAATATCCTTGCCAGCAGAAAAGAAGAATCTTCAGTACAGTGCTGACCCACACTACTGATATTTCACAATGCTAAACATCTTACTGCTCTGCACAGTTTATGAATTATGATGAGAGACACTTACCGCACCTGACTCTGATTAGAATACTGGCTGATGTAGGCTTTTTGCATATTATAACTGTTCATTTACAAAAACTTTTTAAATTTTCTCAGTATCCTGCTTTAAAGAGCAGGCAACATATGGGATACGCTTCATGAATTAGCCAGCAGGGGACATAGAGCATGGAGTGAAATCCATCAGGGAGTTGTCTGAATGACTTCGGGTTTTGCTCAACCATTAAGGATAGTGAGCTAAAGGATTATACATACATGTAATCATTAGGATCTACTCAGTGGAACATTGCCACTTGTTGTTTAATGGCATGAAAATGACCTCTCCTGACAGTCATGCACTTAATCTTTTATATTGCACTGTCACTGCATTAAGCTCTGAATTTTTGCATGTGCTTTCTCAAAGTTAATACAACTATTTGTTTGAGTTGCATTTTTATAGTACAATATTGTATAGTTACTGGACGCCTCACTTAAGTGAAACAAAGTGAGACAAACAGTCTCCACTGACTGTTGAAATGGAGAGATTTTTTCACTTGACCAGAGCTCAGAGAGCCGGGAAGTGATATCTTGAAGTTAGCCAGATTTGATCACACTGGAGTGTAATCATTGAAACCAATATTAACAGTTGCGCTTTTTGTATCGTAGGTTGCAGGTTTTCAACAAATACCTAATGGTGACAATGAGACAATGATTCCTGTACTGACTTCAAAAAAAGCAAGTGAATTGCCTGTAAGTGAAGTTGCAAGCATTCTTCAAGTAAGTCTTGTTTTTAACAGTTTACTTCAACACTGCTATAGTAGCAACTATTTAAGAGGCTATTCAAGGACAGATTTAATATACTCTTTTATGCAAATAGATACAAACATTGGCCTTCAGCTTGATTTCAACCATTAGCTATTTTGAATGCAAGCCTGTTTTGTTTTGTATTTTAAATTGGCAGTTGAAACTCTGTTTTGAGAAACCTTTCATTAAAATTTCAAGCACCATTTGCAAATAAAGTAGACATTATGAGCAAGTGTCTCATACAGTAGCTTAAATATTTTTTAAAATTCATAATGAAAGTACTCTGCCGTCTAAAAATCAAGTCCCATGAAAGAAAAAGCAGGTACCTTTATCACTGCCTTTGAGAATATTTTAAAAAATAAACAGAATTGCTCTGTTCTTTTTACAGACTGCTCAGACTAGGCTTTCTAACTTAAGATGTTAAAGGAAAAATATTTTTAAAGCCTTTATGGCTTTTCTTAAATATTTTTATTAAAATTACTTTGTAGACATTATTCTTGAAGCAGGCATCTATCAGTCAGGTTTGGCAGTGACTTAAATCTGCAGTTATTTGTGAATAAGATTATAAATTTGACTTTTTTAGTTTTAAAAAGGCAAATATTTTGCATTGGAAGTGCCAATTGCTTGTCAGTCCTCACTTTTTTTTTTTTTTTGTATTCTCCTACCAAGAAATGTTTTTCTCCTCCTCCTTGGAAGCACTGGCAAAATGTCTATTTGTACACATGCTCTTGAAATAAAATATATTTTGTAGCAACTTGACTACATTTGACAGTTTAGTTTGACATCTAATAGCAGTTGTGTTAACTTGATCAGTTTTTTTTAAACCATTTAAAAATCCAGCATGTGTTGGACTTGTTCAACTGTAAAGTGTTCTGAGTTGTGCAAGCGCTGTAAGGCCATGAATATTGGCTCTGTATTGACAGGAAAGGTTGGCTTTTTTTGTGAAACACCATATTTTCTGCACCAGTTTCCTGCACCACTCTTTTTCCTTCACCTATCCCCCAGATATCCTTTAAAACACTTTAGCAGCCCTCAGGCTGGGTGGAACATTATCAGAGTGTTCTGAACCATCCTCCAGCTACCACTTGTTCAGAGCTGGATGATCTGACAGTCACTGCGGTTCTGGATCCAGACATTTGTACCAATGCACCAACATTGGATGAAGTAAAGTGTGCCATCTCTAAACTGAAAAATGGATGCGCAGCCAGTGCTGATGGCATCCCCTCACAGCTGCTAAAATGTGCTATTGATCCTGTAGCAGAATCACTTCTGGCCATCTTTCATCCAGTGTGGAGAACTGGAACCCTGCCAACCACCTGGAAGGATGGTATTGTGATCTCACTCTATAAGGGCAAGGGACCATGCAGTGAATGTAAGAGCTACAGGCTGATCACCTTGCTCTCCGTTGCAGGGAAGGTGTTCTGCATGTTTTTCTGGCACACCTGGAGCCTTTGCTACATCAGCAGTATCATCCCCAACAGTCAGGCTTTACAAGGAACAGGTCCACGTTAGATGCCATTTTGGCCTTTTGCTTGTTGTTGATGCAGCATCATGAGTTCAGGAAGCCCCTGCAGGTAGCATATGTTGATCTTAAAGGCTGCATTTGATTCAGTAGACAGTGTCACATTACAGAAAGCCTTAAAGGGCATAGATGTCCCTACCACTCTGCTGGACTTGATTAGAGAGCTGTATAATAGAATCACTGTCTGTGTTCATCTGGGGAACTGGATGACAGCGCCTTTTAAATCAGTATCTGGTGTTAGGCAAGGTTGCATTTTGGCCCCTGCACTCTTTTATTGGGCAATGGATTTTATAATGGAGTATTCTGTCAGGTCCATAGGCATTGATATTGGTGATCCCTCGCTCACAGACCTTGACTACGCTGATGATGTTCTTTTAGTACAGAGCCCCGACAGGTTTCGTGAGGCACTCCAGCATATGGAGGAGGCATCAGCTAAGATTGGTCTCAATGTTTCATGGTCAAAGACAACTGCAAAATTTAGGACCAGGTCCACACGTGACTCAATCTCTTTGAACAACAAAACTGTCGAATCAGTTTCTAGCTTTTGCTATCTGGGTTCTATACTTACCAGCTGCTCCAGTTCTCACACGGAGATTCTCCAATGGATTGGCATCGCAGCATCTGCCATGGGCCATTTATAACGGATATGGAATCAACATTATCTTAGTTGTCATACTAAGTTCAGGATTTATTCAAGCTGTATCCTTCCCATACTGTTGTACAGCTGCGAAACATGAACACTTCGCTGCTCAGACTGGACAAAGCTGTAGGCTTTCCACACAATGCCAACATTTGTATATTGGGCATAAAGTGGAATGACTTCATCTGTAATACAAATGTTTATGGTTGCTCGGGCCTACAGACTATAGAGACCATTGTCTGCAGGTGGCGCCTTATACTTTTCAGACATGTCACAAGGATGCCACAAGTCATCCCGGAGAACAGCGTTCACTGGGGTGGCTTGTAACATCCAGGATAAAATTCCACCAACCAAGGGGTGGAGGCAGCACAAAGGCAGACCCCCTATTACACGGGTTCATCAAGTCTGTTCCAATGTTAGACTCTCAGGCTGTCAAGCCTTTGCGGTTGTGCAGGAACGGATCGAACCGAATGGCAAACGATCGCTATGGCTGACTGGCTAAGCATTGAAGAAGGAAAAGGAGGAGTGGAGGAAGGAGGACTGGGAAAACAGCATGAGGCTGAAGCAGTCTCATAATTCCTTATTCAGGGTGCTAACTCTGACCAGGTTTTTGTGTCTGTAAATCTTGAGTCAACTTTCAGGGTACATAGTCTTTTGCTGCTGCTTTGATCCCAAAGGTGCACATGCTCTCTTGGTTAATATGAAATGGATGGAGTTTTTGGCCAGTAAGGGACCAGTACTTTCAGAATATGATCACTCTCAAATTGTTGACAAGCTGAGTCACTGAGCCCCTGACATAATCCTCAAGAGCCTGAATGCCGAATACATTTTGGCAATCTATCTGGGTGGGATGGGGGGGTGTTCTGCAGAGAAGAGGTATAATCTGTTATGGATGTGGAGCAGCATCCTGTACTATAGTGTTTGTGGGCTCTTTTGTGTATATACCATCGCTGTGTAATCTGAAGAGTTTAACTTTTTTGCTGCTGCTTGTAACCCGCCAATTTTTTTTATCATCTTATTACCAGTATGTGCTGTGTGGAGTCAGTAATTGCACATTCTCTCCATGTTCCAATAGGCTGATCTTCAGAATGGCTTAAAAAACTGTGAAGTTTGTCATAGGCGGACGTTCCATGGATGGAATGAGTTTGATATCAGTGAGGATGAGCCACTATGGAAAAAATACATTTCTCAGGTGAGTTTGTGGCAGTTCTCACTGACTGTCACCTTGTTATCCCCCTGACCTCAGTCAGAGGGAGTCTTGCCTGTACCTGGTTGCACCCAGCCAGCCTTTCAGTCACTCAAGCACACTCCTCTGGGCTATGCCTGCCCTGTCTTTGCCTTGCCGGTTAACAATAGGTACACCCCAATTTGAGTCCCTTTGAATTGCTCCCCTGTAATATCCAGCCCTTGACACTGGCTGCTTGCAGAAATCCCAGATCCTCTACACCCAAAGGTATAGGTTTCCAGTTTTGCCTTAAATTACCACTCCTGTAAACTACACAGCACTTGTGAACACTCATAGTAAAACAAGAGTAGATTTATTTAAGAGAGAATAAAGATTTGACTAGAAACGAGTGTGGTGGATACAAATGGCTACGATAAAAATCACAAAAAGTAAACCTTGTTCTATGCTTATTTATATAGTTGCTTTTTCTATCTCAAAGTACGTCCCTCTCCTCTCTTCTCCTCCTGACACCCCCCCCCCCAAATTATTCAGAGACGGCTGGTTTCCCAAGAACCAGGATCCAAACATTAATGAAAACACCCCTGCTCTACAAAGGGTTTTTTAGTGAATACATTGTGTTTCTCTTTCCTTCCTCTATGCTATACTGAAATCAGTCTTTTGATTCTATTCACAAACAGGCTAAACCCTCGTCTTGTTTTATAGTTCCTTTTGTTTATCTTAAAATGGTTTTGATTGTTTGCAGTTGTATCTGCTTGAAAAGTTTTAGTGTTGTGCAAGGCTAAACAATTGAGCCTTGCATTGCATCACTGGCTAAACAGGGCAGGGTGACACCCCAAATGAGCCATCACAAAGACAGATTATCCACTGGTGACTAATTTAATTCAAAGTCCATAAAGCATATTTTCAATGTAAATACATTATTCCTTAAATGTTACCCATGTATACATCTCACAATAATTATGAATCTTGACCAGTAATGAGCTTTCTTTAGATACCGTATGCATTATTCTTTATGGATAAATATCCTGTATCGTGTATTTGGTATAGTGAGTTTATCAGATCTAAAGTGCGAGTTGTTTGCAAAGAACACCTTTGCTTAAAAGCCTTTGTCAGTTGTTCCCTCCACTGGGTTTTAATTTTTAGTACTTTGTAAAGAATGTTCTCCAGTCTTCAGTTCTCCGCTTTCATGGCCTTACTCTGATACAAACATAGAAATGGGTACTTAGTACAGTGATCAGTTGGGAATCCTGTAGTGTAAAATAGCTGGTTTATATATTGTAAGGCCTTTTATTATTTAGCAATACACAAAGGTCTTAGTCTGTTTCTGAATCTCACATTCATGAATGAGTAGTCTAACGAAACTGGAGCTGAAATAATTAAGAGTTCTCTGGAGGCTAAAATGTGAACATAAATCACCCCCTCTAGGTGATCATATATAATTCCATATATGTCTCTGAGACTGTTGGGTAAATTTTCATGCCCTGTGTAAAGTACGGACCCCAAAGTAGATAAGACAAAGACAATTAAAAAAAAAAAAAAAAAATGAGAAGAGGCAAGCCCTCCTCCCCTGAGTGTGCCGCGTTCCCGCTTCTCTTCTCTCCCCTCCCACAGCTTGTTACACCGCGAAACAGCTGTTTTGCGGCAGCAAGCGCTGGGAGGAGAAGCGGGGACGCAGCGCACTCGGGAGGAGGTGGTGAGGTGAGCTGGGGCAGGGTGGGGAGCTTGGCTGCTGGTGGGTGCAGAGCACCCCCCAATTTTTCCCTATGGGTGCTCCAGCCCCAGAGCACCCATGGAATTAGCACCTATGGCTCCTATAGATCTGAAGCAAGCATGATGTGTATCTAACAAGAAATCTGTATGTACAATAAAATAAGAAAACATGAATTAAAAATTAAATGCATATTTCTGCCTTGACACCGCAAAGTATGGGAACCAAGTTTGTCTGTATCCGCAAAAAGAACAGGAGTACTTGTGGCACCTTAGAGACTAACAAATTTATTTGAGCATAAGCTTTTGTGGGCTACAGCCCACTTCTTCAGATCCATAGAATGAAACATCTATTGAGATTTATACACATACAGAGAGCATGAAAAAGTGGGAGTTGTCTTACCAACTCTGAGAGGCCAATTAAGCCCAGTACAGGCAGTTTGATAGTAAGTGAGAGAATACTTACATGGGGAGATGGAGTCAATGTTTGTAATGGCTCAGCCATTCCCAGTCTCTATTCAAGCCGAAGTTGATTTTTATCTAGTTTGCATATCAACTGAAGTTCAGCGGTTTCTCGTTGGAGTCTGTTTTTGAAGCTTTTCTGTTGCAAAATTGCCACCCTCAGGTCTGTTACTGAGTGACCAGACAGGTTAAAGTGTTCTCCTACTGGTTTTTGAATTTTATGATTCCTGATGTCAGATTTGTGTCCATTTATTCTTTTGCATAGAGACTGTCCAGTCTGGCTAATGTACATGGCAAAGGAGCATTCCTGGCAAAAGATGGCATATATCACATCGGTAGAGGTGCAGGTGAACGAACCCCTGATGGCATGGCTGATGTGACTAGGTCCTATGATGACTGTCACTTGAATAGATATGTGGACAGAGTTGGCATCGGGCTTTGTTGCAAGGATAGGTTCCTGGGTCAGTGTTTTTGTTCAGTGGTTTGTGGTTGCTGGTGAGTATTTGCTTCAGGTTTGGGGGTTGTCTGTAAGCGAGGACACGTCTGTCTCCCAAGATCTGTGAGTGAGGGATCATCTTTCAGGATAGGCTGTAGATTTTTGATGTGCTGGAGAGGTTTTAGTTGGGGGCTGAAGGTGACAGCTAGTGGTGTTCTGTTATTTTCTTTGTTGGGCCTGTCTTGTAGGAGGTGACTTCTGGGTACTCATCTGGCTCTGTCAATCTGTTTTTTCACTTCAGCAGGTGGGTATTGTAGTTTTAAGAATGCTTGATAGAGATCTTGTAGGTGCTTGTCTCTGTCTGAGAGATTGGAGCAAATGTGGTTGTATCTTAGAGCGTGGCTGTAGACAATGGACAATGTGTAGTGTGTCTTGGATGGAAGCTGGAGGCATGTAGGTAAGTATAGCAGTCAGTAGGTTTCCGGGATAGGGTGGTATTTGTGACCACCTTTTCATTTTGTGTGTGTGTGTGCGTGTGTACACGCGCGCACACACAGACACAATCTCCTCGATATATGTTCCATTCTATGCATCCGAAGAAGTGGGCTGTAGCCCATGAAAGCTTTTGCTCAAATACATTTGTTAATCTCTACGGTGCCACAAGTACTCCTGTTCTTTTTGCAGATACAAAAAAATTACTCATCCTGGGAAGATGGAAATTAAGAGATCTCCGTATCCAAATCCAGTGTTGTCTTGCATACTGTTAAGAATTTCTGTATTCCCCAAAGAGCCATTCAGGTCGCTTCAGAGATTAAAGAAGATCACACTTGTTTTAGTAAAATCTCTGTTACCATTTGAAGACCTGTTTCTGTTTAGATGAGTGATTTAGAAACTTGGTTCAGTTAGTTCAACTTGACCCAAAGGCAACATCTCAAACTTGCTGCAAGAGGGAGTGTTTGTAGTTATTCTTCCAGAGTGTTGCTGAATTATTTTTTTCCTTTTTTTACTTTCAGTTTAAAAACCCTCTTATTATGCTTCTCCTGGCTTCTGCGGTCATCAGTATTGTAATGCATCAGTTTGATGATGCTGTCAGTATCACCGTGGTAAGAAACTGAAATTTGCCTTGTCTTTGGATTTCACTTTTAAAAAATGTGTATTTAGGTTCAGTAAACTGGCATTTAACTTTAATAGTCCAGTGTTTTCCAAGCTAATGTGCACTGTATCACTCCTTTCTAACTTATAAGACAAGTTACATGCTGCTGTTCAGTAACAGCCTATTCTTAATTGCAAATGGAAAATCTTTTCCACAATGTACAGTTGTTAAAACTAGATCTTGCATTTGTTAAAATGTGTTTGACGAATATATTGACTAGCTCTCAAAGTATATTAACAACATTTACTAAATTAAAACACGTGCCAGATGAACTAAAAATACTGAAGGTGTTTGTTTGCAACTGTCAAGGTAGCAATAAAACATGTCAATCTGTCCAGTATTTCTCTTTGATAGGATATATGTTCCAAATCTCTTACTGGCCTTTAATCCTAAATTGTGGCTGCATTACACAATTGAACCATACTTCCTATCAATGACCTATTAAGAGACTCTCTGTTTGTATGTTAATTAAGTTCTTTGAAAGATGCAATCTGGAGTCATCCGCATCGTAAAAGTACATTTCAGTTTATTTTTTCTCACTTTCATCTAGCCAGAAAGAGCAGAAGATGCTACCAGAAAAAAAAAAGTTTTTGTAGAAGTCTGTAGATAAGTGTGAAATAAGCAATACACTAGTGGGCCAATAAAATATTGCTAATTATTTGTCTGTCTGCAGTAAGGAGGAAATTGTCACTTCTAGTGACTTCAAAAAAGTGATGTCCTAAGTGTGTTGTAAATTGTGACATAAGGTGGGTGAAGTGGTTTTAAAAAAAATATTATTTTTATTGGATCAATGTGTTGGTGAGGAGCGGTGGCGGCACCAAGCACGTGCCTGGGGTGGCAAGCTGCGGGGGGCGCCCTGCCGGTCCCTGCGAGGGCAGCAGGCAGGCTGCCTTCGGCGGCATGCCTGCAGGAGGTCCCCAATCCCACGGATTCGGCGTACCCGCTGCCAAATCCACAGGACCGGCGGACCTCCCGCAGGCATGCCACCGAAGGCAGCCTGCCTGCTGTGCTTTGGGCGGCAAAAAAGCTAGAGCTGCCCCTGGTGAGGAGACGAGCTTGAGTCCTCTCAGAGCTCTTCTTCAGGTCTGGGAAAGGAACTCCGCGTCGCAGCAAAGATAATGGCCCATTAACACCTCTGCAGCCATAAGACAAAAAGAGGGGGTTAGTGGTTACAAGTTGGATTTATGGCTTATTACAATAGTGTCTCTGTTCAGTCCCTGACTTTTTTGGTGTCTAGCAGAATTTTAAGCTCCAAGGCCTGTCTTTTGAAAATGTTGTGCAGGTTTCTTTTCAGGATCAGGACTGAAAGGTCAGATATATGGTGTTTGCTTTGTGTAAAGTGTTCATGCTCAAGTGTTTAATCTTATTTTCCTGTGTTGGTTCATTCAAGAGTATGTGGGTGAAACTAGACAATCACTACAATTGTTAGGTCATTTAGTGCACTGGATGAGGTGCACTACGTATTGTGATAGACGTGTAGGATCCATGGGTCTTGTAAGGTGTATGGGGGGTGGGGGGTGTTGACCATTGTAGTAGTGGAGATATGTCTGCAGGTTTTGCATCCCTTCTGGTAGCGTCTGGTGCCACTTTGAGTTGTTGTGTCCTGGTCTGTGGGGAGTTTGCTTCTGATGGAGAGGTTGGGGGATTGTTTGAAGGCCAGATGTGGGGGTTCAGGAAAGATTTCTTTCAGGATGGGGTTCCCATTGAACCTGGTTTGGTAGGTGTGCAGTCAGGTGTGTTTTGAAGCAGGTTCTCTTGGTGTATTCGGGTGGCTTGTTTCATGATGTGGCCTACTTCTCTGGTGGTATCCTTGTTTAACAAAGGTGATTTTTAAGTGTGTCAAGGTGTGTATATACTGGACTTTCTCCTTGGTGCATATTCTGTGATAGCTGAGTGCCTGGCTGTAGATAACAGATTTATTTGAGTTTCAGGTGGCTACTGGAACTACAAAGATAAGTGTGGTGATCTGTGGATTTCTTGTTTGTGGTTGTCTGTAGGGTTCTATTGTTAAAGCTGATTGTGGTATCCAGGAAGTTGATGCTAGTGTAGGAGTGATCCAGAGAGAGGTTAGTAGACAGGTAGTGGTGGTTGAAGTTGTGGTGGAAGTCTGAGGAAGTTTTGACATCTGTCCAGAGGATGAAAATATCATTGATGTATCTTTCGTGTGTCCCTGTTTTTTGTGGTGAAGTTGTTGTGCAGAAATTTGTGTACTACTTCAAAGGTGGCTGGCATATTGAGGAGCCATCCTAGCACCTATGACTGTTTCCATGGTTTTGGACAAAGTTTACTGTTGAATGTAAAATTGTTATGGGTGAGGATGAAATGGATGAG
Organism: Trachemys scripta elegans; assembly: GCF_013100865.1. Classification (NCBI taxonomy): domain Eukaryota; kingdom Metazoa; phylum Chordata; order Testudines; family Emydidae; genus Trachemys; species Trachemys scripta. The sequence goes on from NC_048299.1 coordinate 75,910,130, forward strand.
TTTGTTTGGGGTGGATATCTGAGGGTTGTCCATCTTGCAAATATTTGAAGCAGGCAATAATGCCATCACTGTGAAGGATGTTGCTGTATAAAGACTACCTCTGTGGTGCCAAGGATGGTGTTTTGAGGGAGGTTTTTAATATTGTGGAGTTTGAGCAGGGAATCAGTTGTTGTAGAGGAAGTTGGCCCCCTTTTTTTTGTGTGGTTTGAGAATGGTTTGTTTTCTGTGAGTTTCAATATTTCTTTAGTAAGAGTGCTGTGGTCTGATATGATGGGTCTGCCTGGGTTCCCTTGTTTGTGTATCTTGGGAAGCATGTAGAAGGTCACTGGGATGGGTTTGTGGGGGATGAGTTTGTAGAGTCTTTCTTAGCATTGTTTGGGGAAGGATTTGGTATCCTTAAGTTCCTGGGTAAATTGTGGTGTGGAGTGGTTTTCGGGTTCTTTCTAGTAAGTGGTATAGGAGAGTTGTTGGATGGCCTTGCTAACATAGTCCTCATGGTTGAGGCCTATAATGGTGTCTTGTCTGCTGGTTTGATCACTATCTGGTAGTTAGATTTCAGGAACTGTATGGCTGTCCTCAGTGGTGGAGAGACTATGGTGGATCTGATTAAGGATTTTGCAGTCCAGTTTTTTCTCAAGCAATCAATGTAATGATCAAGAGTGCGTTTTCATCCGCTCTGTGGTGTCCAGTCAGGTGATTCTTTTTTCTTTGATTGTTGGTGGGGACGTGGTAATTGTAAGTGGTGGCGTCATTGTGGAAGAATTCTTCTTCTGCCCCACCACAGAACTTGATACCATACTAACATGGAGACCAAGAAGTTGTCCCTTATACTAAGTAGTCTGTTCCACCTTGCATTTTGCTGTTTCCTAGACCTGAAGAAGAGCTCTTTGTCTCTTGAAAGCTTGTCTCCCTCACCAACAGAAGTTGGCCCAATAAAAGATATTACCTCATCCACCTTGTCTCTCCTAATAACTTGGGACCAACATGGCAATGAGTACACTTCAGACAACAATGGTAAATTGCGGTGTCCTTTATATCCGAGATCAACAGGTGGCAGGTACAAAATTGAGCTGGTTTTAGGCTGACCACCTGCCTTTTTCTCATGAGAAATGTTACTTCTAGTGTTAACTCTGGCAGGTTAGATAGAAAGATGCAGCTTTAGGTGTTAAAAATCTGACTACTTCTACGTGAAGATGACAAACTATGCAATTCTGTAGCTTAAGCATAGTGCTCACTTGGGATGTTCTATAGTATCTAATGCTCTACATGGACATCTAATTCTGTTGTCTACCAAAAAGTTATGTGTACTTAATCAAAGTTCAATTAGGCTTGACCATTCTTCTTGGGATTTTAATAGATACACTAACACTATCTGTCCCCTTGAGCAAGGTAAAGGAAAAGGGATCGGAGGTGACTGTAGTCTCTGCACTACAGCATCAGAAACGTACCTGTGGCTATCGGTGGGTGAACATGGGGGCTGAATTACCTAAGGATACAGAGAACAATTGCAGCTAAATTACATCTCCTCATAATTGTTTTTCTGTTGTCTGGCTCCTCCTAGTTAATTCACCTCTTAATCTTGTTACTAAAATACATCTTCTGGAAGCTGTTAGAGAGGCTTTGTAATAACTTTAGATGAAAGTGCAGAAAAATCTGTCTGGCCCCTTAGCTTTGAGTAACTGGTCTATAATAGTACAAAGAACCTCAACAAGAAAATCAATACTTCTGGAGAGTAACCATGCTATGGAGGGGTGTAGAACATATACATTTCACACTAAAATACACAATGCTTTGTTTACAAAACGTATACTAATATCTCAAAAGTGAGGCTTAAATATATTCTTTAGAGTAATTAAATAGCATTTCTGGTTGCAAAGCTGTAAGTATCTTGGTTGGTTGTTTTTTTCCAGTAGTTATAGTACATAACTGCAGCACTTTTGTAATCATCTCTTCATTCATATAGATATAAGTGAAAAGAACATGACCAGTATACCAGTTGGCCTATGTACCTCTCGGGTACCTTTGTGTACATCTGCCTGTTGCCACCTTTTAGAAATGTAGTGCAAACAGCAATTTTTTTCTAAACACTGAATCTCCTTGTTCAAAACGTATATCTGCCATGTGTTTGAAATTCACATTGAAATTGTTTCTCTGTAAGCCAATTGCATGAAGGTTTTAGATGTTCCCCAACATAATGATAAAACTGGTATAAGTTGCCCTGTTTTTTTAAATAATGGATCTGTTTCAGGTAGTATAGCTTTACGTATATTGGCAAATATAACTAAGCTAGAGCTAATATGACTGTTTATTCTACCTGATATTTGGAATTTCAAAAAATTAACTGCTTTTATTTCTGTTCAGGCAATACTCATTGTTGTTACCGTTGCCTTTGTTCAGGTAAGAACTCTATTTTGCCAACTTAAATCACATTAGTACTTCATATAAATTCTTCTATGTAAGCAATTGCTATAGTTTTCCTAGAGATATTGCACAATTGTGAATGGCAGAGAAGATTGTCCATGCTTAATTTTTTTCATAACAACCGTAAATCTTGTCTATAAACAAACCACTTTAATCAGTGTAATTATAGTTAGAGTGGTACACTTGCACAGGAATAGCTGTGTCCACGCTATGGGGGTTGTACTGCTTTAACTACATTGGCAAAAAATCACAACACTAATAGATATAGCAGTACAAAAAATAGGCTTTTGACTACATAGTTTTTCTTTCTTTTTTGAGTGACCCCAATAGGTTTGTCTTAACAGACTGGTAACTCCCAAGTATGGACTTCCCTGGCTGTTTCAGTGCAAGTTTGTTTTTCACTGAGCAGATACCATACTGACTCAGACACTTTATTCTCCATTTATGCGGACATCATGTGCAGAGCAGTCTTCATTTTTTTAATCTTGAAAAAGTTGACTGGGAAAAAATCATACTTCACAAAGTGTATTTCTCATTGAAAGTTACGTACAAAATACAAACTTGAGTTTTTGAAGCATCTGATCTCCCAAAATGTAAACTGTCTATTTTTGTAATGATAGAAAATGGACTAGTTTTCAACACTGTAATTCAAACACAAGAGTAGTTCCAAAAATAGCATCTGAGCTGAGAACCATCATGAAAAATTTCAACTCAAAGTTTTTCAGTTTAAACCACTGAAAACAGTCCTTTCATTGTAAACTCATATCTCAGCAGTAATTTAATCTTGCTGGAAGCATTGCTCTAATAAGAGCAAAGTACTAAAGGATAAAGGAAGGAACCTACAGGATTCTTTAGCAATATATTACGATTGTGAGCTTGTCAAGGCTTGCAGTATATTTTTGTCTTTACTTCTGGGAGAATTCTGCGCCTAAAAATTCTGTAACAAATTAAAAATTCTGTAAAATTCTGCATATTTTATTTGTCAAAATAATGCAATAGAACCACACCAGTTTCAATTATTTTGGTAATTGATGAAAAAGGTGACCACTATTCAGCATTTCCTGAACATGAGAAAGTTAAGTTACAAATACTTGGTAGCCAATACCCTGCATTCCAGTTATTATCCTGGTTGGCTACTTTGGGAAGTACTTGATTCTGTTTGTCTTGATGTTTTGACTGCTTAATAAACATTTTATTTGCCCTCAGTCTTTCTTTTATTTATAAATGGGTAATTGTGCCACTCTGGCACAGGAAAAAAGCGAGAAGGCACATAGCTTTTCCTAGCTGAGGATTCCCTTACTGTCATTTACAATAATACTCCTTTACACCCCTCTGGCAATGTAAAGGAGTCTTAAAACTTTTACATTTTATACTGCTGGGGGAATCGACTAAGAATGGAACATTTAACAACTATGAGGGCAGGTTGCTACATTTTTGCTCTGCCTCATGCTTACCTCCCAACAGCCCAAAGCCCTACCCCCTCCACTCCTGGCGAGGCACAATAGCAAGTGAGGGGGACAGTCTCTCTCGCTCCTTTGCACGCACACCCGTTCTCCTCCCCGCCCCCATTCACCACTGTGACTTACACTCTGCTGGCTGCTCTGGGTGCTTGAATAGACTCCCCAGGCTGCCAGGGAAGGAGCTCGTATTCCCCTCAGTTTTTTGTTTCCCAATTTTTTTTTTCTGCGGGGGATCAAAGAAATCTGCAGACTATATGAATTCTACGCCCCCCTGCAGTAGTGCAGAATCCCCCCAGGAGTAGTCCTTTGCAACACTTAGCATCTCTGGGCCTGATTGGGTTCTCTGAGTACTACCTTTAATACATAAGGCTGGCTTAAGTAGTAGGTACAGTTTTATAGAAAACAAAAAACCTGTTGATCAGTAATTTTTTCTCACATTATTTGTGGTCCGTTTCAAAGGCTTTCTCTCCTCTAATTGCATCTTTATTTCACTGCAGGAGTACCGCTCAGAAAAATCTCTCGAAGAGCTTAGTAAACTTGTACCTCCCGAATGCCACTGGTATGGCACCTTCTACTGTTTCAGACTTAAATTTAAGTGACAAAGCTGGTTAAGCATTAAACTTAATCTGCTGTGAATGTAAAGGCACTTCAGGGGAAAAGCTTACTGTAACTTACATAACCCTATGATTCCACATTAGCATGTCAAATTGTTACACTATTATAGAGCATGTTAAAGGAAAAGCTTTCCAACTATAAGGATAGTTAAGCATTGGAATAGGCTCCCAAGGAAGGCTGTGGAATCCTCATGATTTGAAGTTTTTAAAGAACACATTGGACAAACACCTGTCAGGAATGGTGTAAGTTGGATTCAGGGGGCTGGACTTGATGACCCCTCGATGTCCTTTCCAGCCTTACATTTCTATAATTCAATGGATCTGACCTTAAAAATAGTGAATTTTTAAAGCTTTTTAACTTAAGCATAAAATATCACCATGTTTCAAGACACTTAGAATAGTGCAAATCAGGTTACGTTTCACACCATAGTAATACAAGGATAATCTTGTTGTCAGTGTCATTGTTTGAAACTAAAGTCTTTTGTTGCAATGTAGAGCTAATCTACTTAAAATCAGTTTTTTATCCTGCCTGTAGTACTATGTAATAGGGATTTCTGCCCCAAACAAAATGCAGGAAAGTAATTCTTAAATTGATAATGCACTTCCACTTTTGATTGACTATATATTTGTGTTCTCCACAGTGTACGTGAAGGTAGGGTGGAACACACACTTGCCAGAGACTTGGTTCCAGGTGATACAGTCTGCCTGTCAGTGGGAGACAAAGTCCCTGCTGATCTACGCTTGTTTGAGGTATGTGTTTAGAAAATTGTCTTTTAAAATTGGTTTGGGTGGGGGGGGAAGGAGGCAGGAGGGACAGGAAAGGTAAATGAAAACTTGTATACAGGAACAAAGATTATTATAGTCTAGTGGCTAAAATACTTGGTTATAGAGAATGCTAGTGTTTTGCTTCCAAGATTTAGATTTTTGGGCAGTGTGTGATACACATACATATGGGTGGCTACTAATTTTCCTGTAATATTTGTGGAGCAATTGGGAGGACCTGATTCTAAAGACCCTTTCAATTTTTACTCCAATTTACTGACTTAATTTATTAGTCAGTTAAGTACTTTCCCTAAATACATGAAATACAGCAGGCTGTGAAATGATAACTTTGTTTTGCCAGTCTGAATCATCAACCCTCTATCTGGCAGTTGTTTGCAGCTGATTTTGATTTTTTGTTGAATCTTTCCTTATATTAATCTTATTGGATATAACTTAAATGTTCCAATTTGTTCATAATTCTATATTTAAGACCTTATAGATGCTTATGTAGTTGTGCCATTCTATTTTATATCCTTTGCATCAGAAATGTAATATATAAAATTGTCTAGTTTACTAAATATCTGACTTCTAACATGAGTATGAGTACCAGTGTCTAGGTGTTAGCGATAACATATACACCTCTACCCCGATATAACACTGTCCTCGGGAGCCTAAAAATCTTATTGCGTTATAGGTGAAACCGCGTTATATTGAACTTGCTTTGATCTGCCGGAGTGTGCAGTCCTGCCCCCCCGGAGCGCTGCTTTACTGCGTTATATCTGAATTCATGTTATATCAGGGTAGAGGTGTATATAAATCCTCCAAACACAACAAAAAGTGGGAATATATATTTATTTTGCTTTCTGTGATCCTTACTTCCCTTGAAGCTGAAAGTTTTATGTTCTTAATATTGGTGGTCTCTGTGATGTTAGGCATTTTCAGGGCTCTCACATTAATATTTTCAGGACTCTTGTTGAATTGATTGGAAAAGTCTTGGAAGCACTTGCTGTTTGTTAATGCAGGTTTTTCTATGCAGTGTCCCAACTAGTTCCCTTTTGAGACTTTTTTTGGAAAAACTAATAACTATATTTGATACTAATCTACAATGCACTTTTTCATTGCTCCTGTTTTATATCTGTCATTAGCTCCCTCTGACGCTATCAAGCCATGTGCTTTTGCGTTCCGTCGTCTCTGCCCTAATGCCCTGTTATGCAGCATGATTTTCTACAGAAGTGACATAAAAATATTTGTGTTGTTTTTGTTATACACTTGCATTGCTTTTGTTGTCTCACTCATAAAATTTACAGCATGTTGTGGTAATGCTACTTGTCACAGCACCTTTTCTGTCCTCCGTCTTGAAGGTGCAACCATACATAGCAACCAAACATAGCAGCCATACATAGCAATAGGCCGGATCAGTGCTTACCACATTGAGCTTCATAATTACTGATGCTCTTATTTTGCAATGGTTTTCAAATTACAGCCATTCTCCTCCATCTACCATTATAACACCTTAACCCTCTCTCTTTCCAACATGGTTGTGGGGTTGTGTGTGTATGTATGTATGTATGTCCTCTCCCGATTCCTACTTGATGGGTTCTAAATGTCCCTTCTTAGAAACTTGAAGGCCAATTTAGGTTTTTTTGTGGGATGGCTGACCAGGTTAGTTTATATCCTGATGGTACACTTGACTTGGACTCTAGTTCTGAACTGTATCTTTTATGTTCCTGATGTGGCAGAGTATAGTAGTTATGCTCAGTTTTAGCATAGGTACAAAGGCATGATGGCTGTGAGCTACTATAGGTATTGCCTGTTCCAGCAGTGCTAAGGGGTTGGATGGGAAAGGGGAGCCTTGTAGGATCAAGTCTACATCTCTCACTCATCTTTTGGTCTGTGTATGGAGAACTCAAGGGAGAAGCACCAAGAGAAGTCAGAGGAAAACAACTAGATTAAAACTTCTGAATTTTGTACAAAGTTGAGAATTTTTACTTTAGATTCAGTGATATCTGTATTGTTTAAGCATTTCCATTTTAAAGGTTCTCTTCAAATACTTCTAACTTTATCAAACTTCTAATTTTGGGCTGAGATTTTGTTCCTCATTTTCATTCTGAAAGCAAAATTTCGGCTATGTTGCACATGAAAAGTTAAGCCCTTTGGGTGTGTTTTTTGTTTTTGTTTTTGTTTTTGTTTTTTTGTTTTTTTGCAAGTTTTTTCTGAACCATTCTAGTGCTTACGCAATTTGAGGTGGAAAATTGAAATTTGATAAGAACCCCTAGGTAAGACCCTTCAATGGCTTTGTGAAAATCTGTTCTGACTGGGCTACAGTAAAGGATATTAAAATATGAATTTGCCGTGTGCACTGGTTTTTATTATGACTTTACTAGTTCCCCAATGTTCCATTGGCATGGAGCATGTGTGGATAAGAAAACTGTATGGGGGTGAGGGGAGGCTAGGAAATTCCAAACAATCTTTCAAAGAGCATAAAGATTTCAAAGTGAAGACTCAAAACCAGTGAATGTGCAAGATAAGGTTAACCATGTGAACTTAAGTCTGCCCCCTCTTCTGTATCTGTCCCAGTTTGATCTTCAGTTACGTTATCACAGATTTCCCCCCCCCCCCCCCCTTATGAGACTCCCTGCCTCATTTTTCATTCAGGTTGAACAGTGAATGAAATAAGGTTACATTGTGAATGAAGCAGAGGTCCTGCAGAAAATGTGAAGATGTAACTAAAGGCTGTGGGCCAGATTCTGTGCTGTCCAGAAGTGCTGTACCTAGTAGGGGAGAGCAAAAGTGACTTTGGGTTATCTGTGCTCTTGGGATTCTGGGTCACTGAAGGGACCAAAATGGAGAATTTAGGCATCCATATTGGCTGCCCTAAGTAATAGCAGCTTCCCCAGTGCTACCTGTGGCCTGCAGCACAAGCTAGAATGGCTGTAACTGTGTGCAGTGCAGGTTTGGATCTTTCCACCCCGACTCTGTATCCCTACTCTGAGGCTTTTGAGGTGCTTAGAATCTCCTATGGAAACTCAATGCAGTGCCTGTGCCACAGGTATTAGTCTACAAGAAGCTGTAGGAGACTTACAGCCCATTTTCACTGCTGGGGTTGCAAGGTGGAGGCAGCAAGGTGCAGAATCCCTCTGTTTTCTAGATACATGCTCTTGTGTGCTAACGGTCTGTCAGATGTCCTAGGGTCTAAAATTGGGCTGAAATATCCAAAGGAATCATGATTAGAGGCAGACCATGTAGAAAAGATTAGATTTATTGCCCTTTGTACAGATCACCCACCAACTAGGTCCTCCAAAAACAATTAAGTTTTTGTAAGTATACTATTCATCATGCTTAGGATAAAGTGAGAAATGCACTGTGGTTTTTTTTTTTTTTTTTTTAGTGCATGTTGGTTTGACAGCTTCCAAAAATAATTAGCAGGTGGGTAAATTACATGATCTGGGTAGTTGAATCCCAGATGGTGTCTGGCTGGATTCCGATTTAGGAAATATCTCCTTAATTGGTATCAGCATTATGGATTTTATAAGTGTGTAAATCCAAGCTATCTGAATTTCTGTTGAATAGGAAGAAACACTTAGCCAATTCTCTTCAATATCCTTAAAAATGAAATAGACAACTTTAATAGCCTGCAGACATTGTCAAAGGTGGTTTGCTGTTTGTTGATTTCTTTGCATGCACTCATGTAATAACATTTTAGTATTTGTGAATATACATCCCCCTTTAGAGGGATTGTAGACTGCTTCTGATCTGCTATATTCCATTACGTAGAAAATGGAAACATAACTACAGCAGTGTGTACTTTACTGCATTGGTTTTAAATCATTTGTTTCGTCTAGCTTCTGTGTCTGAAACTTGGTGTTAGATTCTTTATTCTTTATCAAGACAGTCATTTTTTTCCTAGCTGCCTTGAACCAATGGAAGTAATTTACTGTTAAGCTTCATAGGCTATTTCTGGAGAAACAAGACTACATTTATTTGCATTGCATGACAATTTAAAAAAAAAAATCTTTGCAAATACTTGGAGTGTAAATAGTTTAAAAGCATATTTTTGAGAGTTTCAATATTCCTACCATGATCTTTTAACAGAGGTTGCAGTTGTACATGAACGTGTTGAGGTAAGGGCTTTTTGGGATATGATCAAATCTGCTTGACCTTAATGACCTCCCTTACATGTATTTAGATCTCCTTGAGAATGAAGCTTATTTTATTAGATGCTTAAGGCTTACACTAAAGATATTCATATGTATGAGTTTTATTCTTAGCCCTTTGTGTCTCTAGGATTTGACTTATTTCATTTATAAAAGGCATTGCATTGTTTGTATCTTAGACCTTTTTCTTGTCTTGTGCTTTTTTAGGTTGGTTTGTGATGAGCAGAGAAATGAAGTTTAATCCAGTTTGTTTATTACTTGACTATTGGTAGATCCTCTTTCATAGAAGAGAATTCTAGCTAGTCTCCTAGATCTGTATGGGCCTATGCTTTCACTTCTGTTCTTAATCAGTGATAGATGTGTGTTTTTCTTTAATAAAAAAAAAACAAAAAACACACAGTAATTGGTTATTTTACTGTTTAAAACCCTGGGAAAACTCACTTTGAGGACACATCAGTGTTCATCTGCAGAGCAAAGTAGGCCAGTATAAAAATGTGTGGGATTTGAAGATGCAATGTAAACATGTAGTCGACTTCATAATATCTTAGCGTTATTAGAGAAACCTCTGCGAAGGTGTGAATGCTTGAAGAGGTTTCTTTGATGCCCTGGGATTTAAAACCAAATTAAATGAAAAGCCCACAGTAAGAATCCACGTTAGATGAACATTGCTTTTCAACTTATTTGTACGGAAGTGACAAACACAAGTGATTTAATATATTAGAAGGGTCCTAGAACAAAATACATAGTTTCTTGCTTGATCATATATGTACATACATGCATATAGATAATTGTTATAGTTTTCTTTTTGTTTATAGTTATTCAAATGAAATTGTTTGCTTTGACAAAACTCAATAAGTTTAGCCTGAATGAGGAAATATAGCTTTAGTGAACTACCTGTTTTTTAGGTGATTGGAATTGAGTAGGTTTTAGAATACTAGTCAGAGGGGGAGTAGGAATAGGACAGTTGGAAAAACTGTTTGTTTAAATATTCTGAAACAAACTTCTAAATCTTCAGGCTAATCTTCTAGTTGATGACTGTCTTAGTAAACTGCAGAAATTAGAGTTAAGCAGTGTTTGTACTTTAAAGCATTTCATGTATAAGGAAAAAGGAAAAATCTTTACTGAACTAACTCCCACAGCATATGCTGAAACTCTCATTTTTCTAAAACATGAAATTTGAAACTTCTTCCAACCTTTCTAATCTCTATATACTAATGAGCTATCCATGTATTCTGCCAATCCTCTCTGAAATCAGAATGTAACCCTGACAAATTAAAATATTGCATATTACAATTCAGGCTTCAGACAAAATATCTCTTGGGAGTGATTATTTAGACGTTTCAGTCTTTTTTTTTTTTTATTTTTTTTTTAAAAGCTGAACAAGGAGACCAAAGTAATTTGTTTTTTAGTTCCATAGATTTGTGGTACTGTACTGTTTAGATAAAAAAGTAGCACTTTCTGTAGCTGTTCAATTCTACATAGATTTTTATTGATTATGATTGAAAGATTAATTGCAGTTTTTGACCAGTGTCCCTTTTCCTTTATTGATACAGCACCAGCATTTTAAAAATGGGCACTGCCCTGGTAACTATTTGAGAGAATAGCAGGAAATAGAAGGGGTATGGCTGATCACAAAGCGCTTTAGTAAAGGTACTATCCTTTTTTAATGTTAACTACATTATTTTTATTTAGTGATCTATATTAATCTTGCTGTCCAGCATGGATAAAGAATACCCAGTACATCAAAAATAAAATGTTGCCTTTTTAAAAAATCTGGAAATACTTGAACTGCTGTGATCTACCACAGCGTTAATTGTTTTGAGTGCAGTCCAATTGGTCCATCTTTACTTTTTGAAAGACATCCTTTCGAAGAGATTAAGTATTTTAGTGATGATCTTCCCATCTGTCCTTAAACTTTTTTTTTCCCTTCAAGTAGCTGGCTAAAAGTGTAGATTGATTAGACTACAAATAAATGGTGTTCCCTATTTAATCAACATCCCTTTACAGAGTGATTACATTCAGGAGAAGACTAGAGTAGTCCCTTGTGATTGACTTCTGGCTCATTCAAGAGGCCAAAATAACTCCCATTAAAGACCATGGGAAAGACTTTAAGAGGAGTGGGATTTGACCCCAAGACCATTTTAAGTGATATATTTTAAGACTTCTATTTTTTGTTTTGCACTACCTTTATTTCTTTACCCCATGTCTTAACCTTTCTTATTTTTCTTAATACTAATTCTTCCTCTTTCTGACAGACTCATTCCTGGGCGGTTCTGCTGATTTAAGGGAATCTAGATTAAAGAAACACATTTTCATCTATGCAATCATATCTCCTGAACAACAAGGGCGCCTTGACTATTGGCAGGGAATGGTGGTTTTTTTTTTTTTCTTTTTTCCCAAGAATTTAAGTGTGAACAAGCACTTTAGGGAACAGGATTCTTGTTAGGAGTTGCCGAAGAATGAAACTAAGAATTGTGTCATAGGTGAGAGTGAAAGGATGCAGCGGTGCATATGTACTTGCAATCCTAATTAACCCTTTTGGTCAGTGGTTGAATGGTCCCAATAGCAGCCCTTCTTCGGGTGGATCTATAGAGAAATTAGGGTTTTGGGATCCAGTTGGTGGTGGTTTTAATAAAGGCAAGTGAATTGCATCCTCACTTATAGTCAGTACTGTTTTTTCCAAGCCATTAGGGTATCTTTCTTGTTTTTCTCTTCTCAAGCTTTCCTTTGGTTTAATACCTAAGATCCCAAAGACTTTTGCATTTATTGAACTGGAGGATATAGCCTGTACAACAGCTTGTTCATTTAGTTAGTTTTCAACTCACTTCATTGATTATAAGAGCATGTTTAGTTAATGTGTATAATTTCCTAACACACATGCAATACATTTTATTTTTCTAAGAAGGGAATCTGAGGGAGAATTTAACAACTGTCTCAGCATTCTGAATACTTTGAAAAACTCAATACTGTACAGATAGACATGAAGTTTTTTACTTAGTCAGTCTGTTTTGTTCCCAAAGGCTGTGGATCTTTCTATTGATGAATCTAGTCTGACAGGCGAGACTGCTCCGTGCTCTAAATCGACTGCTCCTCAGCCAGCTGCTACCAATGGAGACCTCACCTCCAGAAGCAATATTGCTTTCATGGGCACACTGGTTAGATGTGGAAAGGCAAAGGTAATATCATATTGATAGAGAAGAATGTACTGCATGTCTTAATTATTTCTAAGCTGCCAGATCTACTTTAAAGTTCATCCATCTGTTGACAATGTAGCTTAATAGCTGTACAATATTTACATTTTTCTTAGACCAATATTTAAAATGCATGACCTTTTGCTATTAATATAGAAATGTTTAACTACCTGATGTACTATAGCAGAACTTCTTTTTTTGTAGCTTACTTCAATTACTTGGTTCCAGGGACCCCTGAGGGGGCTGAAAGTACTAAAAGGGGAGTGTCTGTTTGCAGGGGGGGGGGAATTGGCCTATGAACACCACAAGGTCAGCCCATCTACAAAGTCCCAGGTCTTTCACTTCTGGGAACCATTCCTTTCAACTGCACTGGAGACCAACCACTGGGGGTGCCAGCAACTATCTTGGCCATATCCCACCCACACTGCCTGGCATCAAAACTCCTACTGATCCATTCCCTCACATTCAAGAGCCAGATGTCTTCCCTCAGCATCATCCCTGAAAAACGCAGGCCATTTATAACAGGTGACCCGATGCTCAACCTCTGAACAACCAGTCTTCATGAATATCCTGGTAACCTCATGGTTCACATTCTTCTGGGCCTAATCCACAGGAGTCAGTTCATCAGGTCTCTGTCAAACCACTTTCTGACCAGACCATTCTTATGTCTGGCCACAATTACTTGATCAACCCAATATCCCTTTGAATTCAACTCCTCCAGTTGACTCTAGTGCAGGCCCCAAGATCATTTTTCTCCAAGGTGAATAAACAGGACTTTAGGTGGGTGCTTGTTATTCATTAGTGAATGCAGAAAAGGCATGAGCTGATCCCACAGCATGCCTCTCCTGCTGAACCACTGAATGTGTAAAGATTTGGCCTTGAAACTCAGCTGCAAATCACCTGGCCACCTTCTTGTGGGTCCAGTGCACTATAGAGAGCCGGCAAATCCAAACGTTAGCCATGTTTTGGATATGCCCTGGAATCTGAAACAGAGCAGGTTATTTACTTATTGCCTGTCCTAATAACCTCTCCCCTGGGGTGGACATAAATCTTTAACAATTCAATTTCCAGTGCCCGATAGCCTGAACCTTTTGAGCCAAAAATCTGTGATGCTGCTGCTGTGCTCCTGAAAGAATGTGTACCAAAGTTAGCCAGGTGGAGAGACAAATGGGCAAACACTTTTTACATAACTCCAGCAAACAGCTTCCTGACAAGATATCAATCACCCTTGTACAAGTATCAGGCCTGGCTCCTGATTATATATTATTAGGAAAGTTCTAACTGCTCTTACGGGACACTAGTATTCATTCACACATTCCCATAACACCAAGACCCCTTTCTTGTTTTGTCTGTTTTTGAATACCCTAAGCTCAGTGACGCTGCTCTAGGTGACGGCCATATGTCCAGTAATTCCAATACCTGCTTGGGCCTGTCTGCAGCTGCTTGAGGCAGCTCACTTACTGTGAACGCAGCTGGAATGGAACAAAGAGGCTTCACATGGCCCAGACTAGAGTTTAAATTAATGAAAGGGGGAGGGGGAGGGAACAATTGACTTTCTCCTCTGCTGGCCAATGAATGGATAGCGCAGTAGTCCCCAAATTGTGAGGCCCCCCTAGGGAGTGCAGAGGAATGTTCAGGGGGGTATGACAGGGTCCAGGCCAGCCCCCATGGGGGGGTGGGCAGGGAGCGCCACCCAGCCTTGCTCTGTCCCTGGCCCCCTGCTGCAGCTGAGGGGGGAGGTGCAGACAGGTGTAAGAGGGGGCAAGAGGTAAAAAATTTGGGGACCACTGGGGTAGAGCCTCTAGAGGGGAAGGGGCCACCCCTGCATCCCTAGTGAATGCTATCCTTCTTACCAGGGCTGTCCCAATCACTGTTGGTCCTATCAACTTTTCTATCGGATGAGGCAGATGAGTGGCATTGTATAGATATTATCTGAGAAGTTACTGAATACTTCAGAGTGTATAAAAGCTTTGCAAAATTGCTTATCTGACTTGTCTAGAGCATTGATAAAGCTTAAAAACAAATTCAGTACAGCCAACTAGTCACTGTTTGATCCATAGACTGTAAACAAATTGTCAAGAACCATTAACAGTTTGATATAAAGTCTCAAATTGGAATGAATTTTATTTTGTAGGGGATAGTGATTGGAACTGGAGAAAACTCAGAGTTTGGGGAGGTTTTTAAAATGATGCAAGCAGAAGAAGTAAGTATTAATACTTCAAGCACAGTACACTTTTTGTAAATGTAAATACTTCTTTCTGCCAAAAATTTTGTTAGTGGAGCTTGCATTGGTATTTTAGCATAGAAATTTGGAAACTAACCTTTTTTCTTATTGGTGTCACTGTCTTTTATTTTTCTTTTCTCCTACACAAGAAGTCTGAACTCAGAGCATGAAAGCAGTAATTGAATTCAGATCAGCAAGCTAATCAAAATTGATGTAAAAATGTGAAGATAATTCAAATAAGATTCTGAACTTGTTAAAGATTCATTTCTATGCTAGAACAGTTCTTAGAAAAATATGTGGAAATTCATTCTCTGGGAATTGTTTCCATTTACATTAAATTGTCCTGATGCTCATCATATAGGAGTTTTTATTGGTGTGTCTAAAACATAACTAATTTAACTTGACTAACTGAACACTAACTTTGTTATTTAGAACACATGTAATGGTTTCATAACTTGCTGAACAAAGGGTTTTCCAGAGAAATGACCAAAAATATCAGATACGGTGATCAGAATTTATTTAATCCTTTTCGGCTAAAGGGTCATTGTCAAGACTGACTGCTACAAAATTTATGTATCTTTAAATTCCTTTTAAAGCAATTTTTCTTCAGAGAAAAATTACTTTCAAACGTCAGCTTGTCAAAACAAGGGGCTTCAAAAGAGAAACATTAGAGAGAGAGAGAGAGAGAGTGTGTGTGTGTGTGTGGTGTTTTTTAAAATCTGGGCAACCTGCCAGAAACACAACAGTGTTGCAAGGTTTCTCCAGATTAAAGCATTATTGTCCTTGTGGTCTGCTTGCCACTTGGTAGGCCCAGGGTATTCATGTGGGGTTGAGGACGAGAAGGAGGAAATGCCTTGTATTGAAACACCCAAACAAAATCCTGTATTCAGAAAACTTCAGAAAGGAGTATTTCATAAGTGGTGTTTTTGCACTTATCTCTTCTTTTCTTTCAGTTTAGAAAAACAAGCCTCCATACACAGGCTCTGAACACACCCTACCACTTAATTAAAATCACACAATTAAATATATATTTCAATGTAGTGTTACAATTAATTAGCATGTTTCCATATTTGAATGCAAAACAATCAACTACAAATGTTAACCCCCTGCCTCCAACCAAAATAAATGTAGCTAATTATTAAAGTCTAAGTTCTGTAGGTGGAGGAGGAAAAAGCTTGGCTCAATGCACTTGTATAACATTTTAATGAGTAGCTAGCATATGTGCTGGAAAAGAGTTTTGTGAAACAGAAGAAATTGATATCAAACAAGTCAAATCATAAACTACATCTTTAACAAACTATCTCCATATCAAGGAGAAATAAATTCCATAGTGAATAAATGTCTATTAAAATAATGGTGCTTTTTGAAAGTTGGATTTTACCTTGGTCACTTTCTGTACTTTGCTTACCTAAATTCTCTCTGCAGTTTTAATTGGCTATGGTATTCATCACTTCCTTTTCTAAACTGTTGTACAATATTGTTGCTGTCCACTATTTTAAGCAATTAAAACTATTGGGTTTCACTTATGTAATTGAAGTGACCCTAGTGCTTTTTTATGTATAGTTTGTAAGGAAACTATACAAAGTTAACTTCAGAAGGTGTTCCATGCTGTATTGTCTGTCTTTTATGACAATTTAGTTAAGACATCAGTTGTAATGGTTCTCAGTTAATGAAATGGTGAAGTCTGTTAATAAATTCTCTCAAAATAGTTCATTTTCTATGACTATTGAGCAAATGGTACTCAAGAATGAGATAGAAGGGTTCTTAAGTTAGTCTGTAATGCATTTATGGGCCCACTTTTTTTTTAATCCTCAGAAGTTTTTGTTCTTCTTGCAGTCTTCTTATTGCTATATGTTCAGTCAGATATGGGAGAATTAGGAGGATCTACAGTAGGGAGCCTTATTTGGTGCTGCACCAAAATAATGTGATAATTAAGGCAGTTCCCTGTTTTCTGTCAGCAGAGACATGAGGTTTCGCTCTTCTCTTCCTGATAACAGAACATTTCCTAAATGTCAATTGACACTGCAAAGTTCTCAATTATACCTTGGATATTAGGAAGTCAGAACACCTATCTCCTTCTACTTCCTGGGCTAGACATGATTGCGTCCCTGAGCTCCCAGATATAATATTCTGGTTTGTTAAGCATCTTTGGGGAAAATACTGAATAGTACTTTGGCTCATTCCTAACTCCAACACAATGGGAAGTAATCTGAAGTACAAAGTCAACTTGGTTTTTCTCTGTACAGTTGTATCCATAGGATTCTGACTCTTTGCTTTTACTCTAGTTTTTTGAAAGCTTTTCTTACTACTTAATAGAGCATTCAGTATCTGCCATATGTATTTTTCATACTGTAGTTTAACTTGTGTTACTGTGTAGATGAGCATCTGGACATCTAATGTAAGTGTCTGCTTTCCTGTCTCCTCTTTTATGGGTTTTTTTTTAACTTGCTTTCTAAAGAAGCTGGTTTTGTATGCAGTTTTCTGTTTTTTGGCATTAGGTGTTGTGTATCTTTCTATGGAATGACCAGTTCTGAAACTCTTCCAGATGACCAGCAAATCCCCTGGGATATATGGTGGTCTTGCATGACTGATACTTGTTTAGACCTTGGGGGAAAAAGTCTCACTTGCCCCTCTGTTACCTGGAGCCAGGGAGTTTTCAAGAACTACAGGCCTTCAAATCCACTTTGCCTATTTGTAAATACTCAAGATAAAAAACTTGGTACATTCAAAGCACTAGGAAGCTGCTAAAGAATTATCATCATCTTCACTCTAATGAATTATTCATTGAGGCTTGACTTCTACTTCTCACAAGAATGGAACAGAGCACTAGATTATGCATAGTGCATGGATATTTCTACAACCTGAATGTGGTTGATAATTCTACATTTTGGTGGTGTGAACTTTGACAGAGTACCCATTACATTTTTAGAAACTTAGTGTCATAATTTGTATTGTAGTATTGCTTTCATTTTTTGTTTAAACAATAATGATTCAGTTGTCACCCTGAACTCTCACATTTCATCAAGGCTCCAAAGACACCTCTGCAGAAGAGCATGGACCTTTTAGGAAAACAGCTTTCCTTATATTCCTTTGGTATAATAGGTAAGAACATATCTGTATCTGCATTTGAGCTTTTTAAGAACATTCATAATTCATTCCTTCTAGACACTTACGTAGCTGTAAATTAAAAAATGTTGGTCTTGGAAAATTTTGGGATTTAAAAACACTTTACTTTTCTGCTTGCTTTTAATTGTATTGGCCTGTGCTAAGTGGTATGGAATAGCAGTTGATTGCTTTCATACGTGTAGATCTTTATTTGTTGCCTATGTCCTTCTGGCTGCTACAGCTCTCCCCCACTGTCTCATTTTTCTGATGCTTTTCTACTCTAAATCCTCCTTTCCTTTTAGATGGCCATTTGTGCCTCCTTTCTTAGTTCTGAGTCTCAGTGCCAATGCTGTTCAGTGGTTTAGCTGACAGAAATTTTATTTCACTTTTGATGCTGAAGGGTATCGCCATGTTAACAGACCCGCATCACACTGGCTAAGGAAACTAAGCTGTACAATGCACTAAGCATGGGTTCTAGAGCTGCAATATATGGCACAAATAACAAGTTTACATGTGCTTAATGTTTGATAATCCTGAAGCTTCTACATTGTTTTATATTTAAATACACCCTGCTTTGTTCTGTTCGTAGGTATTATTATGCTGGTTGGCTGGTTGCAAGGAAAGCATATCCTTGATATGTTTACTATTGGTGTGAGGTGAGAATTTCATATCAAAGTGAAAAATATTCTTATTTGAACACTAAAGCAAACACATTGAAAATCAGTTGCATATGTATTATGGTATGTCTGTAGAATACATGCTGTGCTTTTAAGCCACTTACATTTCAAATAAATGAAAGACTGAATGCCATATAAACTGAAAACAGATATTCTGCTGACAAGAGACTGGTCAGTCACTTCCATTTTTATGCTAAAATGGCATGTATACTGTGCTTGACTTATTTAAATCCATAAATCTCTGGCCTAATCTCTAGATGTAGTTGCAAATTAAAATGCAACTAACATCTCTATAAATACTGTAATAGCCAGAAGTTTAGATTCCATATAATATAACCACTAGAACTCAAATTTAAACCCAAAAGAATAAAATTCACTAACTTGGTGGACTCCGGCAAACACCTGATTAAATAAATGTCTTGCTTTGTGTCCTAAGACTGTCTCCCTCCCTCAGAGTGGTAGAGGGAGTAAGTTCCCCAGAAAGAGTCCTTCTGCGAAGAATGACCCTTATGTTACGTGTCCCAACAATCTACTCTAGGAAATCTGCTTCAGCATACCAACTTTGGTAGTGCAGAGGAAAAAAGGTGATCTTTTTGGCAAAAGTACTCAAACCATATAGAGCTTTATATGTCAAACCAGCACTTTGAATTGCATCTGTGCGCAACTAGGAAGTGCTAAGTACCCTCTGCACCAGCTGACTTTTTTTTCCAAACATCCATGTAAGATGCACTTAAATATAGTGTATTGTCACCCAAACTAGAGGTGACAGTGATGGATCATTGGTGCAGCCTGCATTAGAGAGGAAGTTTGACGTTTTCCTAGAGGGATATATATATGGAAAAGTTCATGATGTGCTGAATTACCCTTCTTATCTGCTAATTTGATGTGATTTATGCACAATTCAGATTGCATTAGTTAAGATTTGAGGGTCTTGGGTGGGGAGGACACTTCAAAATTGATCTTCCATCCTTATTTTCACACCATTTTGCTTAAGTATCATAACACATCTGAGTTCATACATCTGAACAGTAAACTCTGAAATCATGGCATATTGGTTCATCTACACAGGGTGCCACATTTTTCCAGACTAAATGACCTGTGATTAGAGCAAAGTAGCAGCTGTTTTGTGTGTGTGTGTGTGTGTGTGTGTGTGTGTGTGTGCGTGCGCGCGCGCTGGTTTTTTTGTTTTTTGTTGGTGTATCCATAAAACACTGTCTCTAAATGGATTGATTATGCGTTTTTTTTTTTTTTTTTTTTTTTTTTTTTTTGTTGTATTCATAAAACACTTTCTCTAAATGGTTTTTTTTTTTTTTTTTTTTTTTTTTTTTTTTTTTTTTTTTGTAGTAGTCAGTACATTGACTTCTAAGCCAGTGTGTTTTGTTTACATTTTTATTGCAGTTTGGCTGTAGCTGCAATCCCTGAAGGACTACCTATTGTGGTAACAGTGACATTGGCTCTTGGTGTGATGAGAATGGTCAAGAAAAGGGCTATTGTAAAAAAGCTACCTATTGTTGAAACTTTAGGTATGACTAAACCAAATAATAAAGAATATTGTGGTATTAATGTTAGAGTTAATCAAAAAAAGTTTTAAAAGTCTGTTCCAACTACGATGTTAGCAACAATTTTACCAAGAACATGGTAGTACTTTAAAGCATTTTTAAAAAAAAAATATTATACTATTGAATTTACTACAGGACCTGTGATGCATTTTTTCCAGGTTCTTGAGCCTAGCATCAGAGCCTAACATACAGAATTCATTGGTCTATGTCATTATCAGGGCTGTAGTTTCACAGGTGAAATAGTATGGAGGAAAACGGTTCACCAGTTACAACACTTATTCTCTTTTCTGTGCTTAGTTAAATAAAATATTGATGCTTTTAAAATTGGCCATGTATTTAGGAATAGTACCATTGAGATATTTGTGAACAACTCTAAGTTTATCAGTACTAGAAAATTGCATGGTGTCTCATCAGGAAGTCTACATACCACTTTTCAAGTATGTATGTTTTTAATGTCATACATGAAGCTGTATTTTAGATATTAAACAAGGACTCTCATCTATATCCTATCTGGGACCTCAGTGCGTTGATACTAATGAACGTGCAGAGTGCTTCAATGCTGCAAGGTTCTCTTAGGCCTTAGCTACACTGGCAATTCACAGCGCTGCACTTGTTGCGCTCAGGGGTGTGAAAAAACACACCCCCTGAGCGCAGCGAGTGCAGCACTGTAAAGCACCAGTGTAATCAGCGCCTGCAGCGCTGTACGCTTGCTCGCAGCACTGCAAGCTATTCCCCTCGGAGAGGTGGAGTACATACAGCGCTGCGAGAGAGCTCCCACAGTGCTGGCGGCGCGACTACACTCGCGCTTCACAGCGCTGCCGCAGCAGCGCTGTGAATCCGCAAGTGTAGCCAAGGCCTTAGAGTTCCCGAAATGTCAAAGGCATTGAGACGCACTATCTCTAGATGCTATTTTTCTTGCATTGTACGGTTAATAAATCTCACATTGCAAAAATCTCTGCCATCCAATTAAACATTCAGATTTAGAATAGTTTAAATAAAAGAAGACACTAATGCAACTTTGACTTAAATTTTAAATGCTCAAATTAGGAAATTCATGTAGAGGCATTATCTTTGCTAGAGTAATAATAAATATTATTTGTTAAATGTAAGTAAGAACTTGTGGTTGCTATGGAAATAAGAGCATTGAACTTTTTTACTGTTCACAACAATTTCTGACACTTCCTTTAATATAGTTCTTCAGTAAACAGGAAGACAAACATTTTGGAAAATTATAGTTCTTAGCTGCATTCATAACTCCTTGCATAGTTTTGTTGAACTACCTATTGACAATTTTGTGGTGAATCCTTTGAGTCAGTTTATAAGTAACTAGAAATTTTTTGCCTTTGTGCTTAAACAAAAAACCTGCATTGCATTTGATAAAATCCAAAAAATGGAATTGTAACCTAGGCAATTAGTGTTGTATGCCAAAAAATAAGAGTTCTGAAGGAGATGGTAAGAAATTAAAACATAAGTGAAAACTGTAACTGGCTAGATATAGTAACACCCTCCTTCTAATGAAGTTCTGTAACATGTACATCTTATCTCAAGTTCCAAAGCACTTGGAAATTTGTCTTCACTGAGGTTTGTTTGCTCATAAGCTACTCATCTTTCAAAGAAGACTTCCTGTCGTATGTTTAATTTAATTGTTTTTTTCCAGGTTGCTGTAATGTGATTTGTTCAGATAAAACTGGAACTCTGACCAAGAATGAAATGACTGTTACTCATATTTTTACTTCAGATGGACAGTATGCTGAGGTATGTGGTAGGAATATATTTCTAAACTTTTTCTCTAGTGATTTTTTGGTGCAGATGAAAGGTGTCAGACTGAAATATATTAATTACAGCAAATTCAGAGCTGTCTGAGGTAGTGTAACCTTCTCCATGCCATTGTGCTGTGCCTCAGTACTGTTCTGGAGGGACCACCTCTAGAGGGAAAGCTAGTTCTGTCCCCATGCATATTCAGTATTTTGAGATTTCTGGGCCACGTCCCAGTTGCTCTGTCTATAGGGAGTTTCCATAAAAATAGATAGGGAGATCTGGCTCTTTGAGCATGCTGACAGCATATTATGTTGGCTATGGTTAAAAAAAGAAAATTGAGAGGTTGTTTTTGCTGTCCCTATTGAAAACAAGATTATGGTGGCTACTTGCTGTAGCATGTGAATAAAAATGAAATCTAGTTGTAGTAGACTTCAGAGCTGGGGTATCAAACATGTATCACTACCCTCATGGTTGCAAAGAAAAAAATTTGGTTAACACTTGTAAGTTAATTGATAGTGATGTCTTAATGAATGGGAGATCAGTTGAAATGTGGACTTCACCACCATGCTAATGTCTTTAGAGTTGATTCTTCAATGATGACACCTTGGTGTTGAGTAACTGTTTCATTGCTGATCATTTTAATGAATGGAATGCAGAAGGGTGTGGCAGTGAAGGCATGGTGAGGACTGAATTGCTGCCAGGAGGGAAATGCACAAGGAGATACAAAGATAAAGAAGGGGACAACAACAAGAGGGTGGGAAAAGAAAAGACAAATAAGTGCTCCTCTTAAAACCACATTTTCTCACTACGGGCACGCGGCAGCGCTTTAATATAGCTTGTGTAGTCGCGGCATAGCACTGGGAGAGAGCTCTCCCAGCACTATTAAAAAAAACAAAAACAAAAAACCAAACTAAACACTCCATGAGGGGAATAGCTACCAGCACTGAAACTTGTAGCATTCGGGGGTGTTTTTTCACACCCCCGAGCGAGAAAGTTGCAACACTGTAAAATACCCATAGGGCTTGTCTACACTGGCATGTCTGCACTGGCAAGTTTCTGCACTATAAGTTATACCATTTCTATTAAAACACTGGAATTAAACCACTGTTGCACATCCACACTGTGCTCCTTGTGATGCTGGAGCGCATCCACATTAGCAGCTCTTGCAACAGCAATGCATTGTGATAGCTATCCCACTGTGCAACTGGCCACAAGGTGCTTTGGGAAGGATTTGCAATGCCTCATGGGGCAGGCACAGTGTCACATGATGTAGATTTCCCAATCCCATTGTTCCATGGGCATCCTACTACATTGCCAGCTGCTTTTCAACTGAAGAACTGGGAGGGGGGGGAGGTGTGTGTCTCTCTCCCGCCCCCCCCATCCACACACACACACACACACACACAATGTGTTTTGGGGGACACTGTCAGCATTCTGTCTTGTAAGATCAGACAGCGGCAGGATGCAACCAGTCCTCAAAGAGGGGGAAACCCTGACATCCGCCCCCACCTCCCTCCCTGGGCTCTCCACACTCACTCACTCACTCTGTCTCTCTCCACATTAATGGTTTGCTTTGTGTCCCGGAGCAGATCAGCACAGCATGCACAGACTGTCAAGAAAGGATGCTTTGAAAGGGCAGCCGAATTCAAAACAATGAGCAGAGTGGTCATTTGAGGCATTATGGGACTGCTCCAGAGGCCAATTACAGCGCAGAAAGCAATCAAGTATCCACTGGCAATAGAGTGCTGGAGCCTCTGCAAATAGCCTTACGACTCTTGTTGAGGGTTTTTTTAAGCGCTGCAACTGAGGAGTTTCTGCGCACAAAGTAGCTTGGCAGTGTGTACATGTCTGCAGTTTGAGCGCAAAAAGGTGCTTTATTGCACAGAAACTTGCCAGTGTAGACAAGCCCTAAGTGATGCTGTGTAATAAGGCAGTGAACAAATGATAAAGGTGAAATCTTGGACTTACTGAAGGCAATGGGAGTTTTTCCATTGACTTCACTGGGGCCAGGATTTTGTCCTGTAAGTTTAGTTACTACCAAAAGGCCATATTCTCCAGTTGATCTTTACAAAGTGGCTATTAACAGTGGAAAATCCATTTGATTGTGAATCATTGGAGTCTAACTTTTGCCTTCAGCCAACTGATTACAATTAAAAATGAAATTCTGCCCTCTCCACTAAAGGTGTAGGGTATGCTCTAGCCAAATAATCAGAGTTCTGATTGTTACTTGTCAGGCTTATGTTGATAAGCCTGAATATTGGAAAAAATATGCTGTGCCTAAAAAAACAACAAGGAGACCGGTGGCACCTTAAAGACTAACAGATTTCTTTGGGCATAAGCTTTTGTGGGTAAAAAAACCTCGCTTACCCGCGGAAGCTTATGCCCAAATAAATTCCTTAGTCTTTAAGGTGCCACCGGACTCCTTGTTGTTTTTGTGGATACAGACTAACACGGCTACCTCCTGATGCTGTGCCTAGTACCTACGGAGTCACTTGTGGTGATCTGATGATGAAATACAAGCAAGCTCAGTGGTGTCTCTCTCCTTGCATGTTTCTGAACCATATACCTTAGATTAATATCTGTTTTGTAAAAACTTTTCTAACACTCACATAATCACTTCTGTGGGTTTTTTGTTGATGTGGATATTTTTATAAAATGACAGTTTAAACCAAGCTATCATAACACTTGTTAAACGGAAATGGACTTGTTGCATGGAGTCAGGATATAGGAATGCTGTTCTGATGCCTAACTATAGATCAGAGCAACTCTGAAAATTAAAAATATTTGGGAAAATGTAGTTGAAATCAAACTCATAATTTGCCTTTTTTTAAATCGAAGCCAGCCCCCCTCACCCCCCAGAGTCTTAGATATTTCAGGTTTGGGCTTCTTTGAAGAGCCA
This sequence comes from Trachemys scripta elegans, assembly GCF_013100865.1. Taxonomy (NCBI): domain Eukaryota; kingdom Metazoa; phylum Chordata; order Testudines; family Emydidae; genus Trachemys; species Trachemys scripta. The sequence goes on from NC_048299.1 coordinate 75,934,954, forward strand.
ACATTTGTCTCCTTTCCATGGTACTTTCCACAAACCTTTAGTCAAAACCCAGTTTTCTATCAAAACAGCTTTGGGAAACATTTTTGACCAGCCCTATCATATAAATATGTGGTCCAGTCCTGCAGTTCTCTGCATGAATGGTTATTTGTCAATAACTGTAAGGTGTTTGAAGTCAGGTACACATATCAACTTACTCTGGTTGGCTCCTGCATTCAGGATTTCCAGCTGCTTACTATCTGTAACAATGGTTGCCGAAGTGTCACTCCCTTCAGCTGAAGCAGAAAACTTTGCTACTTTTTTTCTTTCATGCCCATTTTATAAAGAATAGGAAGAACTGAAAACTTAAACCAGTCTCAAAATGTCTTTGACTACTTTCAGGTCTGATTTTGTACCCATTGCCATCAATGGGTATCTTTTCTTTGACTTGAGTAGAAGTAGGATGGTGGGCCCTCTTGTGGTGGTTTTTTTTTTTTTTAATCACTGTTACCTACATTCCTTCTTCTCTCTGTTTTGACAACCACAATCTTGTGTTTATATTGGGAGAAACATATAGTGCCTCTTTTCTGTTTGAGTTTTGAAACACAGCATAAGAAAAAGTATATTGCAGGTATTCTGGGGAGAAGAGCCTTACTGAATTGAAGGGAAAAGAAGAAAATAAACACAAAGATGAGAGGAATGAAAGTGGCAAAAATTAATTTTCAAAACAATGTCCTGGTCAGCAGTTTGGTAACTTGCTTAGTTTCTTGTCTTCTAATTTTTACATTTTTAATTTAAAATATCTGTGTGGAAACTTGGAGGGGCTCTATATATCCCTCCAATTACTATATCCAGAGTTAAGGTTCAGTAACTTCAGTTGAGCAGGCGTGCCCCAAAGGAGGGAAATGAGTGAAAAGGATTCTGAATTTTAGTTTTAATCTCTGTATATTGCTAAATGGGGTTTAAACTAAAACTGCCACAATCGTTCAGACCAGTGGTTCATCTAATTAGATCTCCTTTTTCTGATAGTGACCAGCACCAGATGCTTGTGGAAGGAACTTTAATCCTAAACCTGGACACACAAACCAAATACCCACACTGCTAACCTAAGGGATTATTGTAGGGCCCTTGATTGGGGCCTTTAGGTGCTACTGCAATACAGATATTTAATAAATATAAATTAATAACTGTCTTCAGAGTCTAATCTCTCCCAGGCCTCATCTGCTTTGCTGTTCTTCAGGGAGCCCACTTCCTGTAGCTACACTTCTGGCTCTCATTGCCTGACCCAGCAGTTGGTATGCATTGTAATCCAATTAACAGCCTTGCTCTCATTCACCATCCCCCAAAGGCAATCTCTACACTAGAAACCTTACAGTGGCACAGTTGTACCCATGCAGCTGTGCCGTTGTAAGGTCTCCCGTGTAGTTGCTCCGTGCTGCCAGGAGAGAGCTCTCCCATTGGCATAATTAAAACACTCCCAATGAGCGGCGGTAGCTATATTGGCAGGAGAGACTCTCCTTCCGACATAGCACTGTCCACACTTGCACTTCTGTCAATGTAACTTATCTCATAAAAGTGCTAATGTAGACATAGCCTCAGAGACGGCTACTCGCGGGTCCTGAGTGGCAGGAAAACCAATATCCTAAGCTTTTCTTATCGCTGATGAACAGTAAGAATACAGCAGTTGTAGAATACTGAATTAATTCTGAATTTGAATTACAGATTTGGAAGTTGTGGTCTGATATTTATTGAAATATTAAACTGTTCAGATTGAGTTAAATACTCTTTAACTTAAACCCTCTGCATTAGAAGCTGATTAGGAAATGTTGTGTGTGCACCTTTCACTTGGTATAATTGTTCCATTTTTAAATTACTTATATTCCATTATCTGTGTGGGAGATTTTGAATTTATGGAATGAATTTGCAATCTTGCTTTTCAATCTTCCATTTTATGCTATATTTGGCTGTTTTTGTGTCTTACAGGTTACTGGAGTAGGCTATAACAGGTTTGGAGAAGTCATACTTGATGGTGATGTTATTCATGGGTATAACAACCCCTCTGTTAGCAGAATTGTTGAGGTAAGATCTCAACACAGTAAGCAGTCTATATTTTCATTGAATTAGTACAAGAATTGTATATTGCCTTGACCTCTGTTTTATTTGTGTCTTTTTAGGCAGGTTGTGTGTGCAATGATGCCATAATTAGAAACAGCACTCTAATGGGAAAACCAACAGAAGGGGCCTTACTTGCACTTGCTATGAAGGTGTGTACCTAATTCATGGTGGTTTTTCTCCTCATGTCGAACATTAAGCTCATAGGAATGAGTGTTTAACTATAGCACTAATATGTTTTCATTGGGGAAAAAAAACAAAAACCCTTTTCTCCATATAAAGAATCTTTTATTATGAAAAATTACTGGGCATCCTGACAATTTAGATAATGAATAGGAGATGAAAATGGAACTGAAGTAAAATGATGTTCGGATCTGATTTTTTTGATAACTTGTCTATTTTTTACTTTGAATTTTTGACTGTTTACAGTTTAAAGTTGTCATTTAATTTGGTGCTAACCCATTTGTCAAGTAATCAGCATCTGTTCTGAAGCTGGAGAGGATTAGAAAAGATAAAATAGTGGCACATGAGCAATTGATTATTTACTGGCACTTAAATAGCACCTTTCAGAGTTGCAGCATTTAAAGTGTTGGATACAGGGACTTTCAGTTGAGTAACTTTTGGTTAAACAAGATTTCCTCTGTATGCTGTGACAATGAACTACTAAGACTACTTGGACAGGTGACAGAGAACCCCGGTACCTAATCTTTCTATGACTGGGTGTAGCTTTGTATCTATGTTGTGTAATGCAGTGATGTTCAGTGTTTTTTTTTTCCCCCCCATTTGGGACTCAGAATCCACTCTCAGCTTCTTGCAGAGACCCATTTAAAACCCCACACTCTTGTGACTCCACAAGGATTATGGGATTGATTGTATGAAAACTGGCGGGTGGACTACAACCGCTTCTTGCCATCCCTGCGGTGCACTTTGCTATGGGCAGGGGGAGTGGGGCCATTTTAAGATGTGAACCAAGTAGATTCTAGAGAGTAGTGGGGTTTAGCAGGTAGGTGACACTGCATTATTTTTAATCAGCATATTTTCCCCCAGAGTTGACTGGGGTTGGGAATGGAGTTAGAGTTGCAATCAGGGTTGTGGTAGGAAGAACAGCAGACACATTGAATTTTCCCCCAAGCTTCACTGAGTCCTGGAAGCCACAAATTTTCAGATGAACTTTTTACTGTGGTGGAGATTTTGTTGAGATGCACCTTAAGGTTGCCTCCTGCAATTTGAAAACCACTGATCTTAGTTTTACTGAGGAGATATGAGTTCTCCTATTTGAATCTCTGCTGTGGTCTTGCTTTATAATTTTGGGCAAGTCACTTATTGCACTGGTTCTCAAACTTATTTGATCAGGCCCCCCTTCTTTGTGTCTGTAGTCATTCATGCCACCCCCAGGCCCAAGTACATGTACCGCCACCCAACTCTGAAGGCAGGGTGGAGAGCAGCAGCAGCTGTTGGCTGGGCACCCAGCTCCGAAGGCAGCGCTGCACCAGCAGCAGCAGCACAGAAGTAAGGGTGGGAATGTGAAAAGTGAGATTGGTCAATATCACTTTTCACAGCAGATTTAATGCCACCTTGCAACCTTCTGTACTACTGCTGCTGCCACCCTGAGGCTGACAGCCGGAGCTCCACTGCCTCGGGGCGGGGGGGGGGGAGAGCCTGAGCCTAGGGCTACCTCCTGATGAGGCATGTGGGAGGTGGGGGGGAGGAGAGCCCGAGCCTGGGTGGTGGGGCTTCAGCTGTCCTCTTTATTCCCGCTTCCCAGGTGTGCACGACCCTTCTACACAAGCCCCAGCCACCTGGGTCTGACAGCCAGAGCTCTTTGTTTTTGTTTTAAAAAAATAAAATAAATAAAAAAAACTCTACACAGTTCTGGTCTCCTGTGACACATTCCCATGCCTCCCTTGGGAGGCCCACCCCATAATTTCAGAACCGCTGACTTAACATGTCTGCCTCTGTTTCCCAGCAATGCAATAGAGGTAACATCTGCCTATCTCAGTGGTTTGCAAGCTTGAGTCATTATAAAGTGCTTTTTAAAACCTGGAGAAGGGACTTTAGTATTCTACAGTCCCATCTGCTTTAGAAGTTGGATATGTTTTAATGAGCAGTGTGCAACAGCAAGATCTGTGTTTGCACCTAGGTATAACTATGAGACACTGAGATCTTTGGATGAAAGGCAGAATATTGTATAAGAACAAAGTAGATGTGATTTTGAAAATGTAAAAAATATACTGTTGGTGACTGACACGGAAACATAAAAAGGTGTGGGTTTGCTCATTGGTGTTTATCTATCACAGCTTATATCTAAGCTGGACTGGTGTGACTTGCTTTTAGTTTTAATAGGGAAATAAAAACTGAATGGGTTTATAAATAAGAATGAAAATGAGCCATTTGAACTTGTGACTTGAAAGGCTAGTAGCCTGGCTAAATGAATAAAAATGGTTTTGATGATATTTTACATTTTACACAGATGGGTCTAGATGGACTCCAGCAGGACTATATTAGAAAAGCAGAGTATCCCTTCAGCTCAGAGCAAAAATGGATGGCTGTTAAATGTGTGCACAGGACACAACAGGTAGGCCTTTTCCATGGCTATTTCCTCACTCAGTGATGTTAATTAACTTCCTACAGCACAGGAAATGGTGTACATGCTATCTCTGTTTAACTTCAGAAGTTGTGTACAGGAAGGGAGTAGCAAGCCATCAGCATAGCGCTACACCTGTGAGTGTGAAGGAGAAAGTTTGATAGTGAAACTAGTTTAATTTTCTGTCTCTGAAGTGGTGGTTGAAAACCACAGGGAGTTTGTGGAAGTATACAGTGAAATTAAACATTTAAAATTCTAAATTTGAGCTCCTCCATAGAAATCGCATGAGATTCTGTTAATGTTCTGCTGTTTTCTTGGCAATGTAGTTACATGGCAAGAAGGAATATACCAGTTTAACAGAGAAAGGAATTGCATTATGTGAAATAACCATTTCATTTGGAATAATGGGGGAGATGAACTTTCTCCATAACATATATCTGTATGTTTACCTCCTCTTCCTTCCCTCCCTTCTCCTCCTCCTCCTCCCCCCCCCCCCAAAAAAAAAGAAGTGTGTGGTAGGTGGAATATTTTGGTGCGAGTGAAAGTAAGAATCGCTGTTAAGTCTGACCAGCATGTGTCATGGAAGGCAATGGATCCTGGATTTATGGAATATCCCTCTAGTGCTTATGGCAAAAAAGTTAGCTTGTTGTTAAAGCTTCAAAATAGCACCAGAAACTCTCTAGTTGTGGAGATGGAAGGTTCTAATTCATGGCCTGTCCACTTTCCATGCTGCACTGCTTCAAATTCTCAGAGCATTAAGTCATCAGCTTTAGGATAGAGTTTGCAGAAGAATTAAGGAGAGTTTAGCAGCCAAGATTGGATTTTTTTTGTTTTTTGTTTTTAAATTACCTTGGGAGCCAAGAGGATGAAAGGATTCTCTAGCCTATACTGCAGGTAATCTCTTCCCCTACCCTCAGTGTTTTGATGTTCTTAAGTTTGAACCTTTTCACTACTCCCCCTGTTGATCTTTGAAACAAAGGTCAGTTGGGGAAAATTACAGTACAAACAACCTGACTACCTACAACAACTTAAAATATCCTGGCTTCACCAAGACCTGAACAATTGTCTAATGTATAGAGGATTTTAACATACAGAGATTTCTTTGACCGGGTAGCTGGCCTTCTAATTTAAGGCCTTGGATGTGGGCTCAGGAGATCTCAGGCTACCTCTACACTGCAAATGGGGTTTGTACAATTTGCAGCTTGTATGGATATACCTGTGCTAGCTTTAATCTAGTGAGGCCACAGTGGCATGAGCTGTATGAGCCTGCCTGACTCCCTGGGTAGGCCATACTGAAGCCTATGCCACCATGTTCTCCTTGCTATTTTTAGCAAACTAGCTAGATTTAAAGCTAGCACAGGTACATACACCCATGCTGCAAATTATACTCAGTCGCAGTGTAGATATAGTCTGTGTTCTGTTCCAGATTCTGCCACAGGCTTCTTTCTGTACTGCAGTTTCCCATCTGTTTGCCATTAGTGCCAGTCAAAATGTTTTTTGGAAACTAAGTCTCAAACCTGATCTCATTCTTTAAGATTACAAATTTGATGAAAGTAACTGCATAAATCTAATATATTTAGACTTTGTACTACACAACTTGCTGATTAATAATATTGTGTAGTGCGAATTTTTTAGAGTACGCATTAAATGGATCAAGAACGGACATTTCAAAAAGTAGTCCTCAATGGGAATCATCAGTGAATGGGGATGTTTCTGGTTGGAGTTTCACAGAGCTTGGAACTAGACGCGATGCTATTGAACATTTTAATCAATGATCTGAAAGTAAATATAAAATCACTGCTAATAATTTGCAGATGATACAAATGCAAAGTTATAAATCTAGGAATGAGGAATGCAGACTATATTTACAGACTAGGGGATTGTCTTCTGGAAAGCAGTGACTGTGAAAAAGACTTAGGGATCATAGCGGACATACAACTGAACATGAGCTCCCAGTGTGGTACTGTGGCAAAAAGGACTAATGCAATCTTTGGATGTATAAACGGGAGTAGTGAGTAGAAATAGGGAGATTTCACCTGTATATGTGGCATTGGTGAGACTCCTATTGTGTATAGTTCTTGTCCACAATTTAAAGAGGATGTTGAAAAATTGGAGAGGGTGCAGAAATGAGCCACAAAACCTGATTTGAGAGCTGGAGAAAATACCATTCAGTGAGAGACTTACAGATTCTATGAATCTATAAACTGAGGCTTCCTTTCCACCTTTTGTCTTGTCTATTTAGGACAAGTCTATCTACAGACCTATATCAGAATAACTGTTCAGGGATGTGAAAAATCCACACCCCTGAGCGACATAATTACACTGATCTAACCCTCTGTGGAGATAGCCTCTCCCACCAACATAGGTACCATCTCTCGGAGAGGTAGATCAACTACACCAAGGGAGAAACTCTTCGTTAAAGTGCTACCGATGCAGCTGCGCTGCTGTTAAGCTGCCTATGCAGACAAGCCCTACTGCGCTGTACATGGAGACTAGCCCTACTACACATTAGCTTTTCAGGACATGAACTGTCTAATGTGTATTCACAATGCCTAATAAAATGCCCTAATTTCAAGAGGGCTTTCTAGATGCTACTGTAATACTACTAATTTATAGACACCTCTACCCTGGTATAACACTGTCCTCAAGAGCCAAAAAATCTTACCGCGTTGTAGATGAAACGGCATTATATTGAACTTTGATCTGCTGGAGCACGCAGCCCTGTCCCCCCTGAGCGCTGTTTTACCGCGTTATATCTGAATTTGTGTTATATCGTGTCGCATTATATCGGGGTAGAGGTGTATTTTGTATTTAGAATTGCACTGTTACGAAAATAGATTTTTGCTTTAAATTAATGAGTTAACGCTTACATTGCAGAATGTATGATATAGGTTAGACGACTCTAATTACTTGTGTGAATATTTTCTTTCCTTAGGACAAACCAGAGATTTGCTTTATGAAGGGAGCTTATGAACAAGTGATTAGATACTGTACAACATATAACAGCAAGGGGCAGACCCTGCCTCTCACCCAACAACAGAGAGAACAGTATCAGCAAGAGACTATATCTATGGGCTCTGCAGGACTTAGGGGTAAGGCCGCTCTAGTGTACCATCTCTACAGGTTAATAAACCGCTTAAATGTGTTGCTTGACAATTTTGGAGACCTTAAAACTCTAAACTCAACCTTTTCTAGTTTTGTTATGTTCACCAATTTCTTCAAATTAGGACTGGGTGTGAAACTGGCACTTTAGTTTAAGGGTTAAGTAATAACATGACTATCCGTGGATGTTGACATATTGTACCTCAGGTTTCAGTTTCTTCTCCTGTGAGAAGAGATAAGACTCATCACCACTTATCTGTCATCTTTTTCTGCAGGAATTGGTTTATGGGTTTTTGGGGTAATCCCAGGTTCTCCCCTGTTTTCTTTTTTGTTTAATCTCCTATGATTCGATCCGTGAATATGTGGGTTAGAGAGACCCTTATTTGAGCCACAGGTTTGTGTGTGACACTTGCCCGAACTAGTCAGCATGACTAAATATTGGTCAGAGCGGGTTGCTAGAGTTACTGCTGCAGTCAGTGCTCACAAGGAATGGACACTACTTCTTCGGGTGATGGTTCCTATGTGTATTACACATGTGGGCACGCATGCACACCATGCACTTAGGTCTGGAATTCCTTCAGTGCAGTGTCTGTTGACCCGCACATGCTCAGTAGCTCTCCACATGCTCCTGACCGAGGGTATAAGAAGCAGCGTCCTCTTCAGTTCTTTCTCACTGTTGCATGGCCCGAGTTGGACTCGTGTCCTCCTTTGCTATTGCAGAACCTGTAAAAATTTAATTGTAAATGTATGTTTTAGCTTAAGAATTCTAGTTAGTATATAGTTTAGTACAGAATAGAATTACTCTTCTTCCTCTTCACCCCCACCCCCTAGCTGGGTGAAATTCTTGAATTCCAGGACCCTGGGCATAGTCCTGGAACCAGGAGAACTGTCTCTCCTGCCCTCGATCCTTCTCCATCAGCAACAAGCATCACCGGTGCATGTTCTGTCTGGGTGAGGCACATGTCTCTAAGTGCAGTATGTGTAAATCCTTCCTACCTAGAACTAGAGAGGCCTGAGAGCTCTGACTGAAAGTTCCTGACGGAAGAGGCTATGAGGCCCTGCATGGACCTGGGAGACCCTTCCCATCCCCTGTACATCAGCCTCAGCTGACCAACAGTGCCCCTCCAAGCACGAACCTCCGAGTGGAGCGCTTAACATTGAAGCCCAAGGAGTTGTCACATAGGGCCCCTCATGAGAGTAAGACACTTGCATGAGCATACGGGCAGCCCCCTCAAGCGGACTGTCCAAAAGAAATGCGTTTCCTCCCCGAGCTGGTCCTGATTGGGTGAGATGTGTACAGAACTGGCTCTGCTGAAGACCCCTTTGCGGAAGGGTAAGACATGGAAGAAAAGAGATGTCTGTTCTGATGGAGACTGCAGGGGAGAGTGGAGAGAAACTCATCAGTCCCATCCACGAGTGCAGGTCTGGATTTATCATCAGTACTGCCTGCTTAGCCATTGATCATCCAGCTGTGTCATCAGAACTGGTCCATCAGGAGTATCTATTAGCCTCCAGCATTACTAAGGTCTCTGTACAGCCCAGAGTACGAGAGTTTTATCTTCCTCCCCTACCTGCAGTCTCCACTCTGTTCAGGCCCTGCCCTCCTGAGAGATGTCCTTACCCTGGAGGAGGAACTGATACCACTGTCTCAAAGGCCCCATCTCCACCCATGGAGCTGGAGAGCCTCCATATCCATGGTACCACTGTTACAAACGGAACCATCCTCCGACTTGGAGGAATAGGAGGAGATGGCTGCACCAGTATTTCCGTGAAGGCACAGGAGTCCTGGCAGACAGGTGAGACTTTACTATTCCTCAAGCTATGACCCAACCAGGGACAACTAGTATCAAATCCTGTGGGGGCTACTGTGACCGATAGATCTACAAATCCCAGTACAGGAGGTCCAGGACCCTCACCATCGACTCCTGGGCATTTTACAACCACAGGTACTGACCAGGTGACTATCCCAATCAAGGAGGCCATATCTGAACTGGCCAGAGCAGTTTGGCAAACACCGGCATCTTGAGCCCCTACACCTTGCTATGTCAAGAGCTTGGCCACACTACCAAAAATCTACTTTTGCAGATAAAGGGTCAAAGAGACTAGATCTCCTGGTTGGGAAGGTTTTCTCTTCTGCAGGCCTCCGATTTTTGTATTGCTAATTGCCAGGCCTTATTAGCAACATATGATTTTAACACCGGGTTTGCGGACTTTAAAGACAAGCTGCCCATGGAAGACCGAGCCCATTTCCAGTCCTTTCTGGATGAAGGAAGATTGATTTCAAAGGTGGCTCCCCAGACTGTGGGAGATGCCGCAGATACAACATCCAGATCTTTAGCCACAGGACTAGTCATGTGAAGGCTTCAATCATTGGACTTCCCTAGAGAGGTCCAAAATACTATGCAAGACCGCCCCTTTGAGTCCAACCTTCTTAATGAAAAGACAGACGAGCCTCTACATTCTGTAAAGGACTCAAAGATCCGCCCTGTGGTACCTGGAGATTTACACCTGTACTTGCCAGCATCACCTATGGAGCTTTTTTAAAAAGTGATGTCACATTAGCTATCCTCCAGTCATCTGGTACAGAAGCTGATTTATATGGTAGGTTATATACCACAGTTAGAGGGGGGAAAAAATACAGTAGTTCTTCAATTTCACATTTGAGTTCCTTCAGAATTCTTGTGTTAATACCATCTGATCAGGTTGACTTATTACTGTTGAATTTATCAATTTATTCCAAAACCTCTTCTAACACCACCTCAATCTGGAACAGTTCCTCAGATTTGTCACTTAAAAAGAGTGGCTCAGGTTTGGAAGTCTCCCTCACATCCTCAGCTGTGAATATCACAGCAAAGAATTAATTGTTACTGTAATTGGAGGCTCCTAGAGGTGTGTGGTCCCTATCTATATTCCACTATCCACCCTCCCTCCCCTCTGCTTCAGATCCAGTTGGATTGCAGTAGGAGGAGGAACTGGAGAGGTGTTGACGTGCGCTGCCTCTTATAGCCTTGGTTGGGAGCACAAGGAGAGCTACTGAGTATGTGCGGGTGAATGGACCCTACTTTGAAGAAATTCTGGACTCAGGCGCGTGGTGCATATGCATACCCATGTTTGGAATACAGATAGGGACCTCACATCTTGAACCTCCAGTACAGTAAGTCAGCTCCATTTCTTCTGTAGGCCTCTAAATTGTCTGAGAAGACATATTTAAATATTGTGGCTGCTTGTTATTTTTAACATTAATGTTGATAAAAAGAAGGGGAGAGGTGTTACACAGGAAACTTGCGGGCTGACACTCCATCCATAAGTCTTTCATTCGCCTTTGCAAAGGGTCATGGACATGGTATACTGACCTTTACTTTGTTTCACGGATTTAGTTTTAGCTTGCTTACAACCTTATTTTTAAAAAATATTTGTGGATTGAAATCACTTACCCTCTTTATATAAGCTGACAATATTTAGCCTCTACTGGTGGGCCAATTTATCCTATATTGGTGCACTTAGCCTCCTATTCATATTAATATTATGAAAAACAGTAATTGTGTGCAATAATCAGATCCTGATATACCTTTCTCTAAACACCAAAAGCAATTATTTGTTCATGTGGTAATGACTTCCAAAGCTGGGAAAGGAGTGTCTGTTCTCTCCCCCCCCCACCCCCAACACTCCTTGGAGAGGCAAGGCACCAAAAAGCAAACCAGAATATATCTAATAGCAGTTCCCATTCAGAGAATTGTGACCCGAGGGTGCTAGCACTATCTCACTTTCTGCTGTAGCCTACCTACTGAATGAGGCCCCTGTCCTGCAAATATTCACATAATACACCTCTACCCCGATATAATGCGACCCAATATAACATGAATTCAGATAAAACGTGGTAAAGCAGTGCTCCGGGGGGGCAGGGCTGTGCACTCCATGGGTCAAAGCAAGTTTGATATAACGCAGTTTCACCTATAACGCGGTAAGATTTTTTTGGCTCCCGAGGACAGCATTCTATTGAGGTAGAGGTGTAGTTGCATTGATTTCAATGCATAAAGTTATTCATATGTATGAGTGTGTCTTGCAGCATTGGGCCTGCAGTCTGTAAGCACCAATCATCCAGTTTTTTTAAATAAAAATTTATTTGAATTATATCCTTTTTAGAAAATATATAGGGTGTGTGGTTGAAATACTTATTTTGGAAAGGGGGGTCTGTTAATGTACTATGCTGGTTAGTTATTAAATTGTTTAGTTTTAAAAGATTAACTTATTTTTCTTGTCTTCTTAAAGTTCTGACCCTAGCCTCTGGTCCTGAGCTGGGACAGCTTACCTTTTTGGGGCTGGTGGGAATAATTGATCCTCCAAGGACTGGAGTAAAAGAATCTGTCACTACACTTATCACTTCAGGAGTAGCAATAAAAATGATTACCGGAGATTCACAGGAGACTGCAATTGCTATTGGTATGAATACACCTCTTCCTCTCAGTTTGACTTGTCTGATGCCATTAACAATTTTATTAATTGTTACTCTAAAAAGGTTTGTGGTGCAAATAAAAAATAGAAGTAAGATTTTGTGAAATTTACAAATCTTATAGACTCTATTCAGTTTGTATTTTTAGTAGACATAAGATTGTCAAATGTGATGTAACAGGAAAGAGTGTAGTTTAAACTGAGTATCCCTTTAAACTATATCTGTCTGAAAATTGTTTTTATACCTAAGATTTGCTGTAATTGAGACAATTTTGGTTTAGTTGAGTGTGGTTTTTTTCCCCCTATCTAGCAGTAATGGATGCTCAATCAATTTAAGAGTTCATTTTTATATAGTTTTTCCCTGTCTGTGGGGGGCCTTTCACATAGCAGCAAGGGAGAAACAAACACTTAGGAAAACTGGCCCAAGTTACTCAGAGCAGATATGGTACCAGAAATTATTTCAAACTCTTTTGTATATGTGACTGGATTTCAAGTTGAAAGTGGTTTTTTTGTTTTTTAACTTTGAACAAATTACCTAGTTGACTTCTGTACGTTATTGGTTTACGGAGGAGTTTGTCACAGAGGGGAATTCTTTGTGTGGGCTGATGATGAAGCTTTGTAAAGGGAGTTAAATTAGATTGAAATTTCACTTTTGTCTGAGGCGTCTCTTCTCTCTCTTCCCCCCCACCCCCCTACGCACACTTTAAACTTCCCATTTTATGACTCCATCCTTTCTCTACCTGTTCACATCCATTTGCTAATTTCCTATTCCTTTTTTGGATTGTAAGCTCTTTGGGACAGGGACTGTCACTTTTTGCTATGTTTGTACAGCACCTAATACAATGGGGCACTGACCTGCTTGAAGCCTCTAAATGTTAATGCAAATATAAACATGTAATCAGAATAGACTTCACGACACATTTGTTATTTCTCAAGAGTTCAGGTAACTACTCCAGTCTACTGATTCAATAATGAGTTATGAAGCTACTGGAGTAAACCTACATGTAGCAAACGTTAAGGCAGAATAGAGGCACAAAATCTAGTATTCCTTATACTAGAAAAACTGGTAGTCTGTTAAATCACTATCTTTTTTTTTTTTTAATTTCTTTCCAGCTAGTCGCCTTGGGTTCTATTCCAAAAATTCACAGTCCTTCTCAGGAGAAGAAATGGATGCTTTGGATATTCAGCAGCTTTCACAAATAGTACCAAAGGTTAGTATAACACCTCCCTCTTCTATCTCCCCCCTTTTTAGTCTCTTCTTAAGAAAAATTTTCCATGCTTTTAATTTTTAATCAATCCTTGAAATCCCTCTAACAAACCATTTATTTGCAAAGGATTGTTAACTTGCTTGACTGATGAATAACCTCATTCATTTTACAATTTTGGCAGTTGTGAATGTTCGGTTACTAAAATTAAGAGACGAAAATTAACTTGAGGCTCAAACTTGACTCTTCCACAGCGTTTGTTCCAAAATATTGTTTTATTTACAAAAGAATGCCAGCCTACAAAAATGAGGACTGCAACATTCTTAATCTGTGACCTTTATTGAAATATGGCTAACATGTAATCTGATTACTATAAACCTAACTCCCTAAATACTCCTGCTTGAAAGCTAATTATATGGGGATATAGTTTGGCATTCAAAGTATTGTTGTATCATCTAATCTTGCAGTATAAATTTCAGCTCTTAATTTCTCAAGTTTTCAATGTTCATTCTTTGTTCTTCCTTTGATAGATTGCAGTGTTTTACAGAGCCAGTCCCAGACATAAATTGAAAATCATAAAGGTATGTTTCTCCAGAAGTAGAAGTGTAGGATAACTGCTGGAGACCTTATTTTATAATATATTTACTAAAATTGTAACAGGTTAAGATATGTCAGAATGAAATAGGTTTGAAATGTATTTGGTTGTGAAACAGAAATTTATTTGAAAAGAAGACAAGTTGGGAAACCTCACAATGCCCAGTAGAGAGACTACATGCAGCTGCTGTTGGACAGCATAACCCTTTCAGATGCCAGAGGGTCAACTGAGATTCAGGCCTTCGCGCTGTACAGCACTGCAATTTGCTGCGCTCAGGGGTGTGAAAATGCCCCCCTCCGAGTGCAGCGCTGTAAAGCGCCAGTGTAATCAGCGCTGCACGCTCGCTCGCGGTGCTGCAAGCTATTCCCCTCGGAGGGGTGGAGTACTTGCAGCGCTGCGAGGGAGTACTTGCAGCGCTGCGAGGGCTGTGAATCCCCAAGTGTAGCCAAGGCCTCAGTGTCACATTGCAGTTGAATTGACTAGGAACTTATGGGAATCCATGTTTCTGCTGCATCCCAAAGCAGAATGAAAAGGCATGAATTTCAAGCCAGTTCTGTGGTGATGCTTCAATTCTGAAGCTAAGAAAATGTCTAAAGTGATATAGAAATATTAGAAGAAGAAAAGTAAATAAAGCGTGACTACAAAGAGATGTTCTCAAGATAACAATTAGCACAAGATAATTAGCACAAGCAAAAGAACAAAGATAATGAAGAAATCAAACATTAAGCAACAGTTGGAATGTAATTGAGAGAAATATAGGAGAACAATGGTAAATATAAACTCATGGACTTTTTGCTCTTTTTGATGATTTCTTAAATACAACTTGTGAGCAAGCTCACTTCTCTACAAGCATAGGTTTTTAGCTGGGCTTCCTGGGAAGGAGAACAGTAACTTTAGATTGAGGTGTGGTGGCTTTTTTTTTTTTTTTTTTTTTTAAAGAGAAATCACATGTAAGAGCTCACTGAAATGGAATTGTAATACCATTTTTATAATAGACTGTCAGGATAGTGGTGTGGATCAGATTGCTCTGATCATTGCCTTAAACAAATTCTTTCCTTTTTTGTAGTCCTTACAAAATAATGGTGCGGTAGTAGCTATGACAGGAGATGGAGTGAATGATGCTGTAGCTCTGAAGGCTGCAGATATTGGAGTGGCAATGGGGCAGACTGGAACAGATGTTTGTAAGGAAGCAGCTGATATGATCTTAGTGGATGATGATTTTCAGACAATAATGTAAGTTTCTGATTTCTGCAAGTATTCAACAAGTCTTAAATAAAAAGTGTTAGGAAATCACTTCCCTCCCCCCAAATGTACTTTGCAAAAGGATACTTCCTCCTTGTACATTTAGCTGCAGCTAACTTACAAATTCCTATGCATATCCTAAGAAAATTGATCTTTAGTGCTGATTAGTTTGTATTGCAGTCTAAAAAAAACCATTAATGCCTTTATTCAAACCATTATTTTCATGGGTTCTAAATAAGCTTTTTATATTATCTGGTTACCTTTCATAAGCACTTGGGCGGCTTGTCAGCAAGAGTATGCAGATTTCTATGGAGGGAGTTGTAGGGGGAGAAGGGAGTCTGTTCTTAGATGCACATTGGTATTAAAACTATTTAAGCCTTTAGGCCTAGTCTACACTGAACTTTTTCCCCCCTTAACACTTCCTGCTGGTATTAGTGGTGGTAATTGAGTGCAGTGCAGAAAGGACATCCATATGTTAACCGTTGTAATAGGAACTGCTCAGAGCAAGGTTAGACCACGGAGTTGTATATGTTTTAAAAAACAAAGGTGTCTTCTATGTAGTACTATTACGACAACAAGTGGAGCTGGAGTGATGGGAAATTGAAAGAGAAGCCTAGCATAGGCACAGTTAGCTTATATTTAAGCTATGTTTAAACTTTTATGTTCAGATAAATCAAGGTGTACCTGCTGCTGATGCAGTCGTTCCTCCTAGAAGGAACAAAAATCTCATAGTAAAAGTTTGTTTTGAAAGCTGCAGCTGACAACTCTAATTTGGGTTACTGTTCATTGTTTTGTAGTCATTCCTACAAAACTTTGTTAGCTGAAAAAACAGCAATGGTATTTTGGCTTAAACCAGAATAAATACAAGATAGATGGATGAGTCTCCAGCCCCATGCAAATTGAGCATGGGGATGTTTGACATCTCCTCTTGAAAGAAATTACTCGAACACATCTATCCTTAATATAGCAGGAGTACACTCCGTTGCACTACATTAGTATTATTTCTGTCATTGCCTGCCAAACTTTACCTTCCAGCTGGCAAAATGAGTTTTCATCCTCCCTATTCCTAGTCTGTACTTCTGATTTCCACCTTCTCACCCACCTTTACCTTTTCTTTAAGATTAAGCTATTTGTAAAACTGAATTTGTTTTTCATTAAGTCTGTGGAAAATAGAACAGGAGAATTTCAGAAGACTACTCCTGGGCTTTAGCCAACTTTTGCATAAATGATGCACTTCAGCACTTACAAGTGTTTTCATATTCATAGATTCCAAGGCCAGAAGGAACCATTGTGATCATCTGGTCTGATCTCCTGTACAACACAGGCAATCAAACTTTGCCAAAATAGTTCCTAGAGCATCTTTTAGGAAAAGTCCAATATTAAGGATTTTAATCTTGATTTTATTTCTGAGAAGAAAAACTTTTGAAATGTCTACAGATAAAAGTATTTGCAGGCATGATCAGCTCCTACTGTGTAACTAATTGATTAATTATCCTTTTTCTGTTTCTGCTTGCTTGTATTCATTAAGATAAGAATAAGGATATTATTGTCTTATTTAGATAAGAGCCCTGGAGTAAAACACAGCCATCTAATCTACAGTATATATTAACTCCTCAACTAGCCTTATAAATTTCAGATAGGTTAACTTGGTTATGCTCTAACCCTTAAATTCTGAAACTAACCCCTCTGAAACTCTTCAAGATGATTATTCCCTAAAGGAATATATTGTGATATAGCTGCATAGCATTGGGAAATTCCAGTTCCTTGTGCAAATGGTTTAAAGGTGGCTCTTCAAGATCTAGTAGTAAGGTCACCTGTAAGTGATCTTTTTTTTTTTTTTTTTTTAAATTGTTTCCTCTTATTTTGAAAGTCAAGTTGTAGTAGAGCTGGAATGAGAAACTTAATATGATTAAATTAGTACTAATAGAAAAGCTGAGTAAGCATGATTATAATTGCCTGAGTGGAATAGAAGGCTCCTTAACACATTTTGTGAAATTTGACACTATTTAAAATATAATCAAAACTGCTGGAATTCACTTTTCTCAGAATAGCTTATTATTTTAAGCTTTTTTTTTTTTTTTAACATTCCCTCCTTTGGTCTGTGTAAGTATTGTTTTGTTTGTTTTTTAATTGCAGGTCTGCAATTGAAGAGGGTAAAGGAATTTATAATAACATAAAAAATTTTGTTAGATTTCAGCTAAGCACGTAAGTTTGCAACATCATTGCCAATGTCAGAAGCTTCCAATTACACTGTAAATGAGTTAAATTTCATACTGCACAGAACCAAACGTGATAAATATTGGTGTAGTCTACAAGCATTGGTGGAGGTATCCACTAGGTTAGAAAACACATTGACCATTATTGTGAAAGTTTCCTAATCATTGCTTTTTTTTTTTCTTTCCATTTTCTATTTTGCTATTTGTATTTACTTAGTATGACTTTGGTCTGGTTATTTTGCTGTTTTTAAAAACTATCTTCTGATACCTTGACAACCCCCCTCTAAGATGGAAAGAAACTACTTAGCCATTCTCCTGCCAGTCTGATCACCCTATAGGGTCATGGTTGGAGAGGTGCATTCCCCTCTGGCACAATGCCCCTTCCTCTCTCCCTGCCTGGATCGCACACATCAATCATGTAGGGGGGCTAAGATTGGAACAGACCTCAGCCTCCCCTAGCCACCCACATCCAATTTGGGAGGGAGGATGCATTAGTTGGCTGCCACCAGCCAGCCCCATTTACCTTGAAGTATAAGCATTACTGGACACACACCAATGATTCTTGGTGCTGTATAGGTGGTGTAGTTATCAGAGCTTTGTTTCCAGGCTTGCTGTGGGCCTAACACATCGTCTTCTGGGTTCAAGAATTTTTTTTTCCCCACTGGGAAAGATTGGCGAACTGTCCAGTGGGTTTTTTACCTACCTCACAGCATTCTACAGGCTTGGTAGGTGAGGAGAATAAGGATGAGTGTGGTTGGTTTTTTGTTTGTTTTTTGTTCCTTAAAAAAGGCAGGGTGTGCAGAGGAGAGAAGTCAATAAATATTATTGCAACTTGTGGCTATACCTGGGGTATACTTGAGCACAAGACCCAGGAGGGACCAGTGAACTCATCCTTCAGTATTAATAAAATTAGAGCCTGCCTCTTTGATTCCATTCAGCTGTCTGTGTTTTCCTGTGCCCTGATCAATATGTAGAGGGAAGTGTCTCCATTCCTAAGTAGAATTTCTCTTTTTAGGAAGCCTGGGTAGTATTTCACTTGGTTGATTAAGGTTATTAGTCTCTCAAACTAGCAGTTCCACCAAAAAAAAAAAAAAATAATAATCTAGTGGTCTGCATTCCAAGGAACATAATTAAAAGTTCAGCTTTCTACACCCTTTTGCCCAAACCAACACAACAAAATATGCAAATTAATTACCTGTTGCAAAATAGATTGTTGTTGGGTGTAGACCAATGATATCTTTAAAAGATTATCTGGAAGTTTGGCAGTCATTTTAGGACTAAAAGACAAACTCTGATATTTGTGTGTGTGTGTTGCATTAATATAAAGTACAAAACTTCCATATTTTAAACAAAATCTGTTTTGACAGATTTATTTAAGTGGTCGCAATGCTTTGCCTTGCAAAGTTAGGGTTAGTCTTAGTACGTGATTTAAAAGCGATCTAAACATAACATACCTAACTTTCAGCACTTGAAGTGTTGAGTAAAAGTATTATCAACTAATCTTTAGGAATGTGCCATGCTGACAATTTTATAAAATGGCTTCTCTCAACAGGAGTATAGCTGCATTGACTTTAATCTCACTGGCTACTTTAATGAATTTACCTAATCCTCTCAATGCCATGCAGATCTTGTGGATCAATATTATTATGGATGGACCTCCAGCTCAAAGGTAAAATACTATTTTACCCCTTAATGGAGTCTGCTTTCAGCAAAATAAACAAATACCATGATCTTTTCAGAAAAGAGCAACTTCCTATGTATGTAACTTGAGAACAGTCTTAAACGTCTTTTAAAGTGACCTTTTAATGGGTAATTCTAAAAACTGGGGGAACATCTTTTACTTGTGCAACATTGTTACCTATTGTGATGTTTGTAGGATAGCTCTGTATTGTTATCCCTTTTGTTCAATGTGTATAAAGAATAAGGAAGACTGACACTTCAAACTGCAGTGTCTCCCGTATGCTGATGACACTTGGCTTTATTTCCTTCCCAACAAACCCAGATTCTGTTGCTCCACTGCTTTCCGCATATCTGGTTGAGGGGGGATCAGGATAAAAATGAGCTGGCCATAACTTCTCCTTGATAAGGGAGAAGTAACTTTCTCCAAAAGAATCAGGAGCAATATGAATATGCTCCTTTATCCCACTAGAGTTTGGTGGTCTCCACCATATAAAGCTCATCCTTTATTTTAGTCTGATTCTTATCTAATGAGTGATCTATTAAGGTTCTGGTAACAATAGTTTAGAGTTCTGTCTGTGACTGCCCTAATTAAGAAATAAAATAATGCTTCAGGTACCATACAGATAGATGTATCACTTCAGAGAAGAGGGATTTTTGTTGTCAGAAGGACATGGATCCTTCCTACTGAACAGGGGTGATAGCACCTTCCTAGACAGAGCCTGGACTTTGGCAGGGGGACAGGCTTTCCTAAGTGGTGGCAGTGAGCCTTCTATTGTAATTCTCCTGAGGTTGGATGTAGCATTCCATGGGCTACTAGCCAGACCTAGTTTTTTTAAGGGATCTCAGAAGAGTTCTGCATGATGATCAAAAGGTTTGAATTTACAGCTTATAGTACTTCTAAAAGTGTGTGCCAGGAAAGAATCAGGTGAAGGGTGACTACTCTGAGGAGGCACTTTGAACCAAGTTCCTCTTCGATTGAGTAAACAGTCTCCCTATGTGTGGGAGAGAAGAGTACAGTCCATTAGTTCCAGATTAGGGGAGTTTAGACATTAGATACACAGGTTAAGAGCAAACCTTTTTCTGCTACTGCATATGTGTGGCCTATATTTTAGATTTTTAGAAAGTACCTAGGAGCTATGGTAATGGGACTATAGAAATCGAAGATGCACGTGATGCAGGAAAATACTACATTAAGTGACAATGCAACCCTACAGCTCTAATATTGCATAGCCCTTCATGTGGAATAATAAGTACTTGTATTCTTGAGAGGACTCTTGTTTACAGATGGATGCTTTTCTGAATAGAAGGAATATTCAAAGCTCATTCTCTTTCTGAATTATTCACTATTGATTTGAAATCTTATATTTTGGTGATAAATCTGGTATTCTAAAATGTGTGTGTGTTTTTTTTTTTTTTTTTAAGCCTGGGAGTGGAACCTGTGGATAAAGATGTTATTCGGAGTCCCCCAAGGAACTTGAAGGACAGCATTTTGACCAAAAACTTGATAGTTAAAATACTAGTTTCATCAACAATTATTGTGTTTGGAACACTGTTTGTCTTCTGGAGGGAGGTATGAAAACTGGACAAGTGTTAAAGCAATAAGTGAAACTTCATTTATAGCACAAATCCCATTAATATTAGCAATTAAATTAAGAATGTGCATAAATTTGAATTTTTAGTTATCGGAAACAGTTTCATCCCAAACTGTAGCCAGATTGTAGGGAAGAATTTCAAAGAGGTTGTTGAAAGGGAGAGCTATAATAGTAATAGGTGTGGTATTAAAAATAGACCCTCTTTGGGCAGGCACCCTGTGGGTGCTCCACTTCAGGCGCACATGCACCTCTCGAGCCTTTAATTGGAGATTTTCCATTAGCAGTGTCTGTTTGGCCTGCACATGCATCCTATGCCACCTCATGCTATGTGCCAAGCCTAAATAGGAATGTATGGGCAAATTACCCTCAGTTCCTTCTCAACTACCTTGGCCTGAGACAGGGCTTACACTCAAGGTGATAAGTGAAACTTTGCTATCTTATGTACTGTTACCTATGGTGGTTTTTGTGTAGCATTAGCTTAGTGCAGAATCCACCCAGCCCCTTTTCACCTTGAGCTGTGTTCTTGGCTCCTAGCCCCAGTCTGGCTCCGCTCCTGGCCCCGCCTCCAGTCTCGGCTGCTGGCCGCGGCTCCATTCCCAGGCTGGGGCTGGGAGCAGAGCTGCACTTGGCCACGGGCCCGGCTGTGGTGCCACTTCTGCTCTCGCCCCCAACCTGAGCCCCTGGCTGCAGCCCCACTCCCAGCCTTGGCCCCCTTACCCCGGTCCATGCATCTCAGCCCCGGGGTAGGGAGTGCGACCCTCAAAAGTTTGGGGATTAGTGTGCTTAGTTCTTAGTGATGTAGTCATAAAAGGACTGATGTGACTCTTCTTCCTCCCTCTGGGAGCCTTATTTTCCTGGCAGGGTATTCATGTCTCGCCAGGTTTTAAACGCTGCCTCTCCTGGCTATACCAGTTAGTGATGGCCACTCTGTGTGGCCAATGCTTGTGGAGTCACACATTTCCAAGAAGTGCAATTTCTGCCTGGCCCTCTAATCCAGGGCAAGGAAGGACGGGGAGACTAAACTGAAGTGGCTGATGGATTGCTCCCTTAGACTGATATCTGAGTCAGGAGACTTCCCCCAAATCATCCGTCACCAAACAGATTTGGCGCCCCTTCAACATTAGCACGTTTCCCCGAAGAAAGGGAAGGCTATGGAGGTTTCCAAGGAGAGGAGTGTGGCCACTCACCTTAAGGAGCCAGCTTCTAAAAGGCCCCAGTTCTCTGCAAGATTCATGGTCTTGGCAGCCTTGACTTCTCAGCTTGATACTGTAGAAGTGGAAAAACGCATCCTCTGGTACCAACAGGGCTGGAAAGCCCCATAGTTCGAAGGAGAAACATTGCTCCTACAGGGCCTCAGTACAGTGTACAAGGGACAAGGAGGGAAAGTATAAGCACTTTGGACTGATACCATCTGGCATAGCCCTGCTGTTGGTGCCTACCAATTCAGCGTCCTCAGTACTGAGCAAACAGTGGCACCAGAGACCATCGGCACCTGCATCTATATGATCCCAATTGATGTACTGCGTCTTTGGCTGCCATGTTGTCCCCTACTCACCACCACATTAATTCAGGTACTCTAAGGATCTGTCTGATGGGTTCTACTGCTCATGGGTACTGAGCATCTCTCAGTAGTGAGACCTTCCAGATTTCTGCAGTACCAAAGGGCCACGGTATTCTCCACACTTTTCTGAGGGTGCCCCCACATTGAAGGATATTGAGGAGGATGAAGGAGACTTTGAAGAGACTGACTTGGTTCTCCTATATGGATATGTAGGAACCCAGTCTTTGACTGTCATAGGAAGATCCTTGTGCTCAATGACAAAGATGGTGGAACCATCCTCACTCCTGTATAGGACCCCCCCCCCCTCAGTGGCCATGTTGGGATCACTGAGCTACCAGCGGCAGTTTGCCAAACCACTGGCACAGTCTCATAAGGAGGCTAGAGTTGTACAATCCTCTCTCCTCTCTAACCAGTCGTCCCCAAAAGAGGAGAGATGTTTGAGGAACAGGAAGCTCAGGTGGATAAAGAGGACACCCCTCAAAAACATTCATCTTCCGTCTCCAGACGAGGCAGTTATGCCTCTTCCGCTTTCCATGGCTGACGATTTCTGGCACTTTCAGGATCTTACAAATTGGGCAGTTGGCACTCTTCTGATACTACTTGAAGAGGTCAAGAACTCGTGGCACAAACTGCTGGACATCCTGCAGTCAGCAATGCCGTCCAAGGTGATGTTACCCAGTATAGAGGCACTCCTGGATCCAGCTAAGACTGCGTGGCAGACATCTGATATTCTTCCGCCAATGTGTAAATAAGTAGATAAGAAATATATTCCCCTAAGAACTCAGAATTTTTGTGTTCTCGCTCCTCCAACTAACTCTCTGGTGGAGGATGCTGTAAATGAATGGGGTAAGCAATGCTAATCCAAGTCTACAAGGACCTGTATTACTAGCATCAAAAGAAAGTAACCTTTTTGGATGGAAGTCCTATTCATCAGCAGCCAGGCAATTTCAGATTAAGTATCAGGTGATCAGACCAATATAATTTTATAAACTACAATAGATTTATGGCCTTTATTGAATATCTGCTGCAGGAACATAAGGAACAATTGTAGTCCATTATTTCAGAGGGCAATTTATGCTCTCTTCAAGCATCCTTGAATGCTGCTGCCAGGTCCGTCTCCATGGCAGTATTATGTGCAAGGCATCTGGGCTCCAATTCTCAGGGTTTCTAAGAGAGGTCCAAAACACTGAGAATTTCCCCTCTGATGGTCTAAAGCTGCTACTGGAGATCACATACGAGTCTGTGCACATGCTAAAGGACTTCAGGGCCACTTTATGACCCTAACGTATGAATAAGAGAAGATTTAGTAGGTCAGACTGCCCAGAGATGGTGTTCTGCTCAGTTCTCTTGGTTTCATAAATTCTCTGACCCTCCCAGGAAAAGACATAAAGAGAGCTGCTCACCCACCCTCCACAAGTACTCAGTTGTCTGCAAAAGCAACAGTTTTGACAGGTTGATTTGAGGGTTCAAATCCTCCCACACCTCTAGTTTTACAGCTGGAAACCATTCACCCACCTCCCCTGCTTTGACCGCTTTTCCCATTTCCAGCATGCTTGGAGATGGATCACAAACAAGTGGGCCATAGGGGTCATAATGTCAGCCTACACCATCCACTTTAAGTACCTCTTCCCTTCCCTCCTCCTTCCCCGTCTTCCTTCAGGAATCCCTCTCACGAGCTTATATTGAGACAAGACGTCTCTCTCCTTCAATTAGGAAATCCCACCGCCTCACAAGGATAAAGGGTTTTACGTGAAATATTTTCTTGTGCCAAAGGAGAACGGAGGGTGATGATTGATCTTAGATCTAAGACTTCTAACAAATTCGTAAAATCCCAGTTCGGGATTGTGAGTGATAACTATAACTCATTTACTAGAGGAATGGCATTGATTTTTGGCTCTTGACCTACAATAAAATAGCATGCTTCGCTATAGGCCAGGATCATTTGTAATACTGAGTATTTCCCTTCGGCCTTTCTTGCACCCTAAGGCTGTCAAAGGTCCTGGTGGCAGTGGCTGTTTACCTCCAACATGAAGTAATCCTAGTCTTCCCATACCTCAACTGCTGGCTACTCAAAGGCCATTCCTATGAAACAGTGCCACCTGAAGAGGACCGTCCATAACACTACTCGAATAGGCTACTCACCTTGTGCAGTAACTGCGGTTCTTCAAGACATGTATCCCTGTGGGTGCTTCACTACCCGTCCTGCTTCCGACTGTTCTCTGTGGGATGTTCAGGTGGAGAAGGAACTGAGGGCAGTTCCCCTGCACATCCCTGGATAGCCTGTGTGTGTTGCCCAAGGAGGTATAGGATGTTTGCGTGGGCTGACTGGATGCTGCTAATGAAAATTTCTGATCCAGGGCTCAAGAACTGCATGTGCACTTGAAATGAGCACCCATAGGGGGACATCTTGGAAAAACCAGTTACTGCACAAGGTGAGTAACTTCATTTCAAAGTATTCCCCATTTCTTCCCCCCCCCCACTCCACAAACATGCTTTTCAAATAAGTTTTCTGTGAGCATTCCCCCCCCACCCAGCCTATTCTAAAATGACCACCTAACTTAGTAGTCTTAAAGGAGGGAAATATCTAATCCTGTTTGTAATGTGTTATAGAGTTGTGCATAAATGTTTGCAAAATCACACCATTAATTTTTAACCACAACCTGAAATCAAGAGTACTGCTTAATGAGATTAGTTATAAGCATGTGTGTAAGTACTTGCTTGAAGACTTGCTAAATCTGCTTGTTGCAAAGCGGAGTTTTTGCTATTTCCAAATATTAGAACAAAACTTCCTTAAAATAAATGCTTTGAATGTTTGCTCATTTATGAGGTTACATACACTAAAGCCATTTTCTTGCTTTCTTCTGTTAGTTACGAGATAATGTCATAACACCTCGAGATACAACGATGACCTTCACCTGTTTTGTGTTTTTTGATATGTTCAATGCTTTGAGTTCCAGATCTCAGGTATGCAATCCTATATCTGACGTAAGTACCCTGAGATTTTTTTGACCCTGTATATAGTAACTACACTTTTTTTTTTTCTGTTGAAACTGTGTTCATTTCATTTCTGGGTTTCAGAATTTTTCTTAAATATACTTTCTCATCATGTGAGAAAGTGATGTTTCTCAGCTCTGTGTGCAAACAAGCTTAGCAGCTCCACAAGCCGAACAGGCTAGCATTTGAATTCACACGTCAATGATAGGGTTTTAATTTGGGTAATTGATGCATGAAATCCCCAAAACATTGGGCTAGCAATGCTGACCTAAACTCACAGGAGTAAGAAAACTTAATTAAAAGCTCAAAAGCTAGTCTCTCTGTATTGCTGCATGTATGTATTTAATCATTCTTCCATTACAGTATACCAGTTAATATCTTCAGTTCAAGTGATTGCTCATGTGTATTCCACAATAGGTGTGCGTGCTCGTCACGTGCACCGGTGCCGGAAGTTTTTCCCCTAGCAGTACACGTAGGGGGGGAGTGCCCCCAAAATCCCTGGAGTGGTGCCTCCATGACGTGCTATAAGTGGAGCTGTGTGCTCCCCCCCACCCTCATTTTCTTCTTGCCACCAGTAAATGTGCATCGGAACTACTCTGCTCTAGCTTTGCTGTAGCTCGTCCCCAGAACTCTTGTTCGTTCAATGTTAGTACCTGTAGTTAGTTAGCTGTTCAGTTAGAGAGCCCGGGCCGGGGCATGCCCAGGGCCCCGGGTTTTAAGTCGTGAGACACCTGTAGGTGATCTGTGCCAAGGAGTGACCCACATGCGGACTGTTAACGCTGTTTGGGAGAAGCCCATATCCGCGATCGTTGCAAGATTTGCAAGTTGTTCAAACCTCGGACCAAGAGGGAAAGAGACATTAGGCTTCGGGCCATTCTGATGGAGTCGGCGCTGACCCCGATTCCAGCGCGCCGCTCCGAGTCGGCACTGCGGTGTTGGTGCGCAGCAACCTTCTGGAGCCTTTGACCAGTCGGCACCACTCTCCATCCACAGGGCACAAGAAGGCAAAAAGACGCCTTCACGGCAGCAGCACAGAGGAAAACCCGGGGCAGAGGCTAGACCCATGTTGGGCAGTCCTCGATCCCCTCCGGCCTCTAGGCCTCCGACTCATGTAGAGCAGAGTAGCCCGGCCGCTTCAGACCAGGCATCCCCGGATGTCTGGATGCCCTCCACGCCGGAGGCCCTGCAGGCAGCCTGGGACGTCATGTCCATGCCGATGTTAGTCCCATGCTCCGGGGCAAGCCACCGCTGGGACCTCCACAGTCGCCCCCAGCTTGGTACCGGTCTCGGTCCAGGGAACATTCCCGACACCATTTGCCGCCCAGCGACCGTTCAGGGCAAAGTCCACGTGGATTGCCCTCGACTCCCGCAAGACTGTCTGGTTGGGTGCCATCCGACCGAGACTCTTGGCACCGCTTCACTTCAAGGAGTGAGTACCGATGGGACCGAGGCACACGTCGCCAAAGGTCCTCCTCTCGGAGGGGTTACCACAGCCAGTCATGGCATGAACGTCGACGCTGTTCCCACTCGGAATCCCACTCCAAGACCCTGCCAAGGCATTGCCTCTGCAGCCCTGGGCGTTGATTGCAGTTGTCTCACTGTCGCGGGTCCGCCCATTGGAGCTGATCACAGAGCAGCTGCTACTGACAGTATCGGTTCTCCATGTTGGGATCGTGGTCCCGCGGTCGGCATTGCTCCCGGCACTACTGCTGCTCCTCCTGGTCCCGGGACAGCAGCAGGTCATTCGTCAGCCCAGCCTCCGCTCGTAGTCGTCCTTCCGTGGGCCCGGTCAGCCAGGCCGAGCAACCGGTGCCGAAGCAAGTGCAATGGCTCCGGACCCTGTGGCCGGCCCAGTGATACCAGTGGGTACCGTGGCCCCCGACGCAGTTCCCGGTGGGGGCTCGCTCAGTAGCCGAAGTCTCAGAGGCAACATCGGCTTCTTTCTCCAGACCTCCAAGGAAGGAGTTGGTGGGATGTACATCCGCTGCACTGTGCCCGGAGACCGACCAAGTGATGGACCCTCCGGTGCCGGCGGCCACCCAAAGTACCGCACTGGTCTCCTCACCCTCCCCGGATAAGGTGATTATGGCCCCGCCTCCCTCAGTCCCGCAGAAGGACTTTAGGGCCCACCAGGAACTCCTAAAAAGGGTTGCATTAAGCCTCCACTTCCAGACAGAGGAGATGAAGGAGCCCTCGGACTCCCTGTTTTAATGTGCTGTCCTCTTCAGCGCCGGGCAGGGTAGCCTTGCCTCTCCATGAAGGGGTGGCAAAAATTTCAAATGCCCTCTGGCAAACGCTGGCCTCCATTGGCCCCCATCTCCAAGAGGGCGGAACACAAGTACTTTGTACCTGCCAAGGGACACAAGTACCTATACGCCCACCCGGCACCCAAATCCCTGGTGGTAGAGTCGGCCAACCAGCCCCTACCCCGAAAAATAAAGCTTCACGGAGGCTGGACTCTTTTGGAAGAAAAGTTTATTCGTCCTCGAGCTTCCAGTTACGAGTGGCAAACCACCAGACTCTCCTGGGCCGGTATGAGTTCAGTCTGGGGGGGCCCCTGCCCAAGTTCGAGGACTCCCTCCAGGAACATGATAGGAAGGAGTTCAAGGCACTGGTGGAGGAGGGTACAGTGGCTGCTAGGGCAACCCTGCAAGCGGCTTTGGATGCAGCGGACACGGCCATGCAGTCCATGGCCTCCGCGGTGTCCATGAGAAGGGAGTCGTGGCTCCTGCTGTCCGGGCTGCACAGTGAGGCGCAGGCTGCCATGCAGGATCTCCCATTTGACGGCAAAGCTCTGTTTGCGGAACAAATGGATACAAAGCTGCATGGTATAAAGAACTCCCGCACAACCCTACAGACTATGGGTCTCTGTCCCGGCTCCGGCTAAATCTAAGTTTAAGCCGCAGCAGATTCCCACTCAGGCCTCCCACCCGAAATACAAGGCCGCCTATAAGAAGGCGCAGAACTATAAAAGGCGCCCTCGGAAGCAGTCAAGTCCAGCCCCACAACCTGGGTCCTCCAAAGGCAAACTGGTGGGGAAAAGACTATTTTGACGGGATAGTTGGGGGTGCCCTGCCAGCCCTTCTCAGGGATCCACCCTCAATAAAGCTCCAATTTACTTCCTCCCCGCCCAACCATCCCCAGCCCCTGTCCCTCCTGGGGGACCCCTCGCACGAAGCCCTGCTTGAGGTGGGGTGGCTCCGGGGCCTAGGAGCGGTGGGGTGTTCAAAGGTAAGGGGTTCTATTCTGGCTATTTCCGTGTCCAGAAGGCCAAAGGGGGACTCAGGCCCATCCTGGACCTGCGAGATCTGAACCAGTTCATAGTGAAGCTCAAGTTCCGCATGGTCTCCCTGGCCTCTATCATCGCGTCCCTGGATCCTGGGGACTCGTACGTTGCCCTCGATCTGCAGGACCCATACTTCCGCATTCACATATTCGAGGGGCACAGACACTTCCTCTGTTCATGGTGAGGCAAAATCACTGTCAATTTACGATCCTCCCGTTCGGCCTGTCCACTGCCCCCAGGGTATTGACAAAATGTATGTTGGTGGTAGTGGTCTCCCTCAGGCACCAGGGGGGTCCAGATTTTTCCCTATATGGACACCTCGCTGGTCAAGGGCAGCTCCTGGTCGTAGGTGAGGGATCATGTGATGCTCCTCCTGTCCACGTGCACCGCCTTGGGCCTGTTGGTAAACGGCACCAAGTCCACGTTAGTCCTAGTCCAACGCATGGAGTTTATTGGGGCGCTCCTGGACGTCGTCGGCCACAGCTTCCCTCCCACCAGACAGGTTTGAGACCCTGATGGGGCCTATTGACACGGTCACAGGGTTCCCAGTGACAACAGCCAGAGCATGCCTCCAGCTCTTGGGTCACATGTCAGCATGCATGTATGTGGTCCTCCACGCCAGACTCCAAATGAGGTCTCTCCAGCTCTGGCTGGCCTTGGAGTTCTCCCAGGCCAGGGACAGGATGGACAAGGTCCTCCCCATGCCCGACTTGGTGATCGCCTCCCTACAGCAGTGGTCCGCCCAAGCAACATGCTCCAAGGGGTCCCATTCAGGGACAGGGCCCTGCGTTGCTGAAGCTGGTGTCGGACTTGGCTTGGGGGGCTCGTGAGGAATGTTCAGACCCACGGTCTGTGGTCGGCTCAGGATCTGACCCTACATATAACGTCAAAACTCACGGTGGTACGCCTGGCATGCGTGGCCTTCCGGTCGCACCTGGAGGGCAAGGTGGTCAGGGTCCTCACCGAAAACATGGCCTTGATGTTCTATATCAACAGGCAAGGCAGGGCCCGGTAATCTGCCGCGAAGCCCTCAGGCTGTGGGATTTCTGTATAGCCCATGACCTCTGCCTAAAGGCCTTCCATCTACCGGGCGCCTGGAAAGCACGGGCAGATCACTTGAGCAGGGACTTCTCTCAACACAAGTGGTCTCTCCACCTTGAAGTGGCTCACAGGCTTTTCCGAGTGTGGGAAACTCCCCAGGTGGACCTGTTCACGACTCGGCAGAACCGGCGCTGTCCCCGGGCGCTATCTCCGATTCTCCAATGCCTTCCTCCTGTCCTGGTCAGGCCAGTTTCTCTCTGCTTTTCCCCCATTCCCACGGATCAGCAAGGTCCTGGAAAAGATTAAGATGGCCTGGGTCCTCCTGATTGCCCCGGCGTGGCCCAGGCAACATTGGTACGGGACCCTTGCGGGCCTGGCGGTTGCTCTGTTGTGGCCGTTGCTGTCCTGTCCGGACCTGCTCTCCCAGGACCAGGGCTGCTTCCTCCACCCCAACCTAGTGGCTCTCCACCTCACGGTGTGGCTGCTCAGTGGGGAGAGGACGTGTTCAGAAGGGGTTCAACGCGTCGTCCTAGAAAGCAGGCGGCCCTCCACGCGCCGTGCCTACTTGGTGAAGTGGTCCCGGCTCTCTAGATGAGCAGTTGAAAGGGGGGTGTTTCCCTGGTGGCCGCCCTAATCCAGCTCATCCTTGACCACCTTAGAACCCAGGGCCTGGCGCCTTCGTCAGTCAAGGTGCACCTGGCAGCCATATCAGCCTTCCATCCACTGTGCAGGGTCACATGATATTCTCCCATGCTATGACTGGCCAGTTTCTTAAGGGTTGGACTGTCTTTTTTTCCGTATGCTTGGCCCCCGGTCCCGCAGTGGGACCTGAACCTGGTGTTGGCCTGTCTCATGGGGCCCTCGTTTGAGCCACATGCTCCTGGTGCCACCTCTCATGGAAGGTGGCCTTCTTGGTCACAAGCACTTCGGTCAGGTGGGTCTTGGAGCTCGGGGCCCCGACCTCCAAGCCTCCATACAGTTTTTCATAAAGACAGGGTCCAGCTCCGCCCACGCCCTGCGTTCCTCCCGAAGGTGGTCTCCACCTGTCACGTGGGTCAGGATATTTTTCTGCCAGTCCTCTGCTCCAAGCCCTATGTGTCCAGGGGAGCGCTATCTCCACACGCACAATGTGTGACGGGCTCTGGCTTTCTACCTCGAGCAGACCAAGCTGTTCAGAAAGCCCTCGCAACTGTTCATCGCCTCGGTTGAGCGCATGAGGGGTAGGTCGATCTCCACTCAGCGGCTTTGCAACCAGATCACTTCATGCATCCATACCTGTTATGTGCTGGCGGGTATCCCCCCGCCACAGATTGTGAGGGCACACTCAACTCAAGCACAGGCCTCCTTGGCCCATGTCCCCATCCAGGACATTTGTAGGGCCGCCACATGGTCTTCAGTTCACATGTTCAGCTCGCACTATGCGAGCGTCTCCCAAACCAGGGATGACGCCGGGTTCGGCAGGGCTGTCCTCCATCCTGAGAACTTGTGAACTCCTACCCACCGCTAACAGATATAGCTTGTAATCACCTACTGTGTAATACACATGAGCAATCACTCGAAAAAAAGACAGTTACCTTTTCCGTAACCGGTGTTCTTCGAGATGTGTTGCTCATGTCTATTCCACATCCTGCCCTCCTTCCCCTCTGTCGGAGTTGTCTGGCAAGAAGGAACTGAAGGTGGGGGGGGGAGTGCGCAGCTCCCCTTATAGTGCGCCATGGAGGCGCCACTCTAGGGGTCACTGGGGCGCTCCCCCCTTCCTCCCCCCACTTGTACTGCTAGGGGAAATACTTCCAGTACGTGTGGCGAGCACGCACACCTATTGTGGAATAGACATGAGCAACACCTCTTGAACACCAGTTACGGAAAAGGTAACTGTCTTGTTTAGGGACAGTTACAAAATAAAATCCCTCTAGTTAACTTTCTATCCACAAAAAGCAAGGAAAATTTGTTATGCTAGTCCTTGTTATGAAAATAAATCAGTGTAAATTACACGTTTAAAAAAAAAAAAAAAAAAAAAAAAAACCTGTTGCAGTGTGAGAGAATAGACCCTTAACTGGCCAGCTATATTTTCATGATACATTCTGGCATGAATCTGTTGCACTGACAATAGATGTCCATTAATACTTATTGTACATGTGCAGAAGCAAATTCCCTCTCATTTTATTTTGTTAGCCTAGGGCCAGACTTATGAAGGTGTAGTTGGGCATTTAAAGATGCGGATAGGTGCCTAGTAGGATATCCAATAGTGCCAAAGTGAGCTAGGCACTTAACTCCCATTGATTTCAATGGGAGTTAAGCATTTAACCTGCTTAGGTGCTTTTTGTGAATCCCATGAGGTGACCATCTGCCTCTTTAGGTACCTCAATAACCTTGTAAATCTGACCCGTAGTTCTTAATGGATTAATGAGAGCATGTTAAGTTAAAGATCACTAACTTTAAAATATTTCTTCAGTTTGTTTTTTAAATTGCCTTGCTGATAGGCTACGTTTCTACCTACAAGTATATTCAGTAATGCTGAATCTTTCTGTACTGTTATTGGTGGGTGTCCTTGTCATATTGCCTCTCTTCATTCCGAAGGATCCCTATCCTTAAACAGAAAACAGCTCAATCTTGAGACATGCAATTCATTAAGTATAGAAGTCGCATAGTTATCAAATAAAATGAGATCATCCTATCTTTTGAGAATTTGTTCTGGATCGTCCCAAATTTGTCACTGAGTTTTTGACGGAGATAAAAACAAATGATGATAGGGAAAGAAGTTTGAATTGTATAACTGGTTGCAAATAACTAAGGCACAGAAGATCATAGAACTAAAACTACAGGTATAATGTAATTCACTATTTTATTTCACAGACTAAATCTGTATTTGAGATTGGACTTTGCAGTAACAAAATGTTTTGTTATGCGGTTCTTGGATCTATAATGGGGCAATTATTGGTCATTTACTTTCCTCCGCTTCAGAAGGTTTTCCAGACTGAGAGCTTGAGTGTACTAGGTAAGAAAAGTTATTCCTTTTCCATTTAGCTCTGTTTTAGGCATTGATGATCAATCCCCAAATCCAGTGATGGAAGGTTATAGAACATATTTTACCCTTTATACATAGATGAAATGCAAATGGTGCAGAGCCTCATCTTATACAAGGTCCTATTAAAGTTTGCTTAGAACAATGATTAAATGTATATGAAAAGCACAAAACAAATGGATCAGTAATTCCAAGGTCCATAAATACTTCATATGCAGAGAATTCTTTTCTAATGTAAATTCTGATGTATGCAAAAGTGAAGTACTGATCAGTTTTTATTCTCTTGTAAAGTTGTTTTTGTTTTTTAAATCACTAAATTTTAAAAACAAGTGTTTTTTTTTTTTTTTTTAAACAGACATTCTCTGGTTAATATCAAATAGAAATTCCATGTCATTAGGATTGTTTTCATTAAAATGTCAGTCAGGATTTTGAGAAGTTGCCATTTTACATAGTTGCCATCACTTTAAGAATCTTTACATTATTGTTGGCTTGATAAAGTTATGATGGCGATTTTCTACTGAGGTTTCCTGGAAATGATTAATTTTCATCTCCTATACAAGTATTTCTCATTGTACATCACTCCTTCTCTTTTCTGTGGTTTCATTTCCAAAAAGCAGGCTATTCCGAATAAGATCTAGTTATATTGTTTATAGTAATATGCTAGTCATTCTTACTTTAACAAATGTTAATAAAAATAGCTAAAATATAGAATATGAAACATTTCAATTTAAATTTCCTGTCAATCCCAAGGATTCTGAGTAGCATACATGCATTAACTTTTATCCTGTAAAAACTGACTCTTAAAATGTGCATATATCCAACAATTAGAATGCCAATTAGAAAGAAATATCTTAATTTGCCCTGAATTATAGGGCATCCATGTGTGACTTAGGTTGTAGAAAGACTAGCAAAAGCACAAGAAACAAAGTTTAAAATCAACCCAATTGTCTCTTCTAGATTTGTTGTTTCTTCTGGGCCTCACCTCTTCTGTCTGCATAGTGGCAGAGATCATGAAGGTTGTTGAGAGAAGCAAGGAAAAGATACACAAACATGGAAGTTCTTCTTCGTCATCTTTTCTTGATGTATGATGCATATTGCATTCTTTTATTTGCAAACTAGGAATTGCAGTCTGAGGATGTAGGAGAAAGCAAAACAAAGAATTTGGAGGATAAAGAAATCCTGAGGGCTTTTGTCAAGTTCTTTGTTTCACTGACTAAAGATGAACATTGATATTTCAGGACTGTTGAGATTTAAAACTTCCAGCTGTGGGAGTAACAAATGAAATTATGCAACTTTGGTAACATTTTCCCTCAAATTTAAATTCACTTTTGAGATTGAGTTCACTTTTGAGATTTGAGTGGAACTTTGTAAAGTGTGTCAGAGGGTACTTTAAAGAGAAATGTCAAAGCCTGAGTCCCACCTTCTGCACTTCGGAGGTATACCTGTATAAAAACCATCTTAGATATAAATATTTTAGTTTGTTTTTATTTAATTGTTTTCCTTTACTTTTATGGTGGTGGGACTTTGTAACTAATGCAAGGATAAACTTAAACATTTCAGAGGCATTCCTTTTGGTTTAGAATCTGAGGCACCTGTGCCATATTTCAGCTACTGTATTTATTTACTTTATCCTGCAATGTGTAAATGGCTCAAGTACCTTGTGCTACTATTTTGTATATCCTAAGTTTTTTTGCACAGGATATGACCACTGTCTGATCACTTTTTTTTTTTTTTTGTGATTGAAAAGCCTATACTGCAATTTGAAGTAAATGTTTGCTTTTCTCAAAGTACGTGTGAATGTCTAACTTGGTGTGTTCAATGAAACTGGCACTTACACCAGATAATCATGCTTGGTTTTTTTGGCATTCCTGCAGATACCAATTTTGTGTTTCACTATCAACATTTTTATTATTTTTAATGTACAAACACTACATTATCATTCAAGTGTATTCCACACACTTATTATTAACAACAGCCATACTGGGTCAGACCAAAGGGCTATCTAGCCCAGTATCTTGTCTTCCAGCAGTGGACAATGCCAGGTGCCCCAGAGGAAAGAAACAGAACAGGTAATCACCAAGTGATCCATCCTCTGTCACCCATTCCCAGCTTCTGGCAAACCGTGTCTAGGGACACCATCCCTACCCATCCTAGGTAATAGCTATTGATGGACCTATCCTCCATGAATTTATCTAGCTCTTTTTTTTTAAATCCTGTTAGTCTTGGCCTTCACAACACCCTCAGTCAACCTGTGGAACACTTTTGACAGTGTGCTGTGTGAAGAAATACTTCCTTTTGTTTTTAAACCTGCCTATTTCATTTGGTGACCCCTAGTTCTTGTGTTTATGAGAAGGAGTAAATAACACTTCCTTATTCACTTTCTCCACACCAGTCATGATTTTATAGACCTCTAGCATATTCTCTCCCCCCCCCCCCCCGAGAAATGTTTTGGTAAAGCAGTTTACAGTAGCTTGTTTCATTGAAAACAAGTGCACTGTAATTCTCTTTGGCAGTATGAAATCATTTCCTCCCCAAAGAAGCTTAATTCCATCTATTATCTTTGCTGCTTTTGTTCCCCTGCCCTGCAAAGAAAACTCCATACTCTTTACTTTTACAGTTTGACTTAGTGTAAATTTCAAGCTTTTCTGGAAGAAAACTTTTCAGGAAACGGGGTCTTAACAGGTTTTAAACTTGTTTTAAACTTAGTCTAGAAACTCTGGGAAACTACAGTAGAACCTCAGATACAAAACCTCGGGAATGGAGGTCGTTCATAACTCTGAAACGTTTGTAATGCTGAACAAAATGTTATGCTTGTTCTTTCAAAAGCTTACAATTGACCATTGACTTAATACAGCTTTGAAATGTTACAATGCAGAAGAAAAATGCTGCTTTCCCTTTTTTAAGTAGTTTAACACAGCACTGTACTGTATTTCTTTTTGGTCTCTGCTGCTGCCTGATTGTGTATTTCCGATTCCAAATGAGGTGTGTGATTGACTGGTCAGTTTGTAACTCTGGTGTTCGTAACTCTGAGGTTCTACTGTAGGTCAGTGGGACTTGTATTTTAAAATCTCTAGTACATGCTATGGGGTAAATTTGAACAGTAGTAAATGACAAAGTAATGTCCTTGAAACCTCAGGCCCTGCATATCTTACAGCTTGCATCCTATAGATAATGTATTAACATGTATTGTTGAACATCTATATTTAATGAGTAGTAGCTGGATATTAATGTTTTTACCATTCCCATGATGCATATAGGGATTGACATTTAGTTTCAATCTTTTTCAAAAGCATCTTGTATTTTAAAACTGCAGAAAATTGGGTTACTAGCTATCACAGACTTAAAACGCTGGTCATATTGCTCTTTGGTAGAGTAATGAGTTAATATTTTTCCTTAGAGTGTTTGTTTTGCAGAAATAGAAACCATTTCCTGCTCTGTAGCGCATGAGCTGATTTTAATTTTCAGATGTTTCCATGTTGTAAAAACAAAATTATGGAAAATATAGTGACATTGACATACTAAACTATTTGGTTTCTGTTGAGTCCCAAATCCTCACTGGTGCCAACAGAAATCAGATTTTAATTTATTTTTGAAGTTATTTATATTTTCAAGCACATTATTTGTGAGTTTTAGGTGAGCCTATTGCCAGTCATGGCACCCAGTTCAATTAAGGATAGAGGAAGTGTTTTGTTTCAGAAACACACTAATGTAGTAGATGTGAATAACTCTAAAAGTATTTTGCTCTCCTTATGTTCTCTCTCACTGTTGTGATCATGGGAAGTGCACTTGTCATGCATAATGTTGAGTAGGAAAATGTTCCTGTTGCAGGGTCCCGGGACACTTCCTTATCAGCCAGGAGTACTCTTTAGTTGGGGAGGGTAAATGACTTTAGGGAGAAAACTGGTAGCCTTTATATTAAGGCTTCAGGAAAGAAAACAATCCACCCACTGCCACAGATCCGATCTGTTTCTGTAAGCTTGACTGTTCTGATGGGGAGATGTTTTAAGAAGGGTAAGTTCACAGCGAAGCCAACAAATCTAGATGAGGCTAAAGGTTTGAACAGCTGGGAAGTATGGAAATGTGTTCTAGAACTCAAAGAAATGCATACTATAGAACTTAGAAGTGACTAGAAGCTACAAATTCACCAGATACATATAAATGAAATCTGAGCATTAAATCCCCAAAATGCAGAAGAAATAACTGCATAAAGAAGA
Source organism: Trachemys scripta elegans (assembly GCF_013100865.1). Taxonomy (NCBI): domain Eukaryota; kingdom Metazoa; phylum Chordata; order Testudines; family Emydidae; genus Trachemys; species Trachemys scripta. Next base: position 75,971,825 of record NC_048299.1, read on the forward strand.
AGAAATCAAATGGCATTGCAGTAATGTCATGGGAGGGACAGGAAGGAGGGAAAAAACCCTTAATTCATGACACCATGCTGGACACCAGTCTAAACCTGAGATCAAGTTTTTCAATTATAGGAACCTAAATGTAGGCTCCTAAATTCATACTTAGGCACCTAAGTAAATGACCTGTTCTTCAAAACTGAGTGTCCAACAGCTCCAATTGTGGACAACTTGGGTGACAGGGTTTCTCTTACCAGACGTCCAACTTGTGTGACAGTCTGAGGATCGGCCTACAGCAGCTCCCAGGGTCACAGATTAGCATCAGTGATTTTTAAAATGGGTCTTAACCCTCAATGTGAATCACACTGCCTTTCTGCTGCTGGGCAGTTCACTTCCAGTGGCTAGAGTGCAGCAGTGGAAAATACCTAATAGGCACCTGTTTTAAACCCAAAATGCCACCTGCACTTATGCACAATTGGTTAATGTTTTCCTAAATCAGTTAAAGCTACATGTTCCCATTTGCTCTTTTTCTAGCCCCAGTTACTTCAGGGAATGCAGACTTGCCTCATCTTGCATTTTAGGAACCTCTTCCTGGTTATGGTAACCTGGCACTCTCCCCTCAAAATTCTTCCCATCTTACTATGGAACATCATAAAACAAGTCTCTGAATTGGCCTGGTGACAGAGCTTCAGGAGCCTTGTAGAAAGGAAGCACTTTCGGGGGTTGCACAAGTGCTCACTTTCAGCACAGAACATTTAGAATTCCCAGGTTCCCAAAGGGCTGTGCTGCCTCAGTTCCTTCGTTTCCATAGCTAGCTGAGAGTTTTGGACATTCTCGTCAGGCCCATAGCAATCTTGAGCTTTTAATCCAGTATTCCTTATTACAGTTAGATGCCATTTAACTTCCTACTGTATCAAAATGTTCAGCACTTGAAAGAAAAAATTCTGAGCATCAATGTATTGAAATGTATTACACATTTCAATATAATAAAACATTGTACGTGGGTAAGTCATTAGAAAATGTTTGGAAGGTGATCTTAATTACAGATGTTTCCTTTTATGTAAAAGTAAAATAAATATGTACTATTTCCCACCGTAAATACAAACTTTGGATATCTGAGTCTGCAGGATTAAAAAATCATATTAGCCACTTTAAAAGTGACTAATCTGACAACTTTAAAGGCTTTTATACCTTTTCCTTGATACATATGTAACCTGATTTCCTCTAACTTCCAATACATATGCATTTTTAAATTGCTTGATTTTTCTCTAACCTTTAAATAAGTGACTTATTACATTTATCCTAAATAGTAGAATGTTAAATCCTACCTTAACTTTGGAACAAATTTGTTTTGCATATCCAAACTTTATTAAAAATAATTTAAAAATGCAAATTTAAAATACATTAGCCCTGTCAAAATTAAAATACTTTACTCTTATCTTTTCTCTAAACTGTACATTAAACTCCATTTAAAAAAAAATTATACATCTAAAAGAAACATTTCTCTTTCTGTCCAAATTGTCAAGCAGACAGACCAATTTAAAGCTATGGATGTTTACTACTATCTCACTGTATTGATACTATCTTCCATCTCTTCACTTCTTAAGATGAGCTTTGAATACACTACTTCTTGGGGACAAATCCTGAAGTCATTTCCTTTTTACCGAGTCAAAACTGGCAACCGTTTCAATGATAACATTGCCTGATAAAGGACTTTTAGTTTTATCCCATCTAACTTCAATGAAAGTGAGAGGGGCTACATATTTAAGTTTGTGTCGTTGTCAATCGATGCTAATATGGCTTGGCAGTCTGCTGTTAGGAAAATGAAAGTTCTTCAGAAAGGAGTCTTAAAGTAACTTGCTGTAGGACGGCATTTGGGTACCATCTGCAGATAAAAATTAATAAACACTAACAAACATAATCCTTCTGGAATGTTTCATAACTGATTGTCAGACTATCATACAAGTAGCACTTCCAGAAATCTAAAACAAAACTATAGATCTATTTAAAAAGAAATTTCACTACTTATTGTCAGCAATCAGGTTTCAGAGTAGCAGCCGTGTTAGTCTGTATCCGCAAAAAGAACAGGAGTACTTGTGGCACCTTAGAGACTAACAGATTTATTAGAACATAAGCTTTCGTGGACTACAGCCCATCTGACTAAGTGGGCTGTAGTCCACAAAAGCTTATGCTCTAATAAATTTGTTAGTCTCTAAGGTGCCACAAGTACTCCTGTTCTTATTGTCAGCAATGTAATATTTGCAATCCTGTCCTCCCTCCTTCCCCCCCCCCCCCAAATCAGTTACATCTTTTGGGTTAAACACTTAATGCTAAACTTATTGTGATCCACATAATGAACTCAGGGCACATCAGGCTTTCCAGTTCTACTCTCATTTCTCTAATATATACTTTTTTGGGGGGGCGGGGGGGGGATGTCTTCAAGCTTTTTCAAAATTCACAAGTTTGAATTTGAGCAAAACTGGTTTTTGAAGATTGAGAAATATTCCCTCAAGCAAATGTGTAAAATTGCATCAGTCTTGTGAAAGTTTAATGAATTCTAAAATAGAAAAATTTTGTCAATGTTCATTTTGCCTACTTTGGTATGTCCCTAGTATATTTAATATCCCTACAGAACTTGTACTTCTTGAGCCAATCTTGAAAATATTCAAAGATGCTGAAATTTTTAACTGCAAGTATGTGCTTCTGAAGAAGCAATACTACCGTAATTGGGGCTGCTACTCTATACAACTTCCTTCCTGAAGACCAATCCTATGTGTGAGAGATCGATCTCTCTTCCTGTGGGGGGGGGGGGGGAGGGGGGGGGGGAGGCTTGGCTTACTGGATAAATTAGTTGGAAGTTACCAGTGCGGTTAGGCAGTGAACAGGTCTCAGTCCATTAGAATGAAATAGTTGTGACTCTCTCTTTAACCAACTTATTGATAAACTCTCTATGTATGCAGCACTTTTCCAATCTCAACACCTTTTACAGAGGAAACCCCCCAATCATTTAACAAAATAACCAACATAGCTGCCATCTTGAGCTTTACAAAATAAACATCTGCACCAACTTGCTCACTTACTACCATGAGGCTTTCCTGTGATAGCCTGCAGCTAAAACCTTGCTTCTTGAGACCTTCTTGCTTGCTGCCTTCCACTGAAATTCTTTATTCTATACAGGTCTTTATACCATGCTCATCACCATAGTATATGAGTACCTAAGACTACTGTAGGCAATCCTGAAGACTGGTGATTATCCAGGGGTGGTTCATTTAATCTGTCAAACTCTAAAATACTATGTGGAAATAGATATGAGTACAAAATTTCACTAAATAGAAGCAAGAATCACAGGTATAAAATGAATGGCCAAGCAAAGGCATCCTAGAAAGTTTGACAACAAAGTAGTAAAATTTAACTCTTAGGTATTAAACTAATTGTGTATTTTGGAAAATAACTTTAGTTTTGACCATCTCCTCGCTTTGATGGGAGAAGATCTATCTAGAAAAATATTTAGATCAGGGTAGGCAACCTATGGCACGCAAGCTAATTTTCAGTGGCACTCACACTGCCCAGGTACTGGCCACCAGTCCAGGGGCTCTGCATTTTAATTTAATTTTAAATGAAGCTTCTTAAGCATTTTTAAAAACTTTACTTTACATACAACAGTTTAGTTGTATATTATAGACTTTTATAGAAAGAGACCTAAAAACGTTAAAATGTATTACTGGCATGCGAAACCTTAAATCAGAGTGAATAAATGAAGACTTGGCACACCACTTCTGAAAGGTTGCCAACCCCTGATTTGCATCGTTCTGACAAATCACCTTTACTTCAGATATTTTTGTCCTCTGTGAGAAATAGTCTACAAGACACAGGATTGAAAGGTAAGCATAGCCAAAGATGCAGAAATCAAATATAGATATCCTTACATTTTTCTAGTGTTTATCCACACCAATTGCATATCTGCCACAGATCGGATTCTTTTGAATAGCTGTGTCCATGGGGGCTCTGCCTGCACTTTGAGAGCCTTCCAAACAGAAGCCAAAAGGTATAAGGGGTGGGATGGCCTCAATTGCCTCTCATTCCTCATTTCTCATAGCTGTGAGACTGAACCCCACTGTCTAGAGCACACTGTACCTAGGCCTAAAATAGCCAAAAGTCAAGTCTCCAGGAGTCAAGACTTGCCCATCCTGCTGTACAGCAATGTGTGTGTTTGTTTGTTTTTGCAGGCGCTTGGGATGCCTCTTATGCCTAGGACGAGTGCCTGAAGGCTGCCTGGTGTGCAAGTCTCGCTCAAGGACATGATGAAAGCTAGAGAAGGTAGACTGAAGCTGCATTTTCTAGAGTAATTGATGTGGGCATCTTCAGTTCCTGACAAACAACCAGAAAGACCGCCTCCACCTGATTGGTCATACTCCTAATGCCTCATTAAATCTTGTCACCCCAAGCTCATTGGACACTTGGCAAGCCCACTCTTCTGGCATTGACCTAGGAGAGGGGCCACCAAGAACAGCACTTCAGAGCCCAGGGAAGGCACAAATTTCCTCTAGTCAGCAGCCAGACAAAAGTCCCACCCCAGTATTCCAACATCCTAGAGCCTCAGGCTAAACCTTGCTCAAATCCATTTAAAGCGAAATCAACACAGATCACACAGTGCTCCTTGTGAAAAGTGAGTGTCTCCATTACTACTTGGATTGATAGGCCCCTCTCTGGCACCATGAATATCAGCACTGGATGGCTCCACACTGGCTGAGAACCTGTGGTGTGCACATCTGCGTAACTGCTGTGGCGCCGGAAGCTCATCCAGCACTGACTGACTCATTAGCACTGCTGCAAGCGAGTTCTTAAGAGGCTTACTTGGCTGTGGGACCAATTTCAGAATCTCTGACCTTGGACAGACACTGGCAATGAACAGGCTGGGTCCCTCTTGTGATCTTTTGGTACTGCCCATAAACTTGAGTAGGCAGGACTGTGGACTGGTGTGCCCCACCTATGGAAGAATTTGCCTTCTCAGCCTTTTCAGAGGAATGCAGCAGATCCTCCTCACCAGAATGTAACCTCTCCACCATGGATAACCTAGTGGGACATGAACACACAGTCGAGGGAGGAATCCCAAAGAGGCACCCAAAAGCCTTCTGGACCGAGAAGGAACAACCAAGCTGCTATCCTCCCATGTGGGCTCCTCCCCCTTACTACTACTACTACCACCACCACCCACCCTGAACCTCTATTGGTGTCCTTGAGGTATCACCCATATTTTAAGAAACTGCTTCCTCGGTGGTATCCAGACCAAAATCACCCTCTCAAAACAGATCCAGCCTGTTCCAACACATCACCAACTACTAGGAAAGCAAGAGGTCGGGGGGCAGGGGGTCTCTTCCTCAACACCTGCTTGCTATTTTTTTCCTTGTCCTCTGATAAGGTAACTGAGATTAACCCTTTTGGTGTTACTACAGGTTTAAGGAATCTGAGAGCACTGTAATTTCACTGATTACACCTGGGGAGGGTGTGATCAGGTAAAGGCAAAAACTGAAGTGGTTGAGGCTGCCCCCACCCCTTATGCCCTGGGCTACAATGGTTGCGAGGGTTCTCGGGGCGCAGCCATGGTTCTAATGGATACTGCTATCCAAAAGAATCTCATCTTGTGCACAAGGGATGCGTATGCCCCAAGCAGGCAATCTGCATGGACAACACATCTCAAAGAACCAGAGTTACTGTAAGGTAAGTAACCATTCTTTCTGGTGAACAGTGGACACAACTCTGACTAAAGACACAGGTTAATGATCTAAAAACCTTTATAACCTTGAGAGAGAGAGAGAAATCAATTGATTCTTGAAGGGGAACAAGAGTAGTAAATACTAGCTATCTTACTGCAGGAGTATGTTGGAAACCAAATCAGATGGAGCCTGTCAAACCTATATGCATAAATAATTTATTTAAAATGAATCTTTGTTTTAACATTCCTTTTATTTTTGGAATCTTCTGGGAAAAGACCCTTGCTTGACAGTTTCTCAAGTGGTATCAAAGGTACTTGATGGAAGAAAAAAAATAGTTTACTTTCGGTGGTAGCATTCAGGCTTGGTAGTGACTATCCAAACCTGTTTCTTGTTAAGAGAAACACAGAAGAAAAGGATACGTTCCAGTTTCTTTCCCCGACAGTTCAGTAACTAGAATACCATAGGCACAGCAGATGGCCCAACTTCCACTGAAAATCCATGGAAGTCAGGCACCCATGTTCCTCCCTTGGAAACTTTTTGAAAATCTCACTGGCGGACGCTGGCCTTGCAGAATTAAATTTATGATTAGCTTTCCATGTCAAGTATGTAGTTGTGATGGCGTGTTTTTTTGAAAATGGTGGTTGGAGGGGTGGGGAGAATAGTGTCCCCTTACTCCTTTACTTTAAAATTGCAAATTTCGTTTCTTCTGTTGTATTCAAGGACATCAAACGACTGACCATTTTTTGGAAAGTTCAGACCGTATCCTATAAGAACGTTATTGGGGGGGGGGGGGAATCACTAGCAAGATTCATTCTAAAAATTGATCCATGTGAATCAAGTTTTGTAAAAAGGCCAGTTAAGTTCCAATGCAGTTCACCCACTTCATTGTAACTGATCCATTCACAAGGCTGAATTATTTGAATGTCATGTATGTGCTGCTTTCAGTCTTCCACCATTAGTGATGCAAACCTATTGTTAACATCACAGAGAGGCTGAGCTTCCAATGTAGCATGCTGTCTGGTAGTCTCTGCTTGACTTGTGGCTTGCTTGTTCTTTTCCTTGCAGGATTTGGTCGTCTTGGTTGTCTCCTGGAAGAAGTCTGGAGGTACAGTTGACTTTACTGCATGGAGCAGATCACAATAAAGCTGGCTTATCTTTGGAGATGAGATAAGCAGATTCTCTGCTCCATGTGCTGATTTAAGCTCTTTGCATAGTCTATGCACAAGGGTCCCACAATAAAGCCTGCCCGAAGGAAGGAAAGATTAAATTTAGAATTGTATTGAACTATAGCTAGCAAAACTATACTGTTTAGTGGGGGGAAAAACAAACTACATAATCATTGAATGAACTCTTTAGATAAAAACCTTTTAAAGAAACAATCCCAAAGGCATCTTCATGATGAGTTCAAATCCAGCTTGTCTGCAGGTACATATTTACATTACTATATTTCTTAATTTTATTGGGTTTTAGAACCAGCAGGCACAATAAAGCCAAAGAAATTTCAGGTGACAACTCCATTTTGGGTTTAATCAGAAGAAAAATCAAATTACTTGTATCTTCAATGCATGCTTTTTATTTGAGCACTATATAGGCATATTATTCAGTTGGACCTAGACATGAATATAGTGGAAAGAAGACCTTTACACATCCATTCAAGTAACAAGAAGTGCAGAACTCACTTGTCCAAGGAAGAGAAACTGCTTTTTAACTGCACCTTGAATATTTGAGCTGAATTTGAGTAAAGTGCATTTTTAACCCTACATAAGACTTGCATCTCATGAGGGATGTTTAAAATCAGCTTTAACACTGAAAATACAGATCCTAGATAGAAATCATATTTAAGTTTGTGAATCTTCTGTAGTAACAGGTATAAATAATTTTGCTCAAGTGAAAATGCTTAGGATTATATGCCAGTGATTTCCAGACTCTTTTTTTCATGTTTTCAATTTATTGTACCTTTTCCCTTCCTTGATGCACTTCTACATTTTGCAATCTCCTAGTTGTCTGTCTCAGGTGGTCAGGCCTACATGTTTACATACTTTAGTTCTGATCTTAACATTTGACTCTCAGGAGTCATTTCATTGGCCTCAAAGGGTGTGCAAGATCAGGCCCAAACTTTAAATTTTTTACACATGGCTTGAATTCAGTCACAGTATGTACTAAAGCATTAAGGGTAAAATTTTAATTATATTTTGGTTCAAAAGATTTTTATATTGGAATTTATATGTGGTAATTACCAAAAACCATGATTTTGCTGAAACATTAGAAGCTGTTGCCATTTATTAAGTGCCAGAGTACTAGTGCTATACAACAGAATATGAACTGTACCAAATTTAAAGGGTCCCTCACCCAAGGAGCTTACATTCCAGAGGCACAGCAGGTATAATACAAGACAAAACACAATGTGAGGGTGCTTTATATTTGGAGCACCTTGTGAAGAAGGCTGGTCTCTTACAGGTTCTTACCGTGTTACCTCTGGTTCAGGGAGAGGAGTAGAGAGTAGCTGGTTGAGATGCAATCCCATCTGGAGGCAGCACTGCCACTGGCAGAAAGTGTGTGCTGTGTCTAAATCCAGTAATTCCTGAAAATTCTTTTCTTTCCATTTTAGAAACTGGTCATAGACCATTTTATCTTTGATATGGAAAACCACAGGATCTAGATTATGAATGAACAAGAAAATAAGGGTTTTTCTAGAGGCTCCTATGCATTCTACTATACAAAGCATGACTGGTATGTACAATTAATGGTGCCTGTGAACCTCTAAACACCAAGTATCAGGAAGTATCTGAAGTAATCAGTTTAAGTACCAAAAGCCATGAGAGACAAACAAAAATTCAATCTATTTGTTGGCTTAGTTATATGTCTAAGAGTGCACATACTTGTGTTGTGGGCCAACTGGAAAATCTTTTAAAAAGATCCCACTGTGTCAGGTTAATGAGAAGTATCTGAGAATTGCCTGCCCAGCTTCTGTAATCCATAACCCTTTCTTCCTCCCATACAATCAGGAATTCCTCCTAAATCTAAGGCTGGCGTATTAAGTTACCTAAAAACCTCTCCCCACAACCTTTTAACTTTAAGATAATATCAAACACTTAAATCTTGCTACTTTTGCAGTATTAAGATAGCTTCCCCCCATGTTTTGGGGAAACCCCCCTGCCTTAAACAGGATTTAATCCTGAAGTACTAATTATTGCTTACTAATTGGTTATTCAAATGCTATGCTAAAGTAACATTTCCAATAGGTTTAATCATAAACCAGCAAAAGCAAACCAAAAAAACCCTACCAGTTCTGAGTTTAGATAGTAACTCAGCCCCGCGTTGTGTGTAAAGATTATAGTTGATCATTGTGCATAATACTTGTGACAAAATACCCAGTCACAACAGGCTAAGTTAATTAGTTTTAACGCTAATCCTGAATGTTCTGGCTGCTTATTAAAATATAGTTAAGGCTCTGACTTTAGGCACTACTGATTATATTAATCTCATTTTTTAGAGTGCCCAATTAGAGATCAGGACCCCATCATGCCAAGCACTGTGTACTGACTATTCTTGCCCTAGAATTCATAATCTGAAGTAGAACCTCAATGCCTAGCTGCTGCCAGTACTAAATTTGCTTAGTCTCTTGGACTTACCTATTTAAAGAACTCTCTCAATACAGGATTTTATTTATTACTGATACTGTACTGACAATTTCTTTGGCCAAATTTCTACTAGAATTTCCCAGTCTATAATGTATGAAGTTCTGAAAGTATGAGGAAGAGAGGCAATAGCTTCGCTTTCAAAGCTTCCCTATTGAGTCTGCTTTGAATTAGAATTTATTGTTGGCCTCGCACATGAACAATGTGTTTCCTGTAAGTACAAACTGACTTTAGTAAAAGTTCATTACTGAATAATAAGTCTTATAGAAGTATCAACATTTGATGCATGTGTAAGTCTGAAAAAATATTTTGCACTTTTATAGTATACCTGAAGCACACTTACAAATGCCAACACCACCTGACAAGGTCCATATGGATTTTACCCATTTAAAGATAGGCAACTGAGGCACAGATAAGTTAGAGGTCTTTCCCAAACACACAACAAGTTGGGAATAGAAGTTAGAGTTTAACTTCAAGTCTCTCAGTCCTAACTGTGACACAGCACTGCCTCTCATCTTCACCAATGTATAAATTGACTGCTGAAGGTAGAGTGTAAATCACCATTAATTCCTATGGAAGTGGAGGGTCTTTACAAAAACAAAAGGGGAAACTGGGGCTAGAATGTAGATTTGCATATAAGTATGAAACATCTAGAAACATGTAAAGTTTTTAGTTTTGTGGGGACCTACCTGGGCTGCTACTTGTCCTGTGCAATTCCCCAAATACCATTCCTAGAAGTAATGCCTGTAAATGATGCAATTTCACTTTGGGTTCTGAGTAATGTGTCCAGTAGCAGGTTACAGCAACAGGGAGCCACAAGGGACTGGGGATGGGTTGTAGGATGTTGGCTTTCGCTCCTAATGTCTCCAACAGAAGTTTTAGCCGATCTGATCTGGACACCTGCCAAAAAGTCATAATTTTGGATACACTATGAAGAGGTCTGGCTTTATTTTGCTGTAAGAAAGTCTATCTACACTTATTTGCCATCTTCACCTAAAGGCAAATGACTTCTGTGTTAATGCTAAGCTAGCCGGTACCTTGTTAATTTTTTCAAAAAGATGTCAAACCTTTTAAATATTGAACTAATGAAAGTGACTTCAAACTGTGAATTACAACTTAAACAGATCATTCTGTAGAATGAATAGTTTTGGAATGATATTTAATCTTTTTTAAAAGATGTCAGTATATTGTATTTCCTACATTATCTTTCAAGGGTCAAATTTTTTGGAAGTGTTGCAGTTAGATGCCTAAATGAGTTGGGAGCTGAGCACATTGAAAATCTAGCCACTTGTTATGCATTAAAACCACCTCCTTTGGCTATGTCCTGGAGGGTGTCTGTCCTACATTACCTGCATTTCAGGAGTTAGCATTGCACCATAGGTTGTAAACTACCACACATTCAACTATCCATACTATTGATCTATACTCCCAGTGGAATCTTCTATCTGGATTTTGGCAGAGAACTGCAGTTACCACTTGTACTGTAAGAGCTCTCAATCCATACAAGTGAAAATCTAGCTTCAGAAATTGACTAGTAAATGAGACTTAGAATTTTTTTTAAAATGAGTTAGTCATTACAGTAACACTGGTACAAATTGTATTTATATACAAAAAACTTTGCAGTTGTAGTATTATAGGAACCTGTGCAACCTTAGTTCAGCTGCTTTGTGTACATGCATTATAGTCTTGCCCATTATTAGGGCCCTACCAATTTCATAGCCATGAAAAATATTTCAGACTGTGAAATAAGCACTTCCCAATGAAATCTGCTCTCCCTTGCTGGGAATGCCCCAGCCAGGGGGCTCCTAGCTGCAAGTCCTAGCTGGGCTGGGAAGGGGGAGGACTTATCCTTCCACTGCATGGCTGCTCTCAGGGGGAGATCAGACCCACCTCTGAGTGTCTCCCCCTGCTGCAGGAAGCTCCAGCCCAGGAGGTTCCTGCAGCTGGAGGAGACTTGTGGAGGAGGGTCCAATATGCCTCTGCTCCTGGAAGTGCCCCAGCCAGGGTGTTCCTACCCGTAAGTCCCTGGTGGGCTGAGGAGCGACAGCACTTCTCCTTCCCTTGCATGGCAATGCTGGGAGTGTGGGTGAGATCAGATCCGCTTCTGGGTATCTTTTGGGTTGGGACCCCCATGGTTATAACACTCTGAAATTTCAGATGCACACAGCTGAAAATGTGAAATAGAGCAATTTAAAAAGTCTCTGGCCATGACATTGATCAAAATGGACCATGACTTTGGTAGGGCCCTACCCATTATCAGACAAATCTGCAGTAGAGCAGAAAGAGAACCCAGCACTGTTGGGCCCCAATCCAATGCTAAAAATGCAAGAACATCTTTTCTCTTCCTGTAACCCTTTGCTTCATTTATGGTCCACCCTATACACTGAACAAGGCAGGGTGGGTCCTAGAACACATAACTATGTAATAATTTAATTAAAGACTAGCACAGTGCCTACACAGAGACAAATTTAAAGTTGCATGGACATTTACTAACTTGTGCTTGCTTGACTCTGCAATCTTAATATTCACTTAAAGATTTTTGTATGCAGTTTCCTTAATTTAAAGAAAAATGAAAACAAATGTACATGGGTCAGCAGCAGGGTTTGAATGCAGGTCCTTGAGATCTATAGCACCAGTTGGGCTAAAGGAGTAAATGATAGCGGTCATAGGCTGCTATTTTTCATGGCACCTTAAAGACTAACAGATTTATTTGGGCATGAGCTTTCGTGAGTAAAAACCTCACTTCTTCGGATCCATCCGAAGAAGTGAGGTTTTTACTCACGAAAGCTCATGCCCAAATAAATCTGTTAGTCTTTAAGGTGCCACCAGACTCCTTGTTGTTTTTGTAGATACAGACTAACACGGCTACCCCCTGATATTTTTCATGGTGTCCCTTCCGTTTCCTCCCTAACAGGAGACGTACACACTTTGCCAATATACTTTAATGGTTACATACAGCACTGCTAAACACAGATCTGGAGCATTCATTCTGAAACGTGGAGTGGGCAGTTGATGAGACTTGCATCTACCATATTAGAGCCAGATTCTATTCCAAGCTCTCCCCACCGTGACCTTGTGCAATGTCACAATTATGTACCCTTTAAAAGGGGATGAGGAAAGACATTTTCCTTCCTCTAAAGATAAGAGTTACGAGGCCTTGATCAATAGTGACTAAACCACACAGGATTGCCACCTCTAGTCAATATAAGAACTGAGACGACAACTGTTTCCTTCTCTTCCCCAAAATGTTTTCTTCAGCTGCTGCTTTGTCTATTTACTGTCTGGAGCCATGTAGGGAGCTCTGTAAAACTAGAAGTGTACTCGCTGCAGATGGCACACACAGAACTGGGGGGCTGAAGTTTGCTTTAGATGAATTAGAAATTTTAGCAGAAAGCCTCTAACATATACTCAGTATAGCTTGTGACTGCTTGTCCTGAAGTGTATAGCTTAACCAAACCTGGATATTCACAAGGACAGAAGAAAAAAAAGCACAGCTCTTTAAATCAAGGATTATTCTGCATGTAGATTTAAAAAAAAAAATGTTTCTGTTCTGAAAGCTCTGGCCTAAAGGGTTAGTTTGGCAAAATTGAATGCAAATTAAACCAGGCTTATAATAGAAAGTTTTAGGCAAAATTAAATATAGGCAAAGGTGGTAAAGGCCTATAACTTGTCAAGTGTTCCTTTTTAAAAAATAACTAAATTGTGTAATTGTAACATATGCTGCACACCAAAGACTATGACCCTACACTTAGTAATGCATGTAGTGCTTATTACCATGAGCCATCTTATAGAAGTCACTTGTAAGTACTATATCTGGTACTAAAATGACTGACTGGATTGACACCCAAGTTTTTTCCCCCCCATTACACTCACAACATTGATTATTGTCCAGGATATCTGTTCTGACAACCGTACCTCAGTTAGTGTGGCCAAAGGGCGATGGTCTTCACAAAAATCCAGAGGCAGCATTGTTGTTGGAACAAAGGATTTTTTAAGAGTCTTTTGGATTCTATCAAATTCACGGACAATCGGCAGCTTGTTGGACTGCTTACTTGGGGAAGTAACTTCAGAATTTTGAGAGGCGTTCAGAAGTAACCCATAGATGACTTGACGAATGGGTAAGGCTACTGTGTGAGCACTAGGCCTCTGCATGTTCTCCACCTGGACATGAAGGATTGTTCTTCTTAATAGAAGGGCATCACTAATGAATGGAGACAAATGACCTTTTGCAAAAGCCTCAAGCATCCATTGTGGTAACTCTAAGTTCCTGGTCACCTGAGATTCATAGGTTCCATTCTGAAAAAAATCCTCAAGATTCACATCAGACTGTTCATATTCCTTCATGGAAGCGCATAGAAGCTTCCTTATTTCTTCTCTCTCATGCTTTTTAAGATATTTCAGTACATTGTCTATAGCCTCTGTGGGGTCAGCAAAACGGGATAACCAGTTTAGAAGTCCCTGAATGCGGACATGCTTCCTCCCCCTCCAACCAGAGCCTCCAACTGGCAGGCGCACCTTGCTGAAGAATGTCTCTAGAGCTGGCAGATTAATGTAATCATTACCATTCATTACAGCAAAGAGAGGAAGAAGGGCTTTGTTCATATGACTGAAGTGGCTGCACAGTCTCTCTAAAGAGAAGCATCGAGCTGGAATGTAGCAGTCCAGTGTGCCTTCACAGGTACAAAGGTTTCTCCACTGAAAGTAATTCAGAGGGCAATACCCAGCTTTCAAATCAAAAATACAAAAGTCACTGTCTAAAGTTAATACGGGACAATTCCAATGATTAGCTAATGACATAATATCCCTATCTGCTTCTGAGAAGCACTGGACAAAAGGCACTTCTAATTTGGTCAAGGCTTGCTTGAAAACCTCTCTCGTGAGCAGGGGTAGCACACTTCCACCACCACCTCTAGAGATGGAATATGCTACCTGGATCTTATCCCGGGCTCTTTCCTTTAATGTCACAAACTTCTTATCGGACAAGTCACACCCTCCATCTAACACAACATATGGGTATATTTTGCATACAGACATAGTTTCAAAAAACTTGTGTACAATATCTGTAAAAGAATCATAATCCCCTCCATGCTGGAGGTCTAGATTTGATTCAAAATAAAGCCGATGAAACAAATTATTTCCATCAATGATTATTTTTGTATTCCTTAATTGTAGATCAGTGAAGAACTGCTTATGCTCTCCCACATAGCTCATTAATCCATGGATGCCCATGCTCTTAACCTGTAACACCTGTAGTCAAACAAATGAACAATTTAATTTTCAAGTACAGTGCACAAAACCTCACCCCTAGACTAATGATCAGATTAATACACACTAGCGTTGTCCACTTACCTCAATTCCTGCTAATTCTGAGTCCAAAAGTGACTGTTACAAAACTTTTCCCCAGGGCAAAAGGAAGTGATGCACACTGTTTACATCTAGCTTTTCCCCTGACAGGCCAAACTGTTTTGAACTACAGCTACTAGAATTGCACTACCCCACCCCCATGTGACTTGGAGCTAACGATGCCAACTGACTTTTCTAGTGCCATCCATGGGCATTGAAAATTGCGCATCTAAAAAGGGAAGTGCGCCTACTTCTGTCCTCCAGCCTTTCCAGGCAGTCGTATTCAGTGATTCCCCACCTGAGCAGGAGTAGTGTGTAAATGGCTGAGTTGGTCCGTAAGTTTTTGTTAAGCCGCCCTCAGCCTCTGTGCCACTGAAATAGACACGGGAAAGGAAGAGACGCCGCCCCCCGTGTAGTATGTAACGTGGCCAGCTCGGCGAGAGGCGGGAGACAGTCCCGGCTATAACGTTTCACCCAGAGAAACTCAATGCAGGGAACGCGCCTCACCCAGCCGGGGCCTCTCACCGCCCAGGAGCCGGGGCTCGGTAGGGCTGACAAGGCCTGGCTCGGGGTGTGCCTGCCGGGGGGGGGGTGACTAGACGGGGAGACACGAGCGGTGCCTCGTTCTCCTGCTGAGCCTCCCGTCCCCAGGGACGCTGCAGCGGCTGCTGGGGGGATCAGTCGCTCTGTGCGCGCCGTATAAGGGACCCGTCGCTGCCGCAGCTCGGGGGACTCAGTTCCGCCCCTCTAGACACGACCCGTGCCCAGCAAACAGCCTCCACTTCCGGGGGGGGGGACGCATCAAGAGAGGAGGACCCGGGAATCACGTGTGGTGAAGCCACGCCCACCCTATCGCGTCACTGTTCAGTCGCTCATCGGCGGGTAATGTTAACGTCCTTTTCCATGCGAACAGGGCAGAGGGGGCGCCGCCGGGTCACGTGACCAGCCAGCTCGGGTTCTCTCTGGGAACTGGTTGGGTCCGCCCTGGGTGTCTGTATCCCGTCGGGCAGCGCGGCGTCTCCAGGAGACCGGTCCCAAACACATGCGGGGGGCGGGGACACACCGGGCTCCGAGAGGCGCTAGCGGGAGGGTGGAGAGGGGCCGTGCACCGAGATCCCGGCTGGGACGCAGGAGTGGGACCCGCGCCCCCTCCTCTTCTGGGCCGGGGGCGGGGATGAGACGGTAAATAGACGTGACCCCCCCCCGTGTCCGGCATAGCTCCGCTCGTCCCCCCACGCTCACACCCCCAGAGCCACAGGCACCGCGGGGGCTGGAGAGCGCCTGGCAATGCCCTGCCCCATCCCGTCCGCGAGCTCTGGGTGCTGGGGACAGGCGTTGTGACAAGGGGTGCGATCATGTGACTGGCCACAGTGGATCAGATCAATGGACCTTCTAGCCCAGTATCCTGCCCTCTGACAGTGGCCAGTGCCAGGTGCTTCAGCGGGAATGAACAGAGCAGGCAATCACTGAGTGAGCCATCTCCTGGTGCCCAGCACCTAGCAGTCAGGCTTAGGGGTGCCCAGAGCATGGGGTTGTGATCCTGATTGTCTTGGCTGATAGCCACTGATGGCTCTATCCTCCAGGAACTTATTTAATTATTTGTTTAACCCAGTGATAGTTTTCGTTTTCACAACATCCCCTGGCAACAAGTTCCACAGGTTGTCTGTGCGTTGTGTGAAGTAGTACTTCCTTTTGTTTGTTTTAAACCTATTAATAGGCTGCCTATCAATTTCATTGGCCTACCCCTGGTTCTTGTGTTATGTGAAGGGGTGAATAACACTTCCCCATTCACTTTCTCTACACCATTCATGATTTTATAGAGTTCCATCCAGGGCCTGATGGAGTGAATAGGGTGACCAGATCACCCAAGTCAAATATCTGGACGCGGGGGGAGGGTGACGCGAGGGGAGGAGGGGGGGAGGCGTGGCAAAAAAAAACCCCCACCCTTCCTCCACAAGCGCTGGAGGGAGGCCAAGGAGACGCAGGGGAAGCGCGGGGCTGGGGTGAGTAAGAGTCCGGCCTGGGCCCGAGCAGGCAGGACTCAGTCGGGTGGTAGGGAGAGGAGGGGGGCAGCCCGCGGGGCCAGGCGGCAGCTATTCTCCCCCCCTGGGCAGCGGGACTCGGGAGCAGCCGCTCCTGCAGCTCCCACTGCCGCAGGGGGAGGAAGCGGCCGATGGCCAAGCTCGGCGGCTGCGGCTCTGGCGCCTGGGCCCGAACCCCCCGAGCCCGGGCCTGCTGCGGGGACCCAGCAGCGCGCACGCTGCGCCCAGCCCCTGACCAGTCATGTCTGGGCTGCTGCCCAGCTGGTGCAATCTGCGGGACCCGAGCAGGACAGGGGGGCTGGGGCCTGCTGCCCCCACTCCGGGGCCGCCGCGGGCCCAGGCTCGGGGGGTGGGGGTGGGGGGGCGAGCACTTCCGGGCTCTGGAGCATTTCCTTGTTTGTCCCACGTCCCGACCGCACGTCGGTCGGGACGCGGGACAAACAAGGAAATATCGGGACAGTCCCGATAAAATCGGGACGTCTGGTCACCCTAGGAGTGAAGGACCTCCCGCTGAATTGCTGCCGCAGATCGCGATCGCAGCTTTTTTTGTTTGTTTGTTTGGCTGCTTGGGGCGGCCAAAACCCTGGAGCCAGCCCTGGTTCCATCATAGCCTGCTCGTCCCCCCTCCCGTCATCTTTTTTCCAAGCTGAACAGTCTCAGTCTTTTTAATCTCACCTCATATGGAAGATGTTCCATACTCTTAATCATTTAAAGACTCCGTTCTAAGTAGGCTTGGAAGGATTAGATTTGTGTTTGGTAAATGTAGGTAAATATCAATTTCACTATTCACACACAAACCCATGAAAAAATAGTTCCATCAATAATAATCGAAATTTACAGATAGATAAAGTGAGAAAAATGCTGCTTGAGAACCTATTAGAGTTTAATTTAGAGCTATTTAGTTTATATATTTTGACATGTAATGTTGAGAATTCATGTTTTAATGTAAAGCTTTAACATTTTGAATCTCAGTGTCTACTATCATTAAATAATTATTGGCTGACCAGCCCATAATTTCCCACAATTGTGAAAATTTAAATAGATAAAACTCAAAAAAGTGGCTTAAAACCTATAATTTTCCACAACTATGAAAATTGAAATTGATAACAATAGAAAAAATGCTTTAAAATAAACACTGGATAATATCCATCAAAACTGTAAAACAATAAACATTGAGTTCCACCAGGCCTAGTTATAAGGGAATGAAATCCTATTACTAGGTGTTATTGCTTCCTTGGCCTTGCAAAATTATCATGAAAACATGGCCTAGCCACCAAATCTAATTGCTTGCTTGGCTATATAAACAGGAAGTACAGTAAAATCTGCCTTAAGGCACAGCTACACTAGAGATTACAGTGGCGCAGCTGCACCGCTGTAGCTGCTCCACTGTAAGATCTCTAATGTAGCCGCTCTAAGCCAACAGGAGAGCTCTCTCCCGTTGGCTTAACTACTCCAGCCCTCACGAGTGGCAGTAGCCGTGTCTGCAGGAGAAGCTCTTCTGCTGACATAGCAATGTCCATATGTTGGTGTAACTTATGTTGCTCAGGAGGGTGACTTATTCACCCCCATGAGCAACATAAGTTATGCCAACATAAGCTGTAGTGTAGACATAGCCTTAGCGACCACCTTTGAAGAAAGACTAGCTGTCACAAGGAATACTTGCAGAGGCCACAGAACACTATGGCTCTCTGCTGTGCAAACCTTTGAAGAGAGACTACCTATTACAAGAGACTATTTTTGCTAACTCCCATGAGTGGTCGCTCTTGGCAGATTATACTGTACTCCGTCTAAGTCTGGGGACACCCTATAAGGAAGGGCTCTCTAGAAACATAGATTCAAATCCTGGCAGGTTCTTTCTCTGTCTTTTTTTGGAGTAGATAAACTGAGTTCTAGGAAACTGACTCAGCGAGCAGATTGGCATGGATGAAATTGACACCACCACTTCTAAGGTACTTGGTGTTTGCCCTTGAAGTCTCCCACCCAAACATTGACCACTAGTCATCCTGCTTCGTTTATGCAGGCCCTCTCAGAGGTCCAGAGAGGCCAGGGCCACTTCCAGCTTTTGAGGCCCCTAGCCATAATAAAAATAAAAAATGACAACACATGAAAACAAAATAATGCACCAAAAAAAAAGTGAGACATAATTTGAATATTTTTTTTATTTAACAAATGCTTTTCTAGCCTTTTTCTGTGCAAATGCTCTAATTATTGAGGAAAAATCTAGCTTTCGTGCAATGTCATTAAGTATGGCGAGCCCATTCAAATGCTTTTGTCCCATAGTTGAACGGTGATAGTTCTTTACCTGCTTCAACATGTTGAAGGTGCTTTCACCTGAAGCCACTGATGCAGGCAAACTGACAAAAATACGCAATGCAATTGTGATATTAGGAAACACCCCAGAGAGTCCAAGTTCGAGTATTTCTTGAAGCAATTCCTTTGGCTTGCAATCCAATTTAAAGTTTGTGGAATATATTCGTTTGAGGAAGATGACCTCATCACTGAGATCTTTTGAGATTTCTTTGTTGTACGGTTGCTGAAATTGTTCAGCTGCAGAAAGTAGATCTTCATTACTCAGTCTGGTGAACTGCCAAAGAAACCCAAAAGGGTACAAATTAGTCTCAGTGATTCAAACTGATGTGTAAAACCTGATTGAATAGAGTCAATGATGACAAGGAGGACATTGACCCTATAATGCTGCTCAGCATCGGATTCAGTAGGTAAGTTGCGATTGGTGGAGAATGTCAATATTCTGTGCTACTAAGTTGGACTCAGTCAGGATCGCATCCCATTGTTCACGAATCCCTTGAATGTCATTGATAAGACTTTCAGTGTTATCCCTCTCAACATCAAGTGTAGCATTGTATGCTTCAATTACCAGATTAGTTTGTTGGATCATTGTAAGTAGCTTCATCCACAAAGATGACATCAGAATGCATTCAAATTTGGACATGTGCTTCTGAATAGACTGAAATTCAGTTCAAGCCCATGCAATGAGATTGAGAGATTCAAGCTCATTTAAAGCCTTTCTCACTGAATTCAAATGCTGCACAACTGGTTGAACACCATCAGTCCGTGCACACCATCTAGTTTTGGAGATCCCATGCAGTGAAACAGGAAGATATTGCTTCAGAATTTCCCACCTTTGTGGACTTCTACTGAAGAGATTGTACATTTGCTGAACAGTTCCAAAGTAAGTAATTGTCTCCTTGCATGGGTCAGCACAGTCAACACCTACAAGATTTAGTGTGTGGTTTCCACAGCTGGAGAAAATACAGTTTGAATTATGCTCAGGCAGAACTGCTTGTACATCTTTGTACTTCCCAGCCATATTAAATCCATTGTCATAGGTTTGACATATGCAGACTTGAAAATCTTACTTAAAACCTTCTAGAATTGCTAGTACTCGAGCAGCAATTTCTTTTCCAGTTTTTCTCTTGAAATTATTAAACAAAATAAACCTTTCTTCCATTGAAAATTGTGAGCTGTCTACAATCTTAACATATCGAATAACCATAGTAGTCTGTTCCTTGTGAGAACAATCTGGAATGGCATCAACAATGATTGAAAAATACTTGGCATTTCAAATCTCATCAAGAACTGTTGTTTTTTACGAATGACCGACATAGCTCAATAAATTCGTTTTGTATGCGTGTGGAGAGAGAATGGACTTGCATGTGCTTTTGACTCTCTTGAGATTCTCGAACACGTTTAACATGCTCTGATAAAAGTGGGTCATATTTGCTGAGGAGCTCAATTATGCCTAGAAAGTTTCCATTTGCACGATCACCAATATGTTGACTGGAACCAAAGAAAGCCAATCTCCGCTCAGAAAGAAAAAGGATGACATTCAGGATGCGCTCAAAATGTTTTTTCCAGTTATTAGTTTCTGTAGAGAGTTCAGTCAAGAATAAATTCTCAGCTGAACTTTCAGGTGATGCTCCCTTACTGGCTGATTTCCATGCCACATAGTTTCTTCTTCGAGTGATTGCTCATATCGATTCTATTAGATGTGTGTGTGCCGCGTGCATAACTGTCAGAAAGTTTTCCCCCCTAGTAGCACCCATTGGTTCAGCTGTGAAGCCTCCAGGAGTGGCGCCTTCATGGCGCTCAATATATGACCTTGCCAATCCAGCACCCCCTCAGTTCCTTCTTACTGTGGCGTCTTGCTTAGTGAGTTCTCCACGTTTCCCTAGCTTGTTTTATAGTCATTGTTATAACTTTTCTTTAGTTCTTGTAGTTTATTTTTGTTGCAGTCAGTAGCAGTTGGGATGGGGGGTTTACCCTCTGTCCCGACCGCTTTTTCTTGGAAGGGCTTTCATGCCCAAGTCCCAAGGATTCAAGCCCTGCAAGTCCTGCTCCAAGCCCATGCCAACGGGTGACCCCCATGACTCTTGTCTGAAGTGTCTGGGGGAGGCTCACCAAGCTGGTAGGTGCAGGATTTGTGATGGGTTTCATCCTGGGACCAAAAAGGAGCGTGACTTTCACCTTAAGCAGCTCCTTATGGAGGCGGCACTTAGACCTTAGCCTTCTTCAGCGTGGCAGGACCCAGCACCAAGTTCTTCGGTGCACAGCGCCCCAGTGGCAGTGGTGGAAGCAGTACTGCGGATGGACTCAGGCAGAGACCCACGACACCGACGCTCCCCAGCGCCGAAACCGGTGGCATCAATCCAGCATAACTCCCACTCCCCAGTGCAGAAGCGGCACCAGAAGCAAGGGAGGAGTGGCTCTCCATCACAGAGACCCACCTCCCTGCAGCCGGCCAATGGGGCGCGTCCCAGAGAGGAGCACCCAGGACCAAAGCCTGTGGAAGCGGCACTGTCGACTTTGGCCCCACAAGGGGTGCCGTCGAGTCCAGTGCCGTTGGACTCCCCAACCCACAGCATTGAGGAAGTACAGCTGCCATCCACCCTGGACACCTTTGCGGCTGCGAGGGACCTCATCGCCATGATGGCACCGATGGCACCTACGATCCATGCCAAGCCTCCGGTACCACAGCATATGGCACCATCTCAAGGCAAACCAGTGATGATCCAGCCATCAGCACTGTTGGTCGACCCCAGCACCACTTGGAGTCTTGGCACCACTCCCCATCGTGGTGCTGGTTGTACTCGCAGCACCGGTCAAATTCGCAGTGCTGCTCCAGATCACGCCAGCACTCCCGATTGCTATGCCGATCTGCACGCTGGTCACCTTCGAGGAGCACGTCCTGAACCTGGCACCGGTCCCGGCACTGCTTGCCGTCCCCAGTAGCTCCAGGTCGCAACACCGCTCCTGGTCACGACACCACTCCAGGTCGTGGAACCACTCCCCAGCCTCGCGACACTGCTCTCCAGCTTCTTGGCACAGCTCCCCAGCTTTGCGGCACCGCTTCCCAGTTTCACGGCACCACTCGCTGGCTCAGCTCTGCTTGGCGCCACCCTGACCCTTGCGGTCCCAATTCCGTTCCTTGGGCTCGGAGGCAGGGTCTAGGTACTTGGAGCGGGACCAGCACTGGTCAGGCCATGGATGCCCTGAAGTGGGGGCAGGGCCACGGATGGTGCAAAAGCAGGGACCAGCTCAGTGGCCATTCTGGACACCGTGGCCCAGGGTGCACAGTCTAAAGCAGGGGTTTCCAAACTTGGTTCGTGGCTTGTTCAGGGTAAGCCTCTGGTGGGCCGTGAGACACTTTGTTTACCTGAGTGTCCGCAGGTACGGCTGCTTGCAGCTCCCAGTGGCTGCGGTTCGCCATTCACAGCCAGTGGGAGCTGCGGGCCATTGCAGGCATGGCTCGCCTCGGCCTACTGCCCGGGGCACGACAACTTGAATTCAGTGGTCACAGTGCTGAGACCGGTCCTCGACCCCCGAGCGGTGTGTGGAGGAGTCCTCTTCCATAGCCCACAGCCTTCCTTGTCCCTTGTTACGGACACGTCAGCTATGGGATGGGGGGCACATCTGGGGAACCTTCAGACACAGAGCCTGTGGTCACAGAACGAGCTCTCCCTCCATATCAACGTCAGGGAGCTAGTGGCAGTTCGCCTTGCTTGCCAAGCCTTCCAGGCCCAACTGCAAGGATGCTGCATAGCTGTTCTAACAGACAACACCACAGCCATGTTTTACATTAACAAGTAAGGGGGAGCCCGTTCCTCCCCACTATGCCAGGAGGCCTTTAGACTGTGGGAGTTCTACATAGCCTACTCCATTCACTTGGAAGTGTCCTTTCTCCCAGGAATTCAGAACATGCTGGCGGACCACTTCAGTAGGTCCTTCCACACTCACGAGTGGTCTCTCCGACCGGATGTCATACACCCCATCTTCCAAAGGTGGGGGTTTCCCGAGGTCGACCTGTTCACCACCCGATGCAAGAGGAAGTGCCAATCGTTCTGCTCCTTCCAGGGTCACAGCCCGTGCTCCCTCATGTACTCATTCCTGCTACCCTGGAGAGGTCGCCTGCTCTACACCTTTCTTCCATTCCCTCTCATGCACAAAGTCCTGCTCAAGATCCGTAGGGAGGGGGCAAAGGTGATTCTGATAGCTCCGGCGTGGCCTCGCCAGCACTGGTACACCCCGCTGCTGGAGCTGTCGGTGGACATACCGGTCATGGTGCCTCTCCTCCCCGACTTACTCACTCAGGACCATGGTTGCCTCTATCATCCTGACCTACAAGTCCCTCCACCTCATGGCTTGGAAGCTTCATGGCTGAACCCCATGGAGCTTCTGTGCTTGGATCAAGTAAGACAGGTCTTGCTAGGCAGCAGGAAGCCGTCCACCAGAGCCACGTATCTGGCAAAGTGGAAAAGATTTTCATGTTGGTGTTACCAGCACCTCAGCCCCCTCTCCAGGTGCCGGTACCTCTCATCTTAGAGTACTTCCTGCACCTGAAACAGCAAGACCTGGCGGCCTCCTCCATAGGATTCACCTTGCTGCCATCTCAGCCTTCCACCCAGGTGCGTCTGGCCGCTCGGTCTTCACCAACCCTATGGTTGGTCACTTTCTCAAAGGCTTGGACCATTTACATCCTCAGATCCCTCAGCCTGTCCCTGCAGGGGACCTTTACCTGGTCCTTTCAAGGCTCATGGGGCCCCCATTCAAACCGTTGGCCACATGCTCCCTCTTGTATCTCTCCTGGAACACAGCTTTCCTGGTTGCCATTACGTCGGCGAGATGCGTCTCTGAGCTAAAAGCCCTCACCTTGGAAGCACCTTACATGGTTTTCCACAAGGATAAGGTGCAATTCAGACCGCACCTGGCCTTTCTCCCCAAGGTGATGTCGAACTTCCACACAAGCCAGGACATTTTCCTACCTGTCTTTTACCCGAAGCCTCATGCTAGTACCCGGGAGTAGCAGCTACATTCCCTCGATGCCTGAGCCCTACATCGAGCACACTAAGCCATTCAGAAAATCGAAACAGCTATTTGTAGCAGTGGCAGACCGCATGAAAGGCCTCCCAGTCTCATCGCAAAGAATATCCTCCTGGATCACGTTCTGCATCTGCACTTGTTATGAGCTGGCCAAAGTGCTGACCCCAGCTCTCACCACACACTCCACTAGGGCCCAGGCCTCATCATCAGCGTTCCTGGCCCAGGTCCTGAACTAGGAAATCTGGAGGGCAGTGACTTGGTCCTCGGTTCATATCTTCGCTTCTCATTCGTTCGGCATGCCAGGGACGACACGGCTTTTGGTAGAGTGGTGCTACAATCAGCATTCCTTAACTCCGACCCCACTGCATAGGTAAGGCTTGGGAGTCACTTAATTGGAACTGATATGAGGAATCACTCGAAGAAGAAAAATGGTTACTCACCTCTCGTAATTGTTGTTCTTCGAGATGTGTTGCTCATATGCATTCCAAACCCGCCCACCTTCCCCTTTGTGAGAGTAACCGGCAAGAAGGAACTGAGGGGACGCCAAGTTGGCAGGGTATTATATTGAGTGCCATGAAGGCACCACTCCAGGGAGCTCCACAGTTGACCCGACGGGTGCTGCTAGGGGAAAAACTTTCCAACAGCTGTGCACACGGTGCGCACACACCTAATTGGAATGGATATGAGCAACACATCTCAAAGAACAACAGTTACGAAAGGTGAGTAACCATTTTTTCTTTGTGTGATGTTGAACTCTTATGTGATGGTAATCGGTCTTTCAACTTCCTCCAACCTCTATTGATGCTCCATCCTGATTGATCAGAGAGAACTGATGCATTTGCAGCACTTTTGTTCAAAATGAAGCAGGGTGCACAGTACAGAGATTGTTTTTTCGTACTCCAGCATAACCATTGTCTTGTGCAGGTCTCACCATTTGGAAGAGTTTTTGTCAGCAGACGAGTAGGGAAAGCATGATTATCAGCATCTCGTGGAATGTTACTTGGAATTTCAAAACGGCTAATTTGAAGAAAAGATTGCATTTGGGCAGCATTGCTCTTGTCAATAATTCCAATGTCAGTCACAGTCAAACTGTAGTACTCATGAATTGCTCTTGCTGCGTAAGATCTACATCTTCCTGTTGCTGTTGAGTTTCTTGATCATACACAGGATCTTCTGCTGCATCTGTTACTGTTGGCACATCTCCTTCTTGACTACTGTCCTCATGTTCAGGTATCGTTGAAATATCACCTGTTGCAGTTGTTCAGTTTTCATTATCTGTAGCATTGTTTGTTGGGTAAGGTGTGTTTTCCAGTGGTTTGAGAAATGAAGTTATTGGCTTTGAGCTCTTAGCTGCTGCTTCACTCAGTTGTTTTCACCGTCTCTTGCTTGCACTACTTTCAAATCTCCTCTTCATAGTGATCTATCTGGTCAATATGTAGCCTATCCACACTTGAAATATTCTGCTGTAAATAAATAGCTTATCTACACTAGAAATCTTCTACTGTAAACATGTACACAAATGCTGAATGGTACACAAATGCTGAAAAGGCTTAAAATGAAGGAACACTAATTAAGAATACAAAATGAAACAGGCAGGCAGGTTATTATCCTTATCACTGAATAAAAACTCAAGCACGCAAGGTATAATATAACAGGCTGAGCTGAAGACAAAGGGATGACATATATATAGTAAACACAGACATGGATACAGACAGAGAGACAATGTCCAACATTTCAAACGTGTCCTCACGAAACTCACTGTACAAGATTGTCCTCACAAATTTTCACTTTGAATCTGGGCCTATAGCCTATGAAAGCCTATGATGATGGCCAAGCTACCAAGCTAGGGCTCAACCAACCAACCAGTCACCTCTTTTAGCTACCATATGAAGATAATAATGAGGAATTCTCGCACATAAATAATTCCTTAGTCAACTAGACGTAAAACTATAAGGACACTAAAATGTAACAATTCTTTACCTTTCAACACGCACTTGATCCAGCACTAGCCACTAATAGTGGTTTGTTTATATAATCAGATGATCTAAGAGGACACGGTCATCATGGTCTAATCTTATGCCATCAGAACCGATATATTTTTATTAATATGTATGAACATTTTTAACTCTTTAATATGACAAAATCTATATCAGTTAATTAAAAAATTATGTCTTTTACCAAATCACATCTCTTATTTGCTTAAATTTGCAGCTCTAACTTGAGAGAATGTGTCATATCTTGGTCCGATAGTGATGCACATAAAAACAAGTTGTGAAACGTATCAAATGCCAAAAAATTAACAAGTGTCTACATTTGAGCCCCCCCTTTGAGCTTGAGGCCCAGGCCAAATGGTCCTCCTGGCCCACCCTTTGATTGGCCCTGAGCTTTTGATAGGTTACAAGTTGATGGCTTGAGGTGTGGTATTATAATAAACAGCCTGAACATCTTGGTAATACTTTAGAGTATTACATAAAATCTAAACTATTTTTCTGTTTTAGGTGATGTCCTGTGAACATCACTGGAAGAATAGGAGCATTACTAAGGAGACTTGAATTTGAAAGATATGTTATAGATAAATAAATGTGATCTCTGTTACATGGAGCAATGCTGAAATTCCAAGAGGCTATTAAACATGTCAGTGGTTCTGCACCTATTTCCACTTCCTCTGAAACCTTGATTGCAAGAAGATATGTTCTTCAGCAGAAACTTGGCAGAGGAAGCTTTGGAACAGTCTATCTGGTTTCAGACAAGAAGGCAAAACAAGGAGAAGAATTGTAAGTAAGCATCATATATAGTGTGTAGACTCAATGTACTTGAAAAAAAATTGGCCCATATTTCTAAATTTTGTTTTGTTCCTTTGTATCTTTTTTTGTCTTCTTTGATGTCCCATTACCTCCCAATTTGGTATTACCTGCAAATTTCATTAATACACTGTTTACCCTATCTTCACTGGTGGTGCTAAATAGGCTGGCACTGAACCTGGCATTCCACTAGATACCTTCTTTCCAACTCAATACATTATTGTGTAGGCTTCTTCAGTAAGATTTCAGTCTATGTGATGGTGGTCTTAACCAAGCCAGTTTTAACTGATTTTGTAAGTTAAATTTTCTGTCTATCTTCCATATATATCCCTCCTATCCATAGTATCTAAGTTCTTCTCAAACAGTAAAAAGAACTCTATCAAATGGATTACTAAAATCCAGATACATCTAGGGTTAAATTCACACCAATCTGTATCCATTACTTAAATGCCAGTTAAACAACTTATATGAAGCTTATGTGGTATATAGGGTCTTGTGCTAATTGAACAGGGGTTAATTTTATCCCTTCTGTATAAAATGTCGTTTGTACATTCATGTAATTGAGAAGAAGCAATGAGAAGGCATATATCCACCGTAACAGTTTTCCTTTTCTTCAATGTACCAAAACTGCTTACTCCTGACAATAAAGGAAAATAATATGTTCCACAAGATCTTTCTTGAGGAGGTCTATTAAAATCTGCACCACTCATAATGCATTTCCATTCCATGCTTAGTGACCTTCATGAAAATATCATGTTTATTTACTTGAATATTAAAAAGTTGTTATAAAATGCAAAGAGAGAAATCCCCAAAAATGATACAGTTCAATTGATGTGATATCTAACTCTGTAATGCTCCAGCCAATTATATGTAGCCTTTAACGCAATCAAGCTGGACAAGAAAAGAAAATGGTAAGAAAATTTCAGAATTCCTGCTTCTCTTTTGTGGGTCTGTCCCCTTCAGGTGACTTTCCCCAGGGTTTGTCTAATCTGTCTAGGTTTTTATACCATGCCCATCACTTTAGTGATGTAGTCCGGATACCAGCATAAAGACTCAGTTAGATTGTTGGAGGGGACCTAAGAGAAGCTGGTAGCTAAACCAGCAGGAAATACAGAAGAAGACGTTTTCTGTTTTTGATGATAAAATTCGATGCCTGCTTGTCTAATGAGAAAGGAGAGGTAATGACTATAGAAATAGTAAAGTGAAAGCTACCATGGCAACTGTACTTTTAATTGATAACAGTTTTTTTTTATTTAGTCTCAACAAGTCTTAATTTTGTCTCTACCTGAAAATGGACAAATTTTCATCAATTTATTTTATAATCTCAATAGAATCACAAAATATCACAGACTTAACACTTCCAAGGAATGTTAACATTTCTGCATGTGAAATCAAATTTGGGTGCATGTCTAATATTATTGGATGAAATTTCTTGATGTTTAGAACTATATTCTCATCACTCTGACAATTTTAGAGACGGGGACTTTAAAAAGTATATTTTCCGTGTAATCTAGAACTGTGTGTGTCCATTGGACTTGATACTGGTTGCTTTATGTCTGACACCTCAAATGGATAATTTTTTCATCCAGAAATAGGCTCTTTTCCTTAAGCTTGGAACCACTCAGTAATCTAGGTGAGGAATCAAATTTTCCATGATGACTTGGACATTGGCTCAGAAGGTAACATTAATGTTGGTGTAAGAGGTTGGACTCACCCCTGCGGCGCCTCCTGCTGGTTAATCCAGGGAATCAGCTCAATCCAGCCCGGAGCGCTCTCTGCAGGCCGGTGATCCGCCTTGTCACTACTGGCTCCCAAAGACTCTAAGAGGTACTAATCCTCTACATCTTCTGTTGGAGAATTTGCTTCCTGGAGTCACTGTGTTCACTCCCTCCTCCCCCAACCTCATGGCTTTAAATTGGTCCTGGACATGTGAGGCATTGTGTGTGGGTCCCCTGCAGAGCCATTACCTTTGGAGAACTCCAGATACTGGGTAAATTATCTTCCTTACCAAAGTATGATGAAGCAAAACATTTATTAAATCCCAAACTAGCAGAAATTGTCAGGTCTGAGGAGCCTCAAGTGAATGAAATGACTATTTATTATTTTCTACTAGATTTATGATAGGTTTAGGTTTGAAGTGAGTGGTTCAGGGGTACTACTTCTTTAGCAAGGTTTCACTGTAACTCTGGTATAATCCCTACTTCAGAGATTCTCAACCAGGGTTCTGTGTTATTATCGTTCTCTTTCCTAATGGTTCCTAACATTCTGTTAGCTTTTTTGACTGTTGCTGCACATTGAGCGGATGTTTTCACAGAACTATTCACAATGACCCAAAGATCTCTTTCTTGAGCAGTAACAGCTAATTTAGATCCCATCATTTTGTATGTATAGTTGAGATTATGTTTTCCAATGTGCATTACTTTGCATTTATCAGAACTGAATTTCATTTGCCATTATTTCCCAGTCACTCAGTTTTGTGAGATCCCTTTGTAGCTCTTCCCAGTTGGCTTTAGATTTAATTATCTTGAGTAATTTTGTATCATCTGCAGACTTTCCTATTTCACTGATTCCTCCCTTTCCAGATCATTTATGAATATTATAAAAGCAGCACTGGTCCTAGTACAGATCCCTATGGGACCTTTCTATTTATATCTCTCCACTGTGAAGACTGACCATTTACTCCTACCCTTTGTTTGCTGTCTTTTAACCAGTTCACTGATCCATGAGAGGACCTTTCCTCTTATCCTGTGACTGCTTGGTTTGCTTAAGAGCCTTTGGTAAAGGACCTTGTCAAAAGCTTTCTGATCTCTGGATCACCCTTGCCCAAATGTTTGTTGACTCCTCAAAGAATTCTGATAGATTAGTGAGGTGCTGGAACTAGGGGTGCTGCTGCACTCCCTGGCTTGAAGTGGTAATAATAACCCAAATACATGGTTTCTGCCTTCAGCGCCCACACTATAAAAATTTTTTCCAGCACCACTGGGTGAGGCATGATTTCCCTCAACAAAATCCATGCCGACTCTTCCCCAACACATCATGTTCAGCTATGTATCTGATAGTTCTATTCTTTACTATAGTTTCAACCAATTTGCCTGGTCCTGAAGTTAGGCTTACTGGCCTATAATTGCCAGCATTGCCTATAGAGCCTTTTTTTAAAAATTGACATTACATTAGCTATCCTCCAGTCCTCTGGTACAGAGCTTGATTTCATATTTGAGTTCCTTCAGAACTGTGGGGTGAATGCCATCTGGTCTTGGTGATTTATTACTGTTTAATTTATCAATTTGTTCCTAAACCTCCTCTCTCGACATCTCAATCTGGGACAGTTTCTCAGATTTGTCACTTAAAAATAATGGTTCAGGTGTGGGAATCTCCCTCACATCCTCTGCAAGGAAGACCAATGCAAATAATTCATTTAGCTTCTCTGCAATGGCCTTGTCTTCCTTGAGTGCTCCTTTAACACCTCGATCACCCAGTGGCCCCAGTGTTTGTTTGACAGGTTTCCTACTTCTGATGCACTTAAAACATTTTTTGCTGTTTAGTTTTTATGTCTTTTGCTTGTTGTTCTTCAAATTCTTTTTTGGCCTGCCTATTTATGCTTTTGTACTTGATTTGCCAGAGTTTATGCACCTTTCTATTTTCCTCAGTAGGATTTGACTTCTAATTTTGTAAGGATGCCTTTTTATCTCTACCCAAGTCTTTTATTTTGTTGTTTACCCATGGTGGCATTTTTTTGGTACTACCTACTAATTTTTTTATTTGGGGTATACATTTAATTTGAGCCTGTTATGATGTTTTTTAAAAAAGTCCATGTAGCTTGCAGACATTTTACTCTTGTGACTGTTCCTTTTAATTTCCATTTAAGTAGCTTCCTAATTTTTTTATAGTTCCCCTTTTTTAAGTTAAATGATACTGTAGTGGGGTTGTTTGGTATTTCCCCTCCCACCCCAAGGATGTTAAATTTAATTACATTATGGTCACTGTTACCAAGTGGTTCAGCTATATTCACCTCTTGGACCAGATCCTGTGCTCCACTTAGGACTAAATCAAGAATTGCCTCTCCCCTTGTGGGTTCCAGGACTAGCTGCTCCATGAATCAGTCATTAATAGTGTCTAAAAATGTTATCTCTGCATCCCGCCCTGAGGTGACGTGTACCCAGTAAATATGGGGATAGGTGAAATCCCCCATTATTATTGAATTTTCTATTTTTATAGCCTCTCTAATCTCCCTGAACATTTCACCATCACCAAACTAATCAGGTGGTCAGTAGTATAGTCCTACTTCTGTACTTTTATTAATCAAGAATAGTATTTCTGTCCATAGAGATTCTAGGGTACAGTTTGATTCATTTAAGTTTTTTACTATATTTGACTCTTTCTATGCATTCTTTCACATATAGTGCCACTCCTTCACCAGCATAACCTACTCTGTCATTCCTATCTATTTACAAGGCAGGTAATTATGCATGCTGCATTCGTGCAATAAATTGAATAGCCCTCACTGTGCTGCTAGACTTCTGCCTGCATTATTTTTACTCTTGTAGCTTTTTGTTTTTGTTTTGATTTTTGTTTTTTTATGTGTGGGGTGTTTGTTGGCCTAAGTTTAGAGAATGTTAGGTATATCTGTGTCTCTCACTCCCTTTCTAAACTCCTTTGCAAAACTCCCCTGTTCACTAGCTCCTCCGGTCACTTAGGAGTTGGCTTTTTGTAACTAGTGTTCTCCCTGGGTAGACTCACTCCCTGGTTAAGGGCTGCTAAAGGAATTAGGGGTCAAAGCCTTGTTAAGAAACTACTAGACAAGCAGGCCAGTAGGCTCGGCATATGGCCCCCCAAACAGATTGCATTATAAACTTCAGTCAAGCAGGCACACTACAAGCAGCAGGCATACAACAAACAAATGAACAGACAACAAACTCACCCCAAGGGTCACGTAGTCATTCTTCCTTCACTTGGAGAACTCTCTTGCAATGTTTCATGTCAGTAAAGCAATCTCTCTCCTTGGTAACAACAGAGCCAAGATGCTCTAATGAGTTGATGAATTCAACTTCTTGTCCATCGATTACAAGTGGGTAGAAATAGAGGTCCATCAGCCACTTTCGTCAGTTTGGTCTTCTTCCAGTTGACCTGAAGACCAAGTTTACTTACATCTTCCATAAATGTATTCAGTACATTGATGAGATTAGTTCATCAGGATTCAGATAGAGCTATGTCATCTGCATATTCCAGGTCTGTTATACAGAAGTCATGCAGTACCACCCCCAGTATGCAGCTAGTGACTGCTTCCATCGTTCAGTCAATAACAGTGTAGAGCAGATCGGGGCAGCCACATGCCCTTGACAGATACTTTTGTATTCGAACCAATTTATATTTTTTTCCTTGTGAGCCCTTTTACTGAGAAATTTAATTTACAATAACATCAGCTGTTTATTTAATGGGATTGTCATAGAAATTTCTGTCTGTTCCAGCTGAGGAATAAGGAGAGACGGACACAGCTAGCCAAGCAAGGAGCCCCGGGAGGGGCGATCCATTTATTTCAATTGCAATTGGGTTCGAGCTCATAAGTCAGCAAGAACAAAGAAAACACTTACACCAAAGCATTATATGCAGTTGCTTATGATAATCTATCATTCTATGATTGGCCAAAATTTGCCATCATTACCATACATAATTAGCAAGCTACATGTATCTGCCCCTCTTATGACCCCTTATTGTTCATTTACTTGCCCCCCACCCTTGTTATTTTGCAAACTAAGTAGTTAGTTATCTATAGGATACAGGCACAGGGAGTTCCGTTGTCTGTAGGTTTGGAATTTGGCTACATTTCCTCTTGAAGGAACTTCCTGAGTTAAGACAACCTATAGCTGACACTATATGTTTCCCATGTGTACGTGACAAATTTGCCCCCTGGCCGTTAAGTAGAATAATTCTATATCAGGATCATCAATTGACTGCAGCATTTCAAACATTGCCTAGTCTTTGTAAGAGAAAAAACGGAATGTGCTATTTAATACTATTGATGTAAAAGTACAATAGTTATGTAGTAAATTATTGATTCTTATTTTTATTTTATTACTTTTTGTTTTGACTTGCAGCATTTAGCAACAGTTAATAAATGTAAACGCTTGTAGCTATCTATCTTGTGATAAAGTTCTGCAGTTCACCAGTATATCACTTGGAGGCACCTGCGTATTGCAGTTATTCTCCTTAGCTGCAGCTGAACTTTAATTGTAAATTAAACAGTAGATTCCCTTAACTTTCTGTCAATTACAAGTGCAATAGGTATAATTTCAGATACAATGAAAATAGCATAACTTGAATACAGCATTCAAGATGGAAAATATTAATGTAAATTTCTTATATTACAGGAAAATATATTGCATGAAAGCTCAAATATTATTCTAGGACAGAATTTATCTACAGTATTTAAAAATGTTTTCCTTCGAACACAGCTGATTTTGTAAGGCAGTAAAGGTACTAAAACATGTAACAAACCTTTCTGAAATTAATCTTTGTGCTAAATGCACCCATGTTGTGGTCCATATCCATGCTCTGTGAGCATTTTGATGAATCAAAGGAACTGAGTCACATAATCCCCCAAATTTCATCTCCATAGAGTATGTTTATTATTTCATAGCTGAGTCAGAACATGGTGAAATATGGATGTTAGAGAAAGTATGAAATCAGTTGGAGTTTGCTAATGCAAATAATGTTCAGGAAACATATTTTGTCAACCCATGTAATGGTCTAAATCGCTGTGGGAAGAACACAAAATAACTTTAAGAACAGAAATTCTCATAGAGAACTGAACCTCAGCTGTTGATGCATCTGGTTTGTAGTTGTTGTTCAAGCATATCTTCTGGATTTTTCTTTAGCACAATGCCTAGAGAGTGATTTAACAAAACACTAACATTTATAGTGTTGTTTCAGTGACTGCTCAGAGCAACTTTTGGATGGGACTAGGCAACAATTTTGGGGGATCTCTTACCCCTCCCTATCTCCTAATGGCTTTTGTTCATTATGATTATAGAATTCTGCATGCAGCTGGCATATTATCTGGGGCACACCTAAAGTTAACTGACTTATTTTAAATAAAAATGTATGTGGAGATGGTCAGATCAGTACCAGCCTCCTGCTGCAGAAGTGGATCCCAGGTGCTTGTGTGTGTGTGTGGGGGGGTCAATCCATATTTACTAACATTTATAAAAAGTTTTCTAAGGGTCAGTTTTCTAAATAAATGTAGATTCCGTAGGCTGCTAGGTCCCCAGCCATTGGCTTTGTGTGCTTTCTGGTGAACTTTAGTACTTACTGGGAGCGTTTTACAAGCGTAAATGAACTGAATTGTCACAATAAGCAACATTTGCTTTGTGCATGGACCCTGTCTTCGTATATGTTTGACTTATATAAAATTTTTGTACTGGCATTTGGTTAGTGTGTGAATATAACTATTACAGCAAAAATTATATTCACATGTGGATGCAGTTATAGTGGTATAAAGGTGCTTTATACTGGTATAGTTTACTCCCCTTCCTGTACCAGTGTAGTTACAGTGGTATAGCTGTTGTGTGTAGACAAAGCCTAAGAGTCTGGGGGCAGTTTGTCTTCCAGCTGCTGGAGAGCTTTGTGAATGATGGTCTCTCTGCCCCCACTTCTTGCCATTTCCACAGGTTTCTCTGCCTCTGCCTTTCTGCCCCACTACAGGGATTCTCGCTCTTGAGCAGGCTTCCTCTTCAGCTACCAAACCTTATAGAATATGGGGCTGGCTTCAGAATGCCAGCTGCTGCTCCCTGGCTATCTCTCAGCATCAGGCAGAATAGATTAGCAAGAGCTGCAGGGGGGCAGGGTTGTAACTGGCTTTAGGTGAGGCAACCAACAGGGAGTGGAGAAGAAGCTGCTGAGCAGGCAAGAGAGATGCTGTTGTCTTACGGTCCTGTACTGCTACTGCCTCTTCCTGCTGTGTCTCATAAGCCTGTGACTTTGGCCAGCACTGTAGTTTCTAAGGACTGGTTGGTAAAACGTGGGCCTGCCTGTGTGAAACCAGGGCTGTTGGTTATGATGGTTATGAAAACTATGTATTAAATGCACCCATAAACCAGGACATGCATGCATTCAGCACAAAGATTAATTTTAGAAAGTTTAACCCCTGTGATGGGCTGGACTAAGCCCTGAGGCCCCCTGTTGGAGGCTTTGTGGCCCCACCACACCCTGCCCTGGAAAAGTGCAGTGGAGAGGTCCTCCGAGCTGCCTAGAGTGGCTGTGTGGGAAGCAGCCAATCAGGGCCCTGCAGACTAGTATAAGAAGAACTGCAGGACCAGAGTGAGTTCAGTTCCTTGCTAGAGCTGGAGGGCTCCTGGATGGCTGCTGGGACTCCACAAGACAAGGCCCTGCGGTAAGGGTGAAGAATGTGCGAGAGCCATGGGGAAATGACCCAGGGAATTATAGCAGCAACACAGTTTATCTAAAGGGACATTGCAGACAGCTGCTATCTATAGGGTTCCTGTGCTGGGACCCCGAGTAGAGGGTGGGCCTGGGTCCCTCCCACCAGCCACTGTGAAAGTGGCCTGGACTTTGAGGTATCCCACAAAGGGGATTGAACTGTAGTGGCCCAGATGAAGCACTGGGGCCAGAAAGGCCCTGAAAGGGTGAAGACATTGCCTCCAGGGAAAGAGCCCTGGGGCACTGCTCTATTCCGGAGCAGAGACAAACTGAGGGAAATGTTACAGAGGGCACTCAGAGAGGTCCCTGTTGCTCTTATACCCTGAAAGAGCTTTGCTTTGCTTTTATCTCACAGACTGTGTATGACTTGGCTGGAGGGCTGGGTCAGCGAAGACCCACCACAAACAGGTAGAGTGAGAGTGCAGGCACATGCACTTGGCCAGGGGGCACTTGTGAGAGATGTGTGCAACTCCGTTACAGCCCCATTTAATTATTTTGACTCTTCTGGGATTTCTGTAGCAAACTCTGAGTGAGATGTATGGTATCTTATGAGCACCAAAGAGAAAGCCGTCACACTAAGATATTTGGTACCTGTAAAATCTCAGAATGATGCATATTGGGCATCTCTACAAAGCCAGAAAAGGCAGCATGCTTCAAGTAGCTGAAAGCCAGTTTTTAAAATGCTTGCTAAAACATATTTATATGCTGTCTGCTCTCCTGCTTGGTTAGAGGAAGTATTCAACATAAATGATCCCAAATAGGCTGTGAAGTCAATTTGTCAGTGTGAAGTCATGAGGTGAATTTTGGGACCCAGTGGCAAAGGTTACATCATTGCTGTTAAAGGGGTTGATACTTTTCTGTAGGCTGGGTTATCTAGGAAACCACAAGCTATTTCTTACAATGGGGGTACTACCTAAAACTTAAGTTCTGCAGAAGTTGGCCAAAATTGTGGAAAGAACCTAAAATTACTGAAGTTATAACTACTGTTTACTTCTAGTTCATTCCATTAGCCAGTTTTTACAAGAGTTAAAATATGTTGTTAATAAAATAATTAGCACACTACTGGTTGGTATATTTTTAATGAGATTATAAATTTGATAAAGGTAATAGTATTGATTTAATAGACTTCTGTAAGGCATTTGACTTGATTTGATGCACATTTTGATTAAAAAACAAGAATGAAAAAATTAACGTGGCATACATTTAAATGGATTAAAAACTGGCTAACTGATAGGTCTCAATTGTAATTGTAAGTGGGGAATCATGGTCAAGTGGATATGTTTCTAGCAGGTTCCTGAAGGAATCTATTCTTGGCCCTACACTGTTTAACATTTTTATCAGTGACCTGAAAGAAAACACAAAATCATCACTGAAAGTTTGCAGATGGCACAAAAGATAAGGGGGAATGCTTTTAAAACCATTGAACCATTTCCAGTGTTTTTATTTGCTGTTTTTCCCACCATGCTACTGATACATAAATATTAAAAACCTTTCACTGGTTAAGTGTCCAAGGGAGAGATTGACAGGAATCATTTCTTTGCTGTCCTTGCACAACTGTTTCCTACCTCATAACTAATGGATGAAGTCACAATCCTCTGAATTACAGGATTATTTTTAATGGGTTTCTTTCTCTCTCTCTCTCTCTCTCTGTCTGTGTACAAGATTCAGACAACCTGGATTTACATACTAGTGTTTATGAAAAATCATACCAATAAAATATTTTAGTCCAGTCTGAACCATTTCTAAAAGTTTCTTGTACAATGTGAAATATCTGAGAACAAAGGGTAAAGGTTTGGGCTTGCCCTGAAGAATGGAACCAGACTAGCTGACTGGCTTTTTGTATGAGAGGGAACTGAGCTAGCAGGGTAAGGGAGTTAAGCTTATGAAATTTATTGGACAAAATGGCAGCATGACAAGGTGAAGCACGCCTACCCACTTGCAGACTGGCTGAACCCCACTGTATCTGTAGAGATCATCTGGTGTTAAAACCAATTATTCATCAGTTGAAGAGAGGAGTAGAGACTAAAATAGTGACACACTGTCTGGTGGGAGGAGGGTTTTGACTTAATTATTTTGTCTGTTTGGGGTATTGATTATTAGGGTCTGCTGTCCGTTATCTATCTTTTTTTTTTTTAAACAACTGTGGGTAACTTCTTCCTCCTTTCTCCCAAACCTCCAAAAATCTGCTGCTAGATTGATGGCAAAAACAATCAGACACCTGTGAAGCAGATACAATAGCTGTACAATATGTATGAATCTGCTGAGCTATTTGCCATACTGTCCCACATCTCTGTTTTACTTGTAGAGAATTGGCAAGGAAGATGAAAGTACAAAGGATATCCACTAGATGGAGAATGTGTCTTGTGTGGAATTAAGGGGCATTTTATTTCATTTTCACTGTTCTCTTTATGCAACTTTCCCCCCAAGAAATCTCCTGATTTAGATTATTTGTCTTTGATTCTGTGAATCATAAAGTTGTAGACATGATAAAGCATCGTAATCTCCATATTTTCTCCTTTTACTTCTAGTCAATATTTTAGGTTTACTTCCGATACATATTTTCATAACCTTGTTGTGAATTATTCTATATTGCATATTTCTCTTGAAACTACAGCAGTAACGCTGTCGGTGATCATGCTACAGTTTCTGCTGCTTTACATGTCTAGCACTGTAATTTAAATTGTAAGTGAATTACTAGCAACAGTTTTCTAAATCAGTACATAAGAAGTAAAAAGCCTGTGTTTTGAGAGAACTGGAAATCTACAGTGATCAAATTTGCAGTACTTTATACAGTTTATCTAAAAGAGACTGTCAGCAAATATTTATTAACCCTGTGGTAGGGTCATAGTCTCACTTCTGCTACTTCTGTCAGAAAGGCAGAGCAAAGTCACAGAGAAGGATGCACAGTGGAACTGAAAGGAGAGGACAAATAACAAAAGATGCTGGCAGTTCTGTGCCAACACTGAACATATAGTGCAGTTCCAAGTGAAGTATTGCAACTGCACTGACCTACCCGCCATGTGCAGTATGGAATGATCTTTTTTCTATGAATTTCATTGAGAGGCTGGAATACATGATCCTTAATCTGATACTTTAGAAACTTCAAATGAAAAGGCTTGAAAGTGAATCAGAACAAGATTGAAAGGGTTAGAATGAAAACAGATAACCTGTATGTGCTTCTGTATCATTTGTTCTCTATGTGACCTCGATGTGACAGACAGGAAAGTTAGGTTTCTATATGAAGAGCAGTAATATAAAAATCTAGCATTGTACATTAGATTTGAGAATTGAATCAAATAGAATCCTATTTGCATATCTATTTTGATTTTAAAAAGTATAAGCAACTAAAATTTTTAATTACAAATATATGCTTAGAAAATTCCATAATAAAAAGTAGGTAAGAAGCATCATGGATTACACTGGTCTACAATTTTTGAGAATTCATCTGCTTCAGAGATAAAATGTGCTATTTATTATGTATTTTGATGTGCTGAAGTCAAATATGACAATTAAAACAACTGGCTACTGTTTCTAAGATATTTAAATTTTTTACATTTTATGTCTATGTATATGGTGTAGATGATAGAGTTTTAATCATAAATTGTAAACCTAGGTCTTTTCATGTGTTTATGGTTGCTTTACATGATAATATTTCACCTGTCCTGTTTATGTAACACTTTAAAAATCAGCAAAAGGGTTATATAAATAAAATTTATTATGAAACAAAAGGCAAAAAACTATTCTGTACATAGTTTAGTCCTATTCAGTGTCTGCTCGGCACTTCTTGGCTTGTCTCTTGTATTCATTAAATGGAGCATCTCTTGTCACTGTCCAGCAATAGTCTGCAAGCATTGATGGGCTCCATTTGCCCTGATAGCGTTTCTCCATTGTTGCAATGTCCTGGTGAAATAGCTCACTGTGTTCGTCGCTCGCTGCTCCGCAGTTCGGTGGAAAAAAATCTAGATGAGAGTGCAAAAAATGTATCTTTAGTGACATGTTGCAACAAGGCTTTTGTATGCCTTGAGGAGGTTTTCCACCAACAACCTGTAGTTGTCTGCCTTGTTGTTTCCGAGAAAATTTATTGCCACTAACTGGAAGGCTTTCCATGCCGTCTTTTCCTTGCCACGCAGTGCATGGTCAAATGCATCATCTCGAAGTTCACGAATCTGAGGACCAGCAAAGACACCTTCCTTTATTTTAGTTTCACTTAACCTGGGAAATTTTCCACGGAGATACTTGAAAGCTGCTTGTGTTTTGTCAATGGCCTTGACAAAGTTCTTCATCACACCCAGCTTGATGTGCAAGGGTGGTAACAAAATCTTCCTTGATTCAACAAGTGGTGGATGCTGAACACTTTTCCTCCCCGGCTCCAATGACTGTTGGAGTGGCCAATCTTTCTTGATGTAGTGGGAATCTCTTGCATGACTATCCCATTTGCAGAGAAAACAGCAGTACTTCGTGTATTCAGTCTGCAGACCAAGCAAGAGAGCAACAACCTTCAAATTGCCACAAAGCTGCCACTGATGTTGGTCATAGTTTATGCACCTCAAAAGTTGTTTCATGTTGTCATAAGTTTCCTTCATATGGACTGCATAACCAACTGGAATTGATGGCAAAAAATTGCCATTATGCAGTAAAACAGCTTTAAGACTCGTCTTCGATGAATCAATGAACAGTCTCCACTCATCTGGATCGTGAATGATGTTGAGGGCTGCCACGACACCATCGATGTTGTTGCAGGCTATAAGATCACCTTCCATGAAGAAGAATGGGACAAGATCCTTTTGACCGTCACGGAACATGGAAACCCTAACATCACCTGCCAGGAGATTCCACTGCTGTAGTCTGGAGCCCAACTGCTCTGCCTTACTCTTGGGTAGTTCCAAATCCCTGACCAGGTCATTCAGTTCACCTTGTGTTATGAGGTGTGGTTCAGAGGAGGAGGATGGGAGAAAATGTGGGTCCCATGACATTGATGGTTCAGGACCAGAAGTTTCATCCTCTTCCTCTTCCTCGTCTGACTCAAGTGAGAATGATTCTGGTGCATCAGGAACCAGCAGTCCTTCTCCGTGGGGTACTGGGCGTATAGCTGATGGAATGTTTGGATAATGCACAGTCCACTTTTTCTTCTTTGACACACCTTTCCCAACTGGAGGCACCATGCAGAAGTAACAATTGCTGGTATGATCTGTTGGCTCTCTCCAAATCATTGGCACTGCAAAAGGCATAGATTTCCTTTTCCTGTTCAACCACTGGCGAAGATTTGTTGCACAAGTGTTGCAGCATATGTGCAGGGCCCACCTCTTGTCCTGATCTCCAATTTTGCAGCCAAAATAAAGGTGATAGGCTTTCTGAACCAGAGTGGTTATACTGCGCTTTTGTGATGCAAAAGTCACTTCACCACAAACATAGCAGAAGTTATCTGCACTGTTCACACAAGTACGAGGCATCTCTGCTCACTTTGGCTAAACAGAAATGTGTCCCTTTGCAAAATCAAACACTCTCAAATAAGAGAGCATGACACTGTATGATTTCTAGAGCTGAGATAGGGCAATTTGTTCAGCAGAGTGATGTAAGCTTCGTTATAATTGCATCATCCATGACTTCTAGGAATAACATGATGCAATTCATATCATGTATGACGCAATACCAGCTTCAGATTGCATCATTCATTGTTTTGCCTAAAAAGCAAGTACTGTCCAAACCCAGTCATAGATTTATTCATAGATCCAGTCAAAGATGTATTTTAGTCATTTCTGGTTTTAATTGAGATCCCTTCCCTTTATAACTCACTTATCCTCCGCCATTCCCAAGTCAAGGGTTGTATATACTGACCCAATAGCATATCTTGAAAACTAGAGCCAATCAACAATTTTAAGCATCATTTTCGTTCTCAGTTACCCAGAATTAGTAAAGTTTGACTACATTCATTTCAGAAGCATTTTGGCTGTAGAGCAGTATTATTACTCCTGATGTGCAGATAACTGCAGTTATAAACAGCAAAATATATGTGGGATGTTGCACTCTATATGATTTTATGAAAATATGCTAATGTAACTGGAATATGCTTCATGCAAAAGGTCTCTTGTAAGGTATCAGTACAAAGCTTATAATCTACTTAGTGTGGTCATCCTATTTGTATAATTGTACCAATCTTGTATCTGAAACTAGAAATATGAAATATAACTCTGAGGGCCTATTGTAGTTTATGCAAAGTGTGGGCCATTAATGGTGGTTTGGAATCTTGATGACTCCCATTAACCTGGACAATTGACTGCAGATGGCTCTGTTTTACCTGTAAGTCTTCCTGTATACCTGTGTGCTGGCAAGTGGATAATGAAGTCTTACAGTGATATGTGGTCATGTCACCTGAACTGGAATCCATCTTTAACCTGGTATCTTTCCATTGAGAAGGAGGGGGTGGGAACCCAGAGAGGGACAAAGGATTCCCACCTTATGCAAAAGGGTGGAACAGAACAAAGTGGAGGGCTATCATGAGGAATCCCCTAGCTACCACCTGAGCTGGAACAAGGGCTGTACCAGGGGAAAGGATTGTGCCCAGACTAGGAAGGCATCCAGTCAGTGAAAGAAACCTATTGAAACATCTTTCTGGGTGAGATATTATCTGTACTCAATTGTATTACTGTATTAGGCTTAGATTTGCGTGTTTTATTTTATTTTGCTTGGTAACTCACTTTGTTCTGTCTGTTACTACTTAGAACCACTTAAATCCTACTTTCTGTATTTAATAATCACTTTTTACTTATTAATTAACCCAGAGTATGTAATAATACCTGGGGGGTGGGGGAACGGAAAAACAGCTGTGCATACCTCTCTATCAGTGTTATAGAGGGCAAACAATTCATGAGTTTACCCTGTATTATACAGGGTAAAATGGATTTATTTGGGTTTAGACCCCATTGGGAGTTGAGCATCTGAGCGTTAAAGACAAGAACACTTCTGTAAGCTGCTTTCAGTTAAGTCTGCAGCTTTGGGGCAAGTAATTCAGACCCTGGGTCCGTGTTGGAGAAGACGGGAGTGTCTGGCTCAGCAAGACAGAGTGCTGGGGTCCCAAGCTGGCAGGGAAAGCAGGGGCAGAAGTAGTCTTGGCACATCAGGTGGCAGCTCCCAGGGGACTTCTGTGATTCAACCCATCACAATATGCTCAACTGCTGATCTTATATCTAAGTATAGAATAGGTATGAAGTATTGCCAACATGGCACACGTTATCCTATGTGGCTCTGAAATACCAGTACCTGTATTATGCTATGTCATGTTCAACAATATATTCTAATGTGGAGTGACTCACTCCTTGCACATTGAGTTAACTGGTGTATCAAGTTTTGTAATTTATTGGTTCATGTTTATATCTGGCTTCTA
Source organism: Trachemys scripta elegans (assembly GCF_013100865.1). Lineage (NCBI taxonomy): Eukaryota > Metazoa > Chordata > Testudines > Emydidae > Trachemys > Trachemys scripta. Next base: position 76,014,500 of record NC_048299.1, read on the forward strand.
GAATTTTGCCTTCTTTTTTATTTATTAGATAATACTGAAATACTTTTCACTTCTGCAGTACTTATCATCCTATAGTTTTTTAAGGTGTAGGCTAAACTAGAAAATCACCATGTTGCTGTAGACTGCTGTGAGCAACAAGTGTGGCTAAACACCTGCAAGTTTAGACTAGGAAAAAACATTGACTGCATACATTTTCTAGTTTTGATCAGGCCAATTTCACTTTGGCCTGGTCACATTATTCTTGTGCCCCCAAATAAACATCCATACAATGATCTGTGCACATGTAAGCTCTAAGTGACTTTTCCTAGGTTGCACAGGAAGTCCCCGACCAACCCAGGAATCGAACCTAAGATTCCAAATTCATGTCTTGTAGTTAAGGCACTAGTGGAGTTGCACCTGCTTACACCAAGTCTGACTTTGACTTGTTTTGTCACTTAAAAGAAACAAACAAACATCCTATTCATGTTGGGGTTACATAGACTTGCCTAGTATATCTTTTGTGTGGTTTTTTTTTTTTTCTTTTACTTTGAAGATCTGGGAAACTTAAGCCCTGTCTACACTGGCAAGTTTCTGTGCAGTAAAGCAGCTTTCTGCATTGTAACTCCCGAGTAACACTGCCAAGCCATTTAGTGCACAGAAACTGCGCAGTTGCAGCGCTGTAAAAAAAAACAAAACACCCTGACGAGAGGCATACAGCTTTTTATGCCGGGGGTACAGCACCGCAGTGCCAGTGTAGACACCCTGATCGATTACAGCGCTGTGACTGGCCTCTGGGAGATGTCCCACATTGCCTGTTGTCTCTCTGGTCATCAGTTTGAACTCTACTGCCCTGCCCTCAGGTGACCAACCGTCATTCCCACCCTGTACACTCCTTTGGAATTTTGAAAGTCCTGTTTCCTCGGTGATGCGTGCAGTGGTGTTAGTGCATCTTTCTAGGTGGCCAGGCCTGCTCCACACACCAGGTAATTCCCCCACTTGGAGCAATGCCGAGCTGCTGGACCTCATCAGCATTTGGGGAGAGGAAGCTGTCTAGTCCCAGGTGCGCTCCAGCTGTAGGAATTATGATACCTATGGACAAATTTCATGATGCATGATAGAAAGGGGCCATGACCAGGACACAGTGCAGGGTCGAAGTGAAGGAGCTGCAGAACGCCTGCCACAAGGCACGGAAGGCAAATTGCGCCCATGAGCTGCCGGTTCTACAAAGAGACGGATGTGATACTTGGTGGCAACCCCACCTCCACGGTGAAGGCCACTGTGGATACTTTGGTGGCTCGTGTGCAGAGGTGAAAGTAACATTCAACAGTTACCGGTACAGAGGCTGGCTCCGGGCCCCCAGAAGGGGCGGGGCCTTGGGCGGAAGGGGCAGGGCTGGGGGTCAGCGTCCCCCAGCCAGCCCATCCACACTGCCTGTCCCGCGCTGTGGTAGCAGCAGCGGCAGCCTGAGCCCTTTTAAATCACTGGCCCCGGTGTGGCAGTGCTTTAAAGTTGTCTGCTTACGGGCTGGTGCTGGCGGACACTTTTTACCGATATGCCATATCGGCCCATACTGGCTTACTTTCACCCCTGCTTGCGTGCCAGTTGAGAGTGGACCAAGCCAGGAGGAGGAAATCTTGGACGGGGGGAGACTCACATGCAGAGGACGACTCGGAGGTCAGAGATGCATGCAGCCAGGAGCTCTTTTCTATCCCAGAAGAGGTTAGCCAGTCACTGGTAAGTGGATTTGATTTTGGTAATCGATGAAGCGAGTTTTTGGGGGCAGGAGAGTTGCAGAAAGCAGACCTGTCTGTATGCTTCGTGTACCACGACATGCCTAGTCTGAGCGGTGGAACAGGCTGTTGACTGACTTCCTCACTTCCTGGGAATCTGCCTCAGATCTCCAGGAAACTCTCATGGAGATACTGGGCAATCCACTGCCACAGGTTCTTTGGCAGAGTTGCTTTGTTTCTTGCCCCTTTAATGGTAACTTTCTCGCACCACTCTGCCATCAAGGAGGGACCATTGCTGTGCACAGGTGAGCTGCATAAGGACCGGGGTGGAAGGCAGTCTTGGAGATTGATTCCCTGATCACCCTCAGCAGCGAGATATCTTCCATAATGAACCCAGCCTGTGGAAAATGTGAGGACAGGAATGATTATCAGCCCCCCCACTCTCCCCAGAGCTTGCTCTCCCCAAGAGCCCAGTGTACAGTAGGGTCCAGGAACACTGATTTACCCTGCCCCCGTGGCTGCTCACCATTTTGGGGGTCTTGTGGCTTATGTGTGCTTGCCTGGGTCAGCCAGTTAGTTACAGGTATGTGAATACTGGCTGTGTTTAAATCACTGAATCAGTGTTCTGTGTTGCAAACAGTACTGTTTCTGTAAAATGTTGCATTTTGGCTTCACAGAGATGACCTTGGGAGCCCAGCCTCCCTCTTTGTTATCGGTAGCAAAACAGTTGTGCAGAATTAGAAAGCGGCCACGAAGAACTAAGGAGGACTTTCTGTGTGATGTTATGATACACTCCATGGCCCAAAAACAGGAACTGAAGGAGTGGCAGGACAGCGAGAAGAGGGACCGAAAGGAGAATGCGGCATGCCAGAATGAAGCCACAGAGCAGCTCTAAACGGTATGGAGCACCAAACGGACACGCCCCAGGCGATACTAGCACTGCAAACGGCAAAACTCTTTCCCAAGTGCCCCCCAGACACCACCCACACACTCTTATCAACCTCCTGGCTCCAGTCTGTACCCACAGCATTCCACTCCTCCCCGTCACTGTCCAGTACTGCAGACTCTCAGTTCCCACTGCACTCAACACCCTCTGCAGTTTGACCCTACTGAAGTACAGTACCCAATGCACTGTACTCCAAAGGAGAAGGTTGGATATGATCCCTGGAGTAGCCAGCTTCCACAGTGCAATTGCCACGCGCTTCTGCAATGGCAGGCCAGCTCTCATTCTCGTGTCCTTGGGCCGCAGGGCTGGGGTGAGCTTATTGCACAGTCCCATGGATATGGCTTTCCTCATCCAAAAGTTCTGCAGCCATTGCTCATCATCCCAGACGTGCATGACAATGTGATCCCACCGCTCAGTGCTTGTTTCCCGAGCCTAAAAGCGGTGTTCCACTGTGGTCAGCACCTTCGTGAATGCAAGCAATCTCGTGTCGTAGCTAGTACGTGTGGCGAGATCAACTTCGTACGTCTCTTGCCTTTGTAGTTTAAGGAATAACTCCACTGCCACTCATGACATGTTAGTCAGAGTGAGCAACATACTGGTCAACAGTTCGTGATCCATTTCTGCAGACTGAAGAGGCAGAGCGCGCAGTACACAAACTATTGAAAGATGGTGCCAAACGTGAACAGAACCACAGGGATTGGTGGAATGCGAAGCAATGCATCACAGGGCATTGAGACAGGACCCAGGATGCCCTGCGACTCCCTCTGCCTTCCCACAACTCTTAGCAGCAGAGGAGGAAGAGATGCTCTATGCGATAGCTGCCCAGAGTGCACTGCTCCGATTACAGCTGCAAGTGCCACATGTATGATCATGCTATTGCTCAGGCAGCTGAAAGTGTGAACACACAACAGCGGTTTCACTTCAGCGCTCTGAGCGGCACTGAAACTGCCGGCGCTGTAACTCTGCCAGTGTAGACATACCCTTAGTGCTGTGCACATTTAGCCTAAAGGCATTCTTTGCAACTCAGTCACTTTTCTAGCCCAAGCATATGCTGCAGTACATATTACATAATAAATAATAATCTTTTGCATGTATATAACACCTCTTATATTTTCATCTGTAAGCAATTTGTAAAACTATGAAAATAAAGAATTATTATCCTCAGTTTGTAGATGAGTGAACTAAAACTGAGAGGTTAAGTAAATTTTGCCCAAATTCATACAGCATATCAGTGAGAGAGCTGGGAATATAACCCATGCCCTTCCTCCAGAAATCATTTCTTGGAGTTGACAATTTGCTAACTGTCACTATGTCTCTAATTTGTCTTTGTTTAGATTGTAAACTCTTCCCATATGTTCATGCAGCATCTACCACAATGGGTCTTAAACCTAATTGGGGCCTTTGGGTGCTACCTCAAGATTGGGTAAGATTACTGAAAACGTGGTGGCAAGGAAACCATGAAGTCACATGTAGTTTTCAGATTTTTTTTAAATCTTTAAATTTGCTGCTTTGTTTTTAGGTCAGGATATAGAATGAAGACTGTACTGGACACATTGGGAACAATGTGGGATGAATATATGTGCTTCCAGTCAATCTAGGGATTCATGGTATCAGTTTTATTGGCAAAATTAGGATTGAAGTGTACTAGAAGCTCAGACTAGTAAATCCTTAGTCTTTCTTAAAAACTTTCTCACACATCTCTTGAAGTCCAGGTTTGTCCTTGATGTAAAACATCAGGAAGAAGTTTCAGTATTGTAGCTAGATGAGGAACAATGCTTCATAGCAGGAAGGAAACTAACTGACATACGTTTTTGGGACCAGGGTGTCATTGTTACATTGATTTTTTAATGGTTCCTTTTGAAGACCATTGGCACTAGTCATATTTATTGTCACTTACAAAATGCAGGAAAAAAATCCACATTCTTATGAGATTCTTGAACCATAATCCTCCAGTATTTACAAGGTTGCATTTTTTTTAGATTTCTGAGAAGTTTACTTTCATTTTTTGCAATCATTAGTACTGTATTGTTTCTTGATAATCCACTCAAAATCAGATCCATAGCCTTCTAGAGCAAGAGCTTAGTGCCAGCATTTAAAAATAAATATGGTGATATCAATGCAATCGCTTCTTACATCACTTTTGTTAGCTACTCCTGGGATTCCTCTCCCCCCGCCTCCCCCAAGATAATTCCTTACTTAGCCTATAGCTGAGTTATTTATTATAGTTTAAATTACTTAATATATCAATGTTCCTGTGATATCAGTGGCTTGCTATACAACTGTTGACACTGGGAAGACAGTGCTATCATCTGTGGATAATGAATGTCCCAATCAATTGTATGAAGAGGAGCTTTGGGTTAAGTCTCACTATTTCATAACCATGCATGGACAAGCAACAGAAGAACACAGTAGGCAATAGGGATTTTTACTTCATAAATATTCAGTAGGTATTAATATGTCCCCTTGGTGGAAGGCATATGCTGAGAAGTGCCAAACACCCGCACTGTTCCTGCATGTGGTAATTGTGGGGTGTCGGCTCAACTTCTGCCTCTGACTTGCATTATACCATTAACCTAGACTCATGCTATGATTCCTTGGAAACTGTGCACTTAGCTGAATAATTTATTACATGACTTTTAATTATTTATGGCTTCTTATTACAACTGAAATAAAATCTAAAGGTGGAAGAGTTCTGTGACTTATGAATATCCAAGAGACAATTGGCAGATTGCTGTGTAGTTAAGTCCCTGCATTTGCTCCTGTTTGTTTCTTTGAAGGTATTCCAAAGAGAACATTCATCTCAACCTGAATCGATTAAAACAATAACAAATGACTTCCTGCTGGTTGCACTGCATTTGTTCATCAAATCATGCAGTTTGCCTTTTCTCCAGCCTCATTTAGGCCTAAATATAAAATAAAACAGGTCATCATAGGTTTATGAACAAATAATCTTGTCCATGCTAGAAAGTGAACAAGAGAACTGTACTGACAGAGCTTCCTTAACAGGTCATTATTTTTAATAAGCTTTTTTTATTATACAGTATTTTTCACTTATTTCAATCAGGTGTGTTCCTTTTACTTCAGTGAAAATAAGCAGTTAATCTTGCTCTATATATCATCACCATAGTGCATATTGCAGTAGTTTAGCACATAACTGCATATAAGCCAAGATTTTCAAAAGTGACTAGTGATTCTTGGCTTCCTAACTCTTAAAGGGTCCCAGTGTTCAGAGAGTGGGTGCTTAGCATGTTGTGAAAAAATCACATCCATTTTGGGTGTTTCATATGGGCACACACAATCACAGGTCATCTGAAAATCTTAGACATTGTTATTACATGGGATTTTCAAAAGCACCTAAATGACTTAGGACCCCAAGTTCCACTGACTAGTCTAACTTTGAATAGGAAGTGCTTTTGAAAATCCTATCCACTAATATCATGTCCAACATTCTTAATTTTATTCTTTCTTGCGCTCTTTTATTCCCTTTTAGCACATTCAGAATTTTACCTTTCTTGATTAAATGGCAACTTTCTACTCAAGTTATTTGAAGTATCCAAATATATCTGACCAAGTTGATTAAGGAACCTAAGGGAGTAAGGTGCCCAACTCCCATTGAATTGGGAGATTTGGGCATCTTACTCCCATAAACTTATTTGAAAATCTGAGTCTAAATAAAGGGTTGGAATGAATTATATCAGTGTAGCCCACTAGTGTGCCTGTGTAGGCAGTTTGTCACATTTGTAATTAATTGTTTTTCAAGGTTTCCATAGGTTACACCAATAGCATTTATTTATTTTTGATTGGCAAAGGTCAGCGTTTTGGTACAAAGGTCCTACTTGAATTTGGTTAAAAAAAAACCCAAACAGCTAAAATATCCATTTCACAGTTTTACAATTACTAAAGTATATGTGCGCAAACAAAAATAAAAAGTGTATTTGTTTGAGATAATTTTGAAAATCTCCTTAAAACTTGTAAATTTATTTTTTAGTGCAGTAGTCTTAAAGTGTGCTGGGTCTGTTAAACAAACAAAACCCTTTTTGAAACTGAATATGGCCTTAATCCTGCAAACACTTACATGCCTAACGTCAAGAATTAGGACAGTTTGAGTGGCTCTTTGCTGCTCCCCCTGGCTAATCAGAGAGTTCCTTAAGGAAGGAGAAGTAATCAATGACACTACCTAAGGGAAAGCCAGCCTGTAATTGATCAGGAAGGGAGACCTAACATTCCAACATACCTAGCCCAGCCTGCCACCCTTGTCTGGTTCTTTGGGAGGAAGTGGTGGCCTGAATTTTCCTCAACATTAAATATTGTAATAATTTTTATCAATATTCTTAAGTCCAGGCAGTGTTAATGCTTTATACAGTATGAATTTTTGTGGATTTTTTCCTTCTCTGAGGCCTTGTCTACACTACGAGAGTAGTTCGAATTTACTTGCATCGAATTTTTGGAATCGATATTGCAAAGTCGAACGTCTGTGTCCACACTAAGGACAGTAATTCGACTTTGTGAGTCCACACTAACGGTGAAAGCGTCGACATTCGAAGCAGTGCACTGTGGTCAGCTATCCCACAGTTCCCGCAGTCCCCTCTGCCCATTGGAATTCTGGGTGTAGCCGGCAATGCCTTCTGGGTAACAAAATGTGTCGAGGGTGCTTTTGGGTAACTGTCGTCATCCGTCCATCACTCCCGCCCTCCCTCCCTGAAAGCGCCGGCGGGAAATCAGTTCGCGCACTTTTCCAGTCATTGACAGCGCGGATGCCACAGCACTGCGAGCATGGAGCACGCTGCGACCATCGCTGCAGTTGTGGCCGCTCTCAACGCCTCGCAGCTTATCATACACCTTTCCCTGAGGCAGATGCAGAAAAGTCAGGCGAGGAGGCTACGGCACCGCGGTGATGTCCTGAAGTCTGAGAGTAGCACAGACCTCTCAGAAAGCAGGGGACCCAGCGCCGAGGACATCACGATGGCAATGGGTCATGTTGATGCCGTGGAACGGCGATTCTGGGCACGGGAAACAAGCACTGAGTGGTGGGACCGCATAGTGCTGCAGGTCTGGGATGAATCCCAGTGGCTGCGAAACTTTCGCATGCGGAAGGGAACTTTCCTGGAACTTTGTGAGTTGCTGTCCCCTGCCCTGAAGCGCAATGACACCCGGTTGCGAGCTGCACTGAGTGTACAGAAGCGAGTGGCCATAGCCCTCTGGAAGCTTGCAACGCCAGACAGCTACCGGTCAGTCGCGAACCAGTTCGGGGTGGGCAAATCTACCGTGGGGGTTGTTGTGATGCAAGTAGCCAAGGCAATCGTTGATGTACTGCTGCCAAAGGTAGTGACCCTGGGAAACGTGGAGGCGATCATAGATGGCTTCGCAGCGATGGGATTCCCAAACTGCGGTGGGGCCATAGATGGAACTCACATCCCTATTCTGGCACCGGACCACCAAGCCACCCAGTACATTAACCGAAAGGGCTATTTTTCCATGGTGCTGCAAGCACTGGTGGACCACAGGGGACGTTTTACCAACATCTACGTGGGATGGCCGGGCAAGGTTCATGACGCTCGTGTTTTCAGGAACTCTGGTCTGTTTAGACGGCTGCAACAAGGTATTTACTTCCCGGACCACAAAATAACTGTTGGGGATGTGGAGATGCCTATAGTCATCCTCGGGGACCCAGCCTACCCGCTAATGCCCTGGCTCATGAAGCCCTATACTGGCGCCCTGGACACTGAAAAAGAACTCTTCAACTACCGGCTGAGCAAGTGCAGAATGGTGGTGGAGTGTGCTTTTGGCCGTCTCAAGGGGAGATGGAGAAGCTTACTGACTCGCTGTGATCTCAGCGAAACCAATATCCCCATTGTTATAGCAGCTTGCTGTGTGCTCCACAATCTCTGTGAGAGCAAGGGGGAGACCTTTATGGCGGGGTGGGAGGTTGATGAAAATAGCCTGGCTGCTGATTACGCTCAGCCAGACAGCCGGGCGATTAGAAGAGACCTGCGGGAAGCGCTGTGCATCCGGGAGGCTTTGAAAGCAAAGTTCCTGAGTGAGCAGGGTAACCTGTGACTTTTAAGTTTGTGTACAGAGAAGCTGAACCTGCCCCCGTTTCTTTACCCAGTTAATGTTGACTATCCTACCCAGTTACATACCCCCTTCACCCCCTTCCAACACACGTTTCGAAATAAAAATAGTTCTACTTTGTTAATGCACACCGTTTTTTTTAATACTGTTTTCGCGGGAATTTTTTAAAACTGGGACGCAGACTGTGGTGCGGAGCGGGTGTAGTGTAGTGACGCGAATGAAGCTTCTAAACTCAAGGATTGACGGGCTCCGCTGCGGTGGGATGGTTGTTTCAACGGAGCCTGTCACCCCTCCTGATCGGGACTGTGTGTATGGGGGGGCTATGTGACTTTGTGGCAGGGGGAGGACGATTACAGATCCCCTGCTGCATGGCTCTGTGATCCTGCATAAGGACTGCCGCTTAAGATCTGTAACTGCCCTCCCCCGCCACAAAGTCACAGAGCAACCCACCCCCCACCACATAACATGAAAACAACCTCCCAGACTAACCAGGGTAACTAGTCACTGCATCACTGCACTGTGTATGTGCCCTGCTGCTGTGCCTGCCCCCGCCTATGTACCCTGCCAAAGGTGACTGTCCTGTCCAATTACCAACCCCCTTTCCCCTCCTCCTCCAAAAGAACATGATTGAAACAGTAGTTAACATGAACGTATTTTTTATTATCAACTACACATGGAACTGGGAGGTGAAACTTGGACGGGGGCTTGTGTCAGGCGGGAAGGAAAGAACTTTTCAAGTTTTGGGGAATGAGAGCCTTCTGCTACTAGAGCTCTCTGCAGGGGTGGAGTGAGAGTTAGCAGGGACTCTGCCGCCTCTCCTTCTTTGCACTTTGGGTGAGGTGGGTATGGGACTTGGTGGCGGGGGAGGGCGGTTAGAGATGGACTGCAGCGGGGCTCTGTCCTCCTGCCTCCGTTCCTGCAGAACATCCACAAGGCGCCGGAGCGTGTCTGTTTGCTCCCTCAGTAGTCCAAGCAGCGTTTGAGTCGCCTGCTGGTCTTCCTGCCGCCACCTCTCCTCCCGATCCATGTTTGCTTGCTGCATTTGGGTCAATTTCTCCCGCCACTGGGTCTGCTGTGCTGCCTGGGCTTGGGAACAGGCCATAAGTTCAGAGAACATGTCCTCCCGTGTCCTCTTCTTCCTATGCCTAATCTTCGCTAGCCTCTGGGAGTGTGATGCCAGGCTAGGTTGTGAGACAGTCGCAGATGTGGCTGTGGGAATGGGAAAAAGGGAGTGAATTCCTCAGAAAGATAAATGTAGTTGTGAACCAAGAACATAGTCTTTCTCTGTGAACAAGACCATGCACAGCACCTATCACATGCGCACTCAGCACAAGGTCGAATTCTCGGCCTTCGCATTCAGTGCCTGGGGTCTTCCACAGCACATTTGAGAAGCGGGGCAGCACAACGGAATTTCTGTTGCAGGCAGACATGGTAAGCCGTAGACTTGTGGCAGTTTAAAACTTTTATATTACCACTGGCCTCATTTCACATTTAAAGCAATGTCAGTACCTGCTGCCAGCAATCCGGCAAGCGGGAACTCTGCCCCTGTCCCACCCCCTCGCGGCTGTCCCCAGGAACGATCCCTTTCGGCAGCCCCTCTCCCGCCTCCACCGCGTGGCTGCAAACCAGCGGTTACAGTTCTGTAAAGGAACGAGCAAGCAGTCCCAACACTAACATTCCCCTACCTAATTCAAAGCAGGTCACCATGGGCGACATCACCCTGATGAGGATCTCTGACAGCGAGAGAGAGAGAATGCTCCGGGAAAGCCTCCAAAGACCAGGGCCGTATGCCGCCCTGCTGTGCAGAGCAATGATTCCCGAGTACTTGATAGTCTCGTGGCGCGGCAACGTGTCGTACTTCGGAGGACCCAATAAGGCCGCTCTCCCCAGGAACCTCATGCAACGGCTTTCCAATTACCTCCAGGAGAGCTTCATCGAGATGTCCCGGGAGGATTACTGCTCTATCCCTGCACATATAGACCGCATTTTACTCTAGCTGCAGTAGCAGGGACTAAACAGTAGAGCGGCTTGGGCAGGACAATCACGGAAAACCGGACATTGCTAGATTTTTTTTCAAAACTTGCACTGCCCATGACTGAACCGTTAAGTGCCTAGGGCAAAGTAATCATGAACAACCCATTCTTTTAATTGTTAATATTCCTGTTCTGTTAAAAATAAATGTTTAGATGTTTACAACACTTACTGGATGATCCTTCACCAGATTCTGTGTCCGGGGTAACGGCTGGGGAGGGTTGGTAGGGGATCTCTGTAAGGGTGATGAAGAGATCCTGGCTGTCGGGGAAATCAGCGTTGTGAGCGCTGCCGACTGCCTCGTCCTCCTTATCTCCTTCCTCATCTTCCCCGTCCGCTAACATGTCCGAGGAACCGGCCGTGGACAATATCCCATCCTCAGAGTCCACGGTCAGTGGTGGGGTAGTGGTGGCGGCCGCACCGAGGATGGAATGCAGTGCCTCATAGAAACGGGATGTCTGGGGATGGGATCCGGAGCGTCCGTTTGCCTCTTTGGTCTTCTGGTAGCCTTGTCTCAGCTCCTTGATTTTCACGCGGCACTGCGTTGCATCCCGGCTGTATCCTCTCTCTGACATGTCTTTTGAGATCTTCTCATAGATCTTTGCATTCCGTTTCTTGGAGCGCAGCTCAGAAAGCACGGACTCATCGCCCCACACAGCGATGAGATCCAATACTTCCCGATCAGTCCATGCTGGGGCCCTCTTTCTATTCACAGACTGCACGGCCATCACTGCTGGAGAGCTCTGCATCGTTGCCAGTGCTGCTGTGATCGCCACGATGTCCAGACAGGAAATGAGATTCAAACTGGCCAGACAGGAAAAGGAATTCAAATTCAAATTTTCCCGGGGCTTTTCCTGTGTGGCTGGTCAGAGCATCCGAGCTCGTACTGCTGTCCAGAGCGTCAACAGAGTGGTGCACTGTGGGATAGCTCCCGGAGCTATTAGCGTCGATTTCCATCCACACCTAGCCTAATTCGACATGGCCATGTCGAATTTAGCACTACTCCCCTCGTCGGGGAGGAGTACAGAAGTCGAATTAAAGAGACCTCTATGTCGAACTAAATAGCATCGCAGTGTGGACGGGTGCAGGGTTAATTCGATGTAATGGCGCTAACTTCGACATAAACGCCTAGTGTAGACCAGGCCTGAGATGTACAATAAAGACAGTGAATAAAGATTTTTGTAATAAAGCAAAAATCCCTTGGAATCATCTTTGCTTCTGCATTTATTTTATTGGAACTGTAGTTTACATTTTTTAATCTAATTTTTGCAATAGTCAGAGGTTGCAAAGAGCACATAATTTGCTACTTCTGGTCAAAATGCTACTGATTTCCTCAGAGACAGGCAAGATATCGGAATATGCCTATTAATAGTATGTTACTGCAGTGTGTCTGCATTTGCAAGATTAATTAGCTTTTAACTCTTGATCAAGTGTATTGTACTTTCTTCCCTGCAGAACTGGCCTTTAGGCTCTTTGTTTCATTCTATACATTGTAATGAGAAAATTGCTGCAATGAATGAAGTACATTCTTGATGCATTGGACTATCAATGTATTTGTCTTTGTTTATTCTGTTCTTATTGGGGTAGTTGTTGTGAAACACATTTATGTTGCTAAACATAACCCCTAATTCAATACACATTTATATGTATGGTGAACCCTTCACTCAATGTACAATAACTTCAGTGCTGATAGATAATTCCTTCCCTGTTGAGCTTCACACGTCTTTGAGTTCATCTGAGACTTCCGTATCATTGCCACTAAAGCTGAAGTACACGCACAGCTTTTTGACCAAGGATACTCATTATACACAATTAATTTTCTCAGTAATTTTATCCTCTTGTAAGTTATCTGGCTGTGGGATATTTAGCACTGTGTCAGATTGCCATCATTTATGTATGATGCTAATAATGTACTTTAGAGATATGTATTGAAAGAGATGCATGCATGGAAAAGAGGTGCAAGGAAGAGTGGGAATTCTGATTTATCAAAGTTGAGCAGATTAGTAGTGATATAAATTGCATATGGCAGTGGTTCCCAAACTTGTTCCGCAAACTTGTTGTGCAGGGAAAGCCTGGCGGGCCGGGCCGGTTTGTTTATTTGCCGCGACCGCAGGTTCAGCCAATCACGGCTCCCAGTGGCCGCGGTTCGCTGCTCCCGACCAATGGGAGCTGCTGGAAGTAGCACTGGCTGAGGGACATACTGGCTGCCGCTTCCAGAAGCTCCCATTGGCCTGGAACAGCGAACCGCGGCCACTGGGAGCCGCAGTCGGCCAAACCTGCGGACGCGGCAGGTAAACAAACCGGCCCTGGCCTGCCAGTGGCTTTCCCTGCACAGGCGGCAGAACAAGTTTGGGAACCACTGGCTTATGGTTAAACTGTTTAAATGCATCAAGGATATTTATGTTAAGGAATATAACCATGCAAGCAAAAGCATTTACACACAGAAAACAGTCAGTGAATTTTTACTTGTACTGTTTGCACATGCTTACAACAATTGCTTAGTATACCTCTGAGCCTTCTTGCGTCTCCTGTAATGCAAGGTTCACTGTAGCATACCACTAAACTCATAAAATGTAGGCATTATCCATGGTGCAATTAATGTGTAGGGCTCTCTTTCAGGGAGTTATTTTTTCAGAGTAATCTCCACTTACTCTCACAAGCAAACTTCCTTTTTTTTTTTTTTTTGGTGTTTAAAGTACAGATCTGGAGATTCAATAAATGTGACATGGCAATTACAGAATATTTCATCAAAGAACGCTGCTTAAAACCAAATAATGAAATATTACACTTTATTTTCCTTAACCATTAATCTATTTCCCTAAAAGAGAATCTGATTTAGCAATCAGTGATTACTGGAGTTGATAGTAAAACATGGTATGTCAAACGTACAGTTTGTTGGTTGAATGGAAGTCACAATGGGAAAAATGTCTATTTCAGTTGCAAGCTTTTAGCTATGTTCATGGAATGCAGTCTTCAGATATAGATTGTAAACAGATTCCTTGGCCCTTGAAACACAAATCCCTAAAGAATATTTTGTTTTCCATTAAAATTAGCAGCAACTGGCATCTGTGACATTTAATTATATTTTTAAACATGACTAGTCAGGAGGAGAGAATAAAAGTGGATAGGCACTATCAGTTAAAATAGTGATGAACAGTAGGTGGTAGTAATGCAACATCTAGAGAGAAACTTCTAAAAATCATGCTATATAGTATGTATCCAGCAATATTTTTAGTAACTATTCCTGAGTCCACAGCAATTTCTTCATTTTAATTAGTCTATCAATATTTGAGTTTAAATGTATAAAAAAAGGTAATTCAAGTATTTGATTTTTCTCCAAGGAAAGGTATTCATGAGCTGTAAAATATGGCTTTAGAAGGAGGTTTCTTTGTCTTTATTGATCATTTTATTGGGGCAGCCAGATCAGTGTCCATCTCTGCTAGGTACCATAACTCTTTGTTTGTTTGCTTTGTCAAGACCACCTGATCATAAACAACCTAAAATAATTTAAATTCTAAAAAGGTAATAAAAATAAATAAATCCAAAGGAAAAGATTTCTAAAATACAAATCAAGGCGCTTGGATGACTCTTCGTAGAACAATAATATGGTCTATTGCTTAGCAGGAGTGCCACAACTATTATGGTTTGCTATTCTGTGTGTGGACAGAGCCCCTGGCATGGGGGGAAGGTGGGAATGGGGAATCTGGAGGAGGGGAAAATGGGGACCACACAGAGCCCCTGGCATGAAGGACTGTTTGTGGGGGTTTAACAGGGAGTTCTTGATAAAAAGAGAGATGGGAGGGTGATACACAGGGAGCTTTTGCGAGAGAATGGAGGGGTGCAGGAGCCCCTTGTGTGTAGAATGAGCTTGGCCTACAGAGCTTCTTTGGTTTTTAATGAACACAGACTGAATTGTCTTCTCACCCTCTAAAGCTGATCCATTCAACTCAAGGATAAGGCATGCTGGCCAAGCAGTGCGTGAAAACTTAAAATGCTTGTATTATACCTGCACTAAATTCACTTTAAAAAATCCTAAACCCCTTCCTCCCCGCAAATAAACCAGGAGGACTATAACATTAATTTAAAATAGAAGCAGTTTGATTGGATAGTAATCTTTATATTGGTTAGATGCAGGTAATTTATTCGAATTGTTGTGGAGAGATTCCTAACTCTCTTAACATTTTTTATTTTAACATAATATAAAGCTATATATGAGTGATCAAAGCCAGAAGTCAACAAGTAATGTAACCAATTTATAACACACAAACAACATACACATCTAACCAATTATCCCACCTCCCTTCTCGATCAATCTCCTGTTATTTTTCACTTGCAAATCTGTACTTTCCTTTATATAAGAAATTAATTCCTCCTGTGAGATACAGAATTAATCGTTTTTATAAAGAGGGGTGCTCTTATGATGCATTTTCTGCTGTACCAATTTATCAGTCTGTATATGAAACATATGCACTCTTGTACCTTCTCAGGATTAATCTCTGTGACCAAGCAAGGGCAACTGCAATCCATTTTTAAAGGACTTTCCCATGTAGTGATAAGAAATCATATAGCAAATCTAGTTTTGAGGTGGCTGATAATGTATTATAAAATGTTATAGAAATTACAGTATATGGAGTAACACTTAACCTAGAAACTTCTAATATTAGAATACTGCCAAATAGTGTCAAAATTCTACCCTGACTTGCACAGTAGCAGAATACATTATTGTCCAATGCAGTATATTTAAACATTGTATGCATTATTTTAAATCACTTTGGTTTTAGTTTAGTCTTACTAGCAGTTCTTATAGCATAGTCCCATGTATTTGACTCTTGTCTCTCACAGAACACACTGTACATTTAACTCGTATGCTTGCATTCCCATCTTTGTTTGAAAGACCATATGCACAATTAGGATAAGATAGCCCAAGTAACAATATATGGGGACTTGGTGGTTTTTGAGAGGTCACCACAGTTTCACTGCTTTGTTGACCCCCTCTCCTATTCTTTTTCTGGAGTTCCTGATACACTGCAATGGGTCCCACCATCTGCAAACGGGACATATTTGTGCACTTAAGATTGAATTATTGGTAGTCCTAGATAACTCATACTAGATGATCATAATATAAGAACCTGAATAGAAAATAATAGAATAGGTTTGTGTAAGTGGGATTTATTTAGTGGGGAAGGTTGGGGAGAAGGCTGGCTTGTGAGTTTTTTATTTTGTTAGTTTATTTGCAGTATTGCAATAGAGTAGTTTAACTAGTCTTTTTTTCTCAATTTTGTACCCTTGTTAGTTTCTATAAAGTTTATTCAGGTTAGATTGCTCACCCTTTGTATTTTTACGGTCTACTTTTATGTTTTATTGACTTCATAGACAATAATTATTGCCCCAGTCATTTTATGTGAAATATTTTTGTTTTCCCTATTTCCCCCAGATGGAAGTCTCCATCCATTTATTATTTTCAACAATTTTGTAATATTTCTATCATTATTTAATAAAGTCATAGAGTTCATGCAAAGTGATAAAATTAAAAGGCCAACATTTTCCAACTTGGGTACCTAAAATGTAGGCTCCTAAAGCCATATCTAGGCAACCTAAAAATGGCCTGATTTTTTTTAAGAAGTGCTGAGCACCCCCAGATTCTATTAAATTCAGTGGCTGCTACAGGTATTCAGCACCTTTGAAAATCAGGCCACTTTTATTTAGGCCTCCAGATATAGACATAGAAGCCTAACTTCAGGAACCCAAGTTTGAAAATTTGGCCAAAAATTCCATTTATAAATGCTTTTTGAGTTTATTAAATTCATAAAAATACATTATGGACACATTGAATTCTAATTTCATAATACAATGAAATTATGTTAGTATAGTTTAAATAAAGTTAAAAACCTAAGACAGACTTATGTGTGTTTTGCTACAACTCCCCATATTGAAATCAAAATTATTCTGAAATGTAAAATATTTGTTGTGATCAGTTCACAGATCTGCAAGCTCTGAGTAGTTTGTCTGTTTTAATATTAGGGTGGTATGAATCAAATGAACACCTGCTGTATGTGAGACTGAGATTTTGTTTAATTAAACCCTTCAATTATTTTGTCATATATTTGTGTAGCTTCAACCATACTAGTTTATTAAATACATCCATTCTTGACATTAAGAGATTTTTTTTCATTAAAGCAAACAAACTTACCCAGTCAATAATTCATGTTGCTGTTTAGTTTAGATGGAATGAAAAATACACTGGCTTTTTTCTCCCTAGACTTTTAAAATCACATCTGATCCAATAAACCAAATTATATATATATATTTTTTTTTGTGAGGCCATCAATGAAAACAGATACCAGATGGACTCTAAAATACTGTAAATAGACTGGGATTAAAAACCACTGTTATTTAGTCACTCACTATTAATTAAAACTTAAAAATTCCCTTAGGGTGCCCATATCCTTGAGGGAAACCTTAGGATACCACCTCTGGTTTTGTTTGTTTGTTTGTTTAGGTCCCTCCTTGCCCCATATTAGCACTTTTTCAGCCAAGAAGCATTGGGCTGGCTCTGGCCTCACTTCAAAGCTTGCCGATGTAAGCCAGAAAGGGTTAGCTGTTGGGCAATATGAGGCAGTCTCTTTTCCCACAAGATGAGCATATTGTCTCCACAGCACCGTGAGTCCCAAGCAAGTCCAGGTGCAGTGCAGTGCACTGCTAGTACTGGCCAGCTTCTATAATTATTTTTAGGGACAGGATTTTCTGAGTGTTTCCCCTGCCTGTTGTTTTCCCCTGTGCATCCGGTTGACCTCTGCTTTTAACCACACCAGGCAAACATAGCTTCATCAGGAACAATATATGTTGGCTGGAGAGGGTCACTAGAAAATGATAGAAAGGACTTTCTTCTCCCAAGTTATGAGTGCACTTCAATACAAGACTCTTTCAATTTCAGCCAGCTCAGGATTGAGATTGGGGTAACAAAATACCAGTAAATTGCCAGGTCCAGTTTATATTTATTATTTTGTACTCAATAAAAATTGCAGGAGTAACATGCTTACCCAGGATGAATAGTTGATTCCTCACTTGATTATGCTGGCCTGATCCCAGTGCTACTATCAGATTAGTGAGGTTTCTCTGTAGTGGCGACACTGGGAAGAGGACTGCTGTAGCCAACGAGGTGATTGATTCCATAGGCCTTTGAAGAACCTTTACATACTGTTATAGTTTCCAGTGATATATTTTCTAGTGCTTTGTCCTGTCTAGTTTTAAATGCCTCTAAGAAAAAGTGGTGAGAACCCTAGAGGAAAATCATCCCACAATCTCTTAAAGATCTAGGTCAAGAAACTTTCCCTGATATTTAGTGTAAAACTCCCTTTCTAAATTTCAACCAGTTACTCCAGTTTATATCCTCTTGTACTATGCTGTCTCTATTTAGTTTTACACCCTTCAAAGATTAGTAGACTTATCGGGTATCTTGAGACTTAGCTAATCTAGATATGTATTACATGCAAAAAACTACCTTACAAGAATATTAAGGCTGCAAAGTCAAGCACTCCAAAATTGACACCCATATGAGTCATCAGCAGGGTATGAACATTTGGGAGCTATAAGGGGCTGGAGCGTGATGGAATCTTTGAAGATTTTAACTGCTAAATTCTAAGAAATCTCTACAGAGCAGATGTGAAGTATGATTTTTCAGAGGCTTATAGCTTGGCCAAATTTGGTTGGATTTTCATCAAATCATCAAAAGGCACAACCCTGATTTAAAAAAAAAAATCCTCCTGTTGCTCCAAAAAATGGGAAAGTGGGTGCTAGAGCCTCTCAAAGAAAAGGTTGGTAGAATTTTTTAAATTTGGATGATATTTTCTAAAAAGTTTAGCCTGAGGCAGTTACCTAATGTAAAACTTCAGCACAAAAACAGTTAAAGTTTGTCAAAGTTATAAGCAACTGAAAAGGTCTGACAGTGGGAAGTGTCAGGCAGCCTCTGGAAGCAGTGCTATCAAACCTGCCTGTAATTAGTTCTGTACACTTTCCTTCACGAATCAATTATTCTGGCCCCTCAGTCATTCTTATTGCTCTTCTCTGAACTCCCACCAACTTCTCTTTAATGTTGGTAATGACCTAAATGCAAATTCCAGATGTGGGCTCACCAGATTCCTAAAGTGAAGGACTATTCTCTCCCATCAAAATACATAATATGTGCATGGCAGGTGTTTTAAAGTGGATAGTTTAAAAATATTTCAGTTTGCCTAATTGCATCTTTTTTTTTAATGGTTCATTGCTCGTGGCTTTTCATCAGCTGGACTGCAAGTATTATAGGTGTACCATGTACAGTGTAAAGAACAAGCAGTACTCATTAGGGTTACCATATTTAGTGCCTCCGAAAGGAGGATACTCCACGGGGCCCCAGCCCCGCCCATGCCCCCGCCCCAACTCCGCCCCCTCCCCTGCTTCCCGCGAACATTTGAGTCGCGGGAAGCCTGAAGCAGGTAAGGTGGGTGTGGGGGGAGGAGGCGCGGCCCAGGCTGGCCCCCCCCCCCGGCGTTTCCAGCCTGGGTCGGCTAGGGCCCTGGGGTGCTGGCCCCGGGCCCAGCCGAGCACCCCCGGCCCAGCACCGCCGACCTGGCACGCCCGGCCCCGGAGCCCTCGGCCCCGCTCAGATTTTCCCGGACATGTCCGGCTTTTTGGGATTTCCCCCCGGACGGGGATTTGGAGCCCAAAAAGCCGGACATGTCCGGGAAAATCCGGACGTATGGTAACCCTAGTACTCATGGCACTGACTAACATGGCTACCACTCTGAAACATGTACAGTGTGTAACTTGCACTTTAATTTAGTCCAGCTTTATACTGGCAGTCAGCACCTTATAAAAAGAGCACTTTGTTTTGTCTCCTTAGAAGTTCAAGGTTCGCAGCTATTTTGCTAGAGGGTTGTACTATTTAACTATAAAGTTTTTGGGGTTATTTTTTTATGTTCACTAACATTTCTTTTTTCCTAAGAGAAAAGCATACGAGGAGATGATAAATCTGCAAGGGTTGTCTAAGTTGAGAATTCTGACAGGACTTCAGATTACAGAAGTGTAGAAGACGTTTTTCCTTGCCTGGTAGGGTAGCCATTGCTTGTGCTAGAAGTGTGGTGGTCTGGGAGATCCTGAGCATGTAAATGTGTACTGTCAGTATTGATCAATGCAGATAGTCCACCACAAGACTTCTTAAATTCAAATCTACCTGGCAGTGTATAGCTACATGTGTTTTTTATAACTGATTAAAAAGTAGAAGTGTGCAGTTTCTTTCCTGGACTGAATTATGAATGTCTAACGCCAAGAGTTTATAAAAGATGTTTGCAGATGCTTAAGCATGGAAGTGTGAACCAAGCTACTTCAACATTATATCATAACTCATTGTAAAAGTAGTTTGCTTTCCTCTTCTTATTTTGTGTTATGGAGGAACATAGTTAAGACTACATCAGACTTTTGCCTTTGGCAGAAACTTACACCTTCTTTAGAGTTGAAGTGGTGGGTTGCTTTAGGAAGAAGTAAAGTGGACAGCACTCCATGAGGGGGTGTGTGTGTGAATTTTGAGAATATTTTGGTGCCTGACAAGCATTCCTGGAAAAAGAAATAAACAGTAAAAATCACATTTTTTCAGAAATTTTGCATAGTATGCCTCATCAAATTTTATATCCCTTTTACTCAAAAATCACACCACCCACCAACTTCAAAATTCACCCAAATGTCAACCACCCCCTCTTTTGAATTACAACCCAAGACTTTCTGAAATCTTTTGGCCCTTCCAGTCAAAAATGACAATTTCTACTTAAGTAAAAAGAGCACGAAAAAGAAGCTGCTAAATTGGAGGGAGAGAGATTTTGCCCAGCAACGGATTTAGAGTTAGTCGGGCTGTGTGCTCAGCTTCATTTTTGGGGCCCCTCGGGCCCAGCCAAGAAAAAGAACATTCTCTCATCTCCCTCCCCGCCCCTGTTTTTCATTCTTTTTTTTTTTTTTCTTCATCCTCCTCCTATAAGTAATAGGAAGTAAATGAAAATAAAGTGAGGTACCTTGATTGTTTTTGTAGTCTAACTTATTTTTCCACAGACCACTTGAAAAATCGCTGAGGGTCTCGGCGGACCACTTAATGATCTTTCCAAATAAAGTTTGTACCATTTGCTAACTATTGTAAAGCATTTTGGATAAGAGCACTTTTTTTTTTAAATATATAAACATACAAAATGTTGGGGTGTGGGGTCTGGCCAGGACGTAGGGTGCAGGAGGGGGCTCAAGGCTGGGAGTGCAGAGTCTTGGAGGAAGTTAGGGTGCAGGAGCAGGCTGGGGGTTGGGGTTCAGGGACTGGCCAGGAGTTAGGGTGTGGGAGAGTGCTCAGGGTTGGGGCAGGAGGGGGCACAGGGTTGGGGCAGGAGGTTGGGGCGTGGAGTGCTTACCTGGAGCAGCTCATATTTGGTGCAGGTGGGAATGTGGGGGGTAGGACTGCAGGAGCTCCCATTTGTGCTGAGGGTGTGGGGGTTGCAGGAGTCAGGGCTTGAGGGGGCTGGGTATGTGTGTGTGTGTGTGGGGGGGATGCAGGAGTCAGGGAGGGCAGGGGGCTGGGGGTGCATGCGGCAGGGCTGGGAGGGTGTGTGGGGGGGGTGCAGGAATCAGGGAGGGCTGGGGGCATGTGAAGGGGGTGCAGGGGTCAGGGCTGGGGGTGCAGGGTGTCTGAGGGAGTTAGGGTGCAGGAGCGGGCTGGGGGTTACTGTGCAGGGTCTGGACAGGAGTTAGGATGCAGGAGGGGGCTCATGGTTGGGGTGTGGAGCACTTACCTGGAGCAGCTCCTATTTGGTCCGAGGGATGCAGGTGGGAATGGGGGGGAGGGGGGGAACTTGGCTGCCGGTGGGTGCAGGCGGAGCCTGCAGCAGGAGCCCCAGGAGCTGGCAGGACCAAGCTTTGCCACCACAGCTGTTTGGCCCTGGGGGCCCCTGTTGTTGGGCCCTGAGCCAGGGCACCCTGTGTTTCACCTCTATTTTGATGGGCAAAATTAATCTTTGGTTTAGAGGGATAAGCACTGGGCTGGGAGCCAGATGATCCCAAGTTCAAGTCTTACTTCTTTCATGGACTTCTTTCTATTTTCTTCAGTTATTATTGAGCAAGACCTTATATGCCTGTCTTAGGAGTAAGGCAAGTATTATTTCCCCCCATTTTACAGATCATACAACTGAGGATCTGAGTTGCAAAAGGCCACCTCTGACAGGGAATAGTATTTAAGTTGCTACTGTTGTGGAACCAAATCTTATCCATATAGCTACACTGCATCTCAGAAAGTTTAGGGTAAAGCTATATTGTTGGTTTAGCTTTTTCTAAAATGGGAGTCCCAGTCTACTCCCTTCACTATCACCCTCAGGTCTGACTCTTGTCCCCTCTGCATTCCAGTCAGGCAGTTTGCACTCCTCCACTTTGCGTAAGAGCCAGCAGCAGGAACAATGAGAGCACAGGAGAGACAGTGTCCCAGCTTTCGATTCCAGTGCCCTGCACCACAGGAACAGCAATTGCAGGGAACCTCCTGCTCAGTTTCTACACCCTGGAATGAAGCATGCTCATTAGCATGTAGAGTTTAGCTGCCAAACTCTAACCAGACTCTACTGGGCATGTGCAAACTGTGATTTTTTTCAAAGGCTTATAACTTGGTCAAATGACCATATTCCTGTGAAAAACTATGTAAAATAGCACATTCTTGGTGCCATGCTGTCTCCCCTGCAAAACTTTAAGTCAAAATATGGAGGTGCAAGAGCCTCTTAAAAATGCAATTCTAATAATTTTGATAACATATGGAATAAAATATATTTTCCCCTGTGCTTGTTCTTGGAAATGGCTCAGTTCTTTTTGCCGAAACTTTCCAAAAAATTCAGCCTGAGGCAGACAGCTGGCATGGAAAATGTCAGCCCAAAAAGTTAGTTTGGCAGAGTAACAAACAACTAAAAAGAGTGTTTTATAATGGAAAGTGTTGGGCAAGCTTAACTAGAGATAGAACTATATGTTCATGATATATGCCTTACCTGTATAATACACTTTATGCACAGTAACTCCAACTGGTATGTTTAATGTAGGTGAGGCCACTGTTTAGAGCTGATTTATTTACCATTTCTTGTTAAGTGTTTCTTTTCTGATTGTTAAAAAGAAATTAAACTTTATTCCTCGAGACTGTCATCTGTTTTCTTTACCAGAATCCGGATGAGTTTGAACTCATTTGCTTGACACTTTATTACCAATTCAAAAAGGCTGCTTTGCAGAAAGTAACTCCAAAGTGTCTCTTTTATATCAAACATAAAAAAATAAAACATTTTACGTTTTGTGTGTGTATATATATAAATATAAAATCTACCCACACATATTTATACTATAAGTAAACTTAATCTCGATTGCTTTGCAAAATTTTGTTTCCCAAATGCAAGCAAGTTGCCAATTCTGGATATGAATTAGCATTGTATAGTAGTAAACCAATAGCTCATTTATAAAAGTACAGCTTCTTGATTTGCTGCTCTGTGGTTGAATTTTAATAAGATAAACATCTGCCAGTTGTCTGACAGTTAATGGCAGCATCAACATCACCGAGTGACTAAGGTGACAAGTTACCTTGACATGTCAGGTTTTTATTGCTGTCCTTGGCATTTAAGGATCATGTATTAAGTGATATTTAATGAAGACTCATTCTATTTGTCAGTTTCGTGACATGATCTGTGTGATGGAAGGAATAATGGCTTGATGTCAACTTAAGATGAGAAGATTGCAGTAGATATTACCTGTCTTAATAGCACAGAAGTAGTTTGAGGATATGTAGGCAAATCAGATTGCATATTTTATCATCAGGCTGACAGATGGGGCTTAGGTGAGTTTATGTGAAAATTCATGCATTGTTACACAGTAACTGATGAGTTCTGTTTGGGGGAAACAATCACTTATGGGGATTTACTACATTCACTCCTCAGAGCAAGTGAATTTCTCTAGTTTGTGTAAAATTCTATTACTGTCATGTTTAACTGTCATGCGACTTTACAAACGTGTAGCAGTGAACAGCAAATTATTTAAAAAAACAATATGAAGACATAATTTAGCTTGAATATTCCTTTAATTTATTCAAGTCACTGGAAATTCATAATTTTGCTTCAATAAAATAGTCATATTCTCCATATGCTCAAAAGGCTTCTTCAGATACAGATCAGCATTGTATATTCTCTAGTTCAAGTATATGAACATGCACACCTTATTTGATACACATACAAATTTCTTTCTTGAATATTTCAACAAGAAAATCCTAGTAAGAGTAATATTCACGTCTATAGTGCACAAAATGTTTTCCAAAAATTGATTACGTTTCACAACACTCTGGAAGTAGATAGAGATGGGTCTGAGTGCCAAATCCAGCCATGAGTCACTCACATGATTAACTTTACATACATGCATAGCCCCATTGATTTTGCAGGATTGGGGAAGTTTAGGTCCTTCAGAATCAATCTTTGACCCCAAAGTTTGGTAACTTTGAGTATGGAGTTTTGCTTCGAACCCTGTAGTCAGTATTTGTACTTCTTAGTTTGGCAGGGTTCATGTCCTGGCCAGTCTCTAGTTGGTATTATCTCGATTTCATAGCTGGGAAGACTGAGGCATACAAAAGATAAAGTGACTTCCTTACGCTCACATAGCAAGGCAGTAGCAGAACTATGAATACAAGCTGGATCTTGTGACTCCATTTCATGTTTAAATCTCTAATTTATGTTGCGTCTCAATAGTGTTTATAAAATCTCTTTTTTTTTTTTTTTCCCCCTGTACATTTGATATTATATGATAGGCCATAATAGTGAAAGTATGTCAAGAAAAAATAGTACAGTATAAATTACTGAACAAAAGTATTTTCTTAAATATTGCTGGATTGGCAAAAATATTTTTGCAAATACACCTGAGATCATGTGCAGTGGTATTGGACCATTTTAATATCTAGCATGTTTGCCAGCATTTTACTGTAGTGTCTTTATATTTACTTGATATTGCCTGATCACTTCACATTGCAAAGCCAGATCAAACTTATTCCAGTTAAATGTTTGGTATTAAGATGTCATGGTAGGAAACTATAACTGTGGTTGAAGCTTTATTTGATTTTATAGATTGCTGCTTTTATCAATTTGGGGGATCTTTTTTTCCAGAAAGGTTCTGAAGGAAATCTCTGTTGGAGACCTCAAGCCCAATGAAACAGTTGAAGCAAATCTCGAAGCACAACTACTCTCCAAGCTAGATCACCCAGCCATTGTCAAGTTTTATGCAAGCTTTGTGGAACAAGAGAGTTTCTGCATCATCACTGAATACTGTGAGGTAAGACTTCTTGTAAATTATTGTGAACAAATTAGAGGCAGTGTGTTTCTCAAAATAGGCCTTTTAGAAGACTTAGTCCATAACATTATTTATTTGCAGTGTCATCTGCTATTTAGTAGGCACATTTAGATGGTCTGTGGAGCTCATAGACTAAGGATAAAATGAGTAGACTGATCGGGGAAGGGAAATAACAATAGGTAATTTAAATGCAGGCCAGTTTGATTCACTGTAGGCAGCATAACAGAAGGGGGTCTTTAAGAGGAACTTAAATGTGGATAGAGTAGGGCCCTTGTGGATGAGCTCAGGGAGGTTGTACCATGTATAAGGGGCTGTATGGAAAAAGGCATGGAGGTCTGACAAATGGGCAGATGAAGCTGGGAGTGTTGGCAGAGTGGAAGGAATGGGGGAGGATATTATTAAACTTGCTAAGAGCAGATAAATAGAGAGGGGCAGAGTTATGTAGCATTTTGAAGGTGGTGACAAAAAACTTAAATTTGATATGATGTTGGTTAGGAAACCAGTGGAGGGATTCAAAGAAGGGAGTTACATGATCAAACCAATAGGAAAGGAATATCAGTTTAGTAGCAGTACTCGCATGGACTGAAAGCAGGGTTTTGTTTATATCTGGGAGGCCAGTGTGGAGAGGATGCTCTGGTGGTATAAAGCAGGGTATAAAATGGGGGCCTGAATGAGACATTTAACAATTAAGAAAATAAAATTCCATAGAATCAAAAATTAATTCACTCCTTAAAGTAACTTTGTTGATGTTCTTTTATTGTTGGACTGTTCAAGTTTGTTCTGGAAACGACGTAATTTTTTCAGAGTTGTGAGACAGTGAATAACTATCACTCTGTTAATCCAACATGTTACAAAAGGACTCTGGTAAGTTGCAAATAACGCTTGAGGGGGCATTTCATTATGGTCAGATACCTGTGGAATTGACACATGAAATTAGGGAGAAGTCAAGTCCAGGGCCTAGATTCTTCCCTGCCTTGGGGCTACTTTTTACTGTGCTGCTGTTGCAAAGTAGCCCTAAAGCCAGAATAACTAACCCCAGACATCACACCAAAATAGGGACTCTCTTCCTCTAATGCTGTAGAGCCTGCATAATGGCTCCTATACCCGAGTGGGTATAGAGAGAATGGCTGAGGAAAACGGGCATGGCAGGGACCCCCCTGCTCCCAGGCAATCACAGCTGCTGTAACATGCCTTTCAGGTTATATGTAACCTGGGCAAGTAAAAGCAGCCTTCAGGCTGCTCTAATGTGCACTAGAAAACCAGAAAATGTACTTCTATACTGTATGTACTTAGTTCTGATATATCTTTATATGTAATGGCATACAGAGCTTTTCACCTAAAATTTGTCTGTTTAAATCCCGCCCAAATTAATGGTGAGCAAAATTTGCTGCCACCTGATGGGTGTTTGGAAGCTTACTGTGTTCTATGTCCAGTTTTTAATGCACAGAACTACTTCCACAATTGGCAGTAAGTGGTACCCTAGCTGGCAGTGTAAGAAGAAAGACTAAGCATTAAGTTAGCATGGGAAAATGTTCTATTTCCTCCAAACTACTGTGGCTTTGAACCTTGCTGATGGAACAGTGCAGGGCAAGCCTCCTATGCAGCTGCCTGACGCTGTGCCAGTTCTATGAATAACAGTCTGGCACTTTTCATCAGTGCTAACGACACTCGCAGTTATAGAAGTGTGTGTGTGTGTGTGTGTGTGGACTTCTTTGGTGGGTGACCCATTTCAAATATTGTAAGGCAGTATAAAAACAGTCATGTCAATCTGATTTCAAACAAAAGTACCTAGATGAACCTCTGATTCTATTTTGTGGCCTAGAACTGGACATCAGTGAAAGATAATTCTTAAAAACAATAATGGATTAATTCCCCTAAATGACATGATTTTTTTAAATACAACAACAATGAAATGTAACACAAGTCATTACATTCTCAAAATAAAAATAACTTCTCACTTCCTTTCTTCAGTGCAGTTTCAGTTCAGCCTGAAATAAATATTCTCTAAGGAACATTAGCAACTGTAGTCACGAATGCTTGTTCATGTTATCAATCATAAAAGCCAAAAAAGCAAATTCCGTTTCAAAATAGTTATTACTGCATGTTATACAATATTCATGAAATTTAAATGTCTGAAGTAGCTAAACATCTTCCTTGTCCTTCACTTTATTTCCTTCTCTCCTGAACATGAATATACTGACCTTCCCAAACACAAAATAGGAAGAGTGAACTTCTTCAGGGCTTCCTGGCAACAACATTTCAGAATTGATTTTCTTGAGCAGTTTTTCCTAAGGTACTTACCTTTTCCACAGAATCAAGCTTAGAACAATTTGTAGGTCATTGGAGCCAATCTTTTAAGGGTGAGAGCTGAACTTTATTTCAAAATGGTTGAGGGCCGCTCCCTATGCATTGCTCAGACCACACAGAGTAGAAACCACCCACAAGCCTCTTGCCTGGAGTCACCCAACATGGATGAGTACCCAATAGGTATAGAACTCCTCAGCTTCTATGCTTTCCCTGGTGTAGGGACATATTGGTGGGAAGGGTTATGTTAGGACAGGGAGGAGAAGTGGCTGGAGCATGGTCTACTGTGGTAATCTCCATCAGGTGTATGGACCTTTTAGGACCATAACCAGCTGGTACAAGTTAGAGCAGGCACTTTGGAGTGGGGTAGGGAATCAAGGAGCTGTCACTGGTTATGAGTTCTGAGTTTCGTTTCTTTTCTTTTCTCCCTCTTCTGGACTGGTCTGGGTGGCTCCATGAGAGAGTTCACCTATCCTTTTCTAGGTACATCACTAAGCTCAGGCAGAGCCCATCTAGCTACCCTGTGAAGAAACAAGTAACTGAAAAACTAGTACTCCTATCTCTTACCTCCCCAGCTAGATAGCAGGTGCCACCAGGAAGTTGCTGAGCAGTTGGAACAGAATAGGGACAGCAGGTGTTCAGTGTCCCTCACAGCAGAGCTGCTTTTGGGGCTACAGGGGAGGCAGGGATCCTACCTCCCCATGTTCTGAATGAGTTGACTCACATCAGTTTTAAAACTGCAGGGCATAGTTAGGGAACTTATTTTCAATTCCTAATCAAATGCAAATATTCTTGCAGGCCACAATTTAGAACCTCAAGGACTACAAGTTTGGACACTACTGTTGTAGGCTAAATCACTCCCATCCCCAGGGAAGCTTGTGGAAGCTGGGTTGAAGTGATACAAAAGGAGGGTGATCTGCATGGCCTGGAGTAATTGTGGCTGCAGCATCAAGCTTTGGGGGCTTGGGAAAAACAAGGAATACTGGAGAGAACCTCAGGATTTTGACAAGAATGCCAAGCACACTGGGAGGGAAAGGTTTGGAGAGGAGAAATTTCATAATTTGAGATAATCTGACTTGTAACTTTCTATTTATATTTTTAATCACCACTGTGGAATAAGAATGAAGCACTGTCTATTTTCCTTTAGTATCTCATTGTAATCTCCACCCGATACTTGCAATTAAAGTAGGTATGATGTAGGCAAAGATCTATGTATCTTATAAATTGGTTGCAAAGATGTAATTGGACAGTGACGTAGAATTATATGAACAGAAGGAATTTGTGACAATTATCCCTGGTTAAAATGGACAAGCCCTAATTTTTTACCATAACTATTTTTCCAGACTAGTTGAATGAGAAATGTAAATACTGAAATTTTGAATAATAGAAGATTTGGGTTGGAAGAAACCTCAGGAGGTCATCTAGTCCAACCTCCTGCTCAAAGCAGGATCAACTCCAACTACATCATCCCAGCCAGGGCTTTGTCAAGCTGAGCCTTAAAAACCTCTCAGAATGGAGATTCCACCACCTCCCTAGTTAACCCATTCCAGTGCTTCATCACCCTCCTAGTGAAATAGTTTTTCCTAATATCCAACCTAGACCTCCCACACTGCAACTGGAGACCAGTGCTCCTTGTTCTATCATTTGCCACCATTGAGAACAGCCGAGCTCCATCCTCTTTGGAACCCTCCTTCAGGTAGTTGAAGGCTGCTATCAAATCCCCCCTCACTCTTCCCTTCTGCAGACTAAATAAGCCCAGTTACCTCAGCCTCTCCTCTGTAGGTGCCAACTCCGTAGGTGCTCCGGGTCTGGCCCACCCACAGGGGAAAAAATGGTGGGTGCTTGGGTGCTGAACACACATTGGCTGCCCCCCTATTAGCTGATCCTCACCTTCCCCCCCAGTGCCTCCTGCCCGTTGGCGGGCCATGTGGATCAGAGCCTCCCGTCCACCACGATCAGCTGTTTCACAGCATGCAGGAGGCTTGGGGGAGGGAGTGAGGAGGCGGTGCGCCTGGGGGAGGTGGCAGAACTGGTCAGGAAGAGGTGGGGCAGAGATGGAGTGAGGGCCTGAAGAGGCAGGGTGGGGATGGGGCCTTGGGGAACGGGTGGAGTGGGAGCAGAACCTGGGGCACAGCCAGGGTTGAGCACCCTCTGGCACTTGGGAAAGTCAGCGCCTGTGCTCTCCTCATAAGTTATGTGCCCCAGCTTCCTCCGCTGGACTCTCTCCAATTTGTCCACATCCTTTCTGTAGAGGGGGCCCAAAATTGGATGCAGTACTCCAGCTGTGGCCTCCCCAATGCTGAATAGAGGGGAATAATTACTTCCCTCAATCTGCTGGCAGTGCTCCTACTAATGCAGACCAATATGCTGTTAGCGTTCTTGGCAGCAAGGGCATGCTGTTGATTCATATTCACCTTCTCATCCATTGTAATGCCCAGGTCCTTTTCTGAAGAACTGCTGCTTAACCAGTCGGTCCCCAGCCTGTAGCAGTGCATGGGATTCTTCCATCCTAAGTGCAGGACTCTGCACTTGTCCTTGTTGAACCTGGATGAACCACATCAGATTTCTTTTGGCCCAATCCTCCAATTTGTCTAGGTCACTCTGGACTTTATCCCTACTCTCCAGCATATCTACCTGTCCCCCCAGCTTAGTGTCATCTGCGAACTTGCTGAGGGTGCAATCATCCAGATCATTAATGAAGATGTTGGACAAAACCAGTCTCAGGACCTACCCCTGGAGCACTCCGTTTGATACTGGCTGCCAACTAGACACTGAGCTGTTGATTACTACCTGTTGAGCCCAACGATCTAGCCAGCTCTCTATCCACCTTATAGTCCATTCATCCAATCCATACTTTAACTTGCTGACAAGAATGTTGTGGGAGACTGTATCAAAAGCTTTGCTAAAGTAAGATATATCACATCCACCACTTTCCCCATATCCACAGAGCCAGTTATCTCATCATAGAAGACAATCAGATTGGTCAGGCATGATTTGCCCTTGGTAAATCCATGTTGATTGTTTCTGATCACCTTCCTCTCCTCCAAGTGTTTTGAAATGGATTCCTTGAGGACCTGCTCCATGATTTTTCCAGGGACTGAGGTGAGACTGACTGGTCTGTAGTTCCCCAGATTCTCCTTCTTCCCTTTTTAAAAGATGGGCAACTATATTTTTCATTTTCCAGTCATCCGGGACCTCCCCCGCTTGCCATGCCTTTTCAAAGATAATGGCCAATGGCTTTGCAGTCACATCAGCTGACTCTATCTGCATCCTTGGATGCATTAAATCAGGCCCCATGGACTTGTGCATGCCCAGATATTCTAAGTAATCCTAACCTGTTCTTTACCACTGAGTGCTGTTCACCTCCTCCCTATACTGTGCTGCCCAGTGCAGCAGTCTGGGAGCTGACCTTGTCTGAAGACTGGGTGGGGGGGGAAAAAATTTGAGTACTTTTGCTTTTTCCACATCACCTGTCAGTAGGTTGCCTCCTCCATTCACTAACGGTCCCACACTTTCCCTGACCACCTTCTTGCTAACATACCCATAGAAACCCTTCTTGTTACTCTTCACATCCCTTGCTAGTTGCAACTCCAATTTTGCTTTGGCCTTCCTGATTACACCTCTGCATGCTTGAGCAATATTTTTATACTCATCCCTAGTGATCTGTCCAAGTTTCCACCTCTTGTAAGCCTCCTTTTTCTGTTTAAGCTCACCGAAGATTTCTCTTAAGCCGAGCTGGTCGCCTGTCATATTTTCTGTTCTTTCTGCGCATCGGGATGGTTTGTTCTTCGAGTGATTGCTCAGGTGTATTCCACTATAGGTGTGCATGCTCGCCACGTGCACCGGAAGTTTTTCCCTTAGCAGTAGCCATAGGGGGGAGCACCGGTGCGACCCCTGGAGTGGCGCCGGTATAT
Source organism: Trachemys scripta elegans (assembly GCF_013100865.1). Lineage (NCBI taxonomy): Eukaryota > Metazoa > Chordata > Testudines > Emydidae > Trachemys > Trachemys scripta. Next base: position 76,045,825 of record NC_048299.1, read on the forward strand.
CGCACCATAAAGGTGGCTGCGTGCTCACCCCACCCTCAGTTCCTTCTTGCCACCAGTGAAGGTAGTCAGAACTTTGTGCTCCAGCCCTGGCTGCAGTGTTATAGCCTTAGTGGTATCCAGTTTCACTGAAAACTTTCCTTGCTGAACTTTCTTTCGCAAGTGCTTAGCTCACGGCATGCCCCGTAGCCCAGGCTTCAAGTTGTGCGACTCCTGTTGCAACTCCATGCCCAGAAGCAATCCACACACCGAGTGTCTTTGCTGTCTGGGCGAGGATCACATTAGTAAGAGGTGTAAAATTTACCGCTCCTTCAAGCCCCGAACAAAGAAGGAGCGTGAGATCAGACTCCGAGCTCTCCTAATGGAGTCGGCATTGGCCCCAGTACGTTGAGCCGACCCAGCGCCGGGTACCTAATATTTGGCACGTAGCGAAGCGCCTCCGGTTCACTGTCCCGATTCCGCGCCTGGTACCGCGTCCTCGGTGTGCAGCGAGGCACAGTCGACGAGCCAGCACTGCTCCCCTGCTAAGAAACAAGGGAAGACTCAGCGGCGCAGAGAGAAGGAGAGGGGTGAGGCCAGACCCAAGTTGGGCAGCCCACGATCCCCATCGGGACAGACTTCCGACTCGCGCTGAGCGGAGTAGTCCAGTCCCGTCCACACAAGCCTCGCCTGATGTACACATGCCTTCAACGCCAGAGCAGCTCAGGCCGCGCATGATATCCTAGCGCTTCCGGGAGTGCCGCCTCAGTCGGGCCCCCGGTCCCGTGGGAAGTTGCACTTGGGTGCCCATCAGCCCTCCCTGGAGGTGTCGGAGGTCAAGGTACCTTCCCAGGTCAAGGTGCTGAGTAGAGCCCCACGACGCACGTTGACTCCGCGTCCCGGCTCTTTGGTGAGTGGATCCCACTCCTCCGGTCTCTGACACCGTCAAGGAGGTGACAAGAGGCGGCGTCGTTCATCCTCCAGCCAGTCCGAGAGGAACAGGTCGCGACGCCATCGGCACCGATGCTCGTACTCGAGTCAGAGGCCATAGGCGCTGCAGGGAGGCCAGAGACTGCTCCTCTGATATCTCTCTCTCGACTTCCTCCAGGTCGAAGTCTCGGGGCAGGATCCGTCATGATAGACCACTCCAGTCGTTTTTACGGTACCGTGCGCTCCTCCTGGACTTCGGCGTCGGCCCGCAGCCATCTCTCCCCGGGCCTCACCGCACCACAGGAGCAACCAGCCCTGCCGGCGCCCAATGCGTCTCATTTCCAGGCCATTCCGTGGCAAGGACAATGGTGCCAGTGGGCACCGTGGCCTCAGGCACCTGCGCAGCCGGGACCTCGCTCCGTGATGGGAGCCTCTCAGGACCGCCCTGCATTGTCTCACTGGGATCAGACCGTGGGCGCCGAACCCCTGGCGTCGAGCCCACAATGCCGTCGGTTGCTGAAGGCACCGCAACATCCACCTCTTCACCGCAACTGAATCACCCTGCGCTGCCGCCTCCCGCTTCCCAAGAGGGCTTCAAAGCGCACCAGGAGCTGCTTAGGAGGGTGGCAGCAAACCTCAAGCTCCGGGCTGAGGAGATGGAGGAGCCCTCCAATACCCTGTTAAATGTCCTCGCCTCCTTGGTACCGGGGCGTGTGGCCCTGCCATTCCATCAGGGAGTAACCAACATCACCACTGGCCTCTGGCAGACCCCGGCCTCTCTGGGGCCTATTTCCAAAAAGGCCGAGAGGAAGTACTTCGTCCCCACGAGGGGTCATGAGTACCTATACACCCACCCAGCTCCAAACTCCTTGGTGGTAGAGTAGGTCCACCACTGTGAGTGGAATGGCCAGCCCGCGCCCACACCAAAAGACAAGGACGCTCGTAGACTGGACACCTTTGGAAAAAGTTTATTCGTCTGCGAGTTTCCAGGTCAGGGTGGCCAACCACGAGGCACTGCTGAGCTGGTACGAGTTTAATCTCTGGGGATCCCTCCCCAAGTTTGAGCCCCTTCTTCAGGATAAGGATGGAAAGGAGTTCCGGGCTCTGAGGGTGCAGCTGCAGCCAAAGCAGCTCTCCAGGCAGCTTCGGATGCAGCAGGCCCAGCCGCTCATTAGATGGCTTCCGCAGTCTCCATGCGACGGGAGTCATGGCTCTCGCTTTCGGGGCTGTCGGTAGAGTCCCAATCCATAATGCAGGACCTGCCGTTTGATGGCAAGGCCCTATTTGCGGAACAGACAGACACCAGTCTGCATGGGATGAAGGACTCCCACACCACCCTGCGGACGCTAGGCCTCTACGTCCCGCCCCTTAAGGACAAGCCCAGGCCTCAAACCTCTGCTCCTCCGGCTTGGGGCAGATACGAACCCCCGCCTAAACGGCAGAGGGAACAAAGGCATCGGTCCCAACGCTAATCTGGTTCGGCCCCGCAGCCTGGGTCCTCGAAGACCAAACTGCCGGGAAAACGGCGTTTTGGACTTGTTGGGGGGGGGGGGGGGTCCACCGGGCCTGTTGCCAGTGCACCCCCCACCCAGTTAATAAAGTTGCCTTTTATGAACCGTTTATCGACCTTCTGACTGCAATGGTCCTGTATAACGTCAGACCAATGGGTCCTCAGCACCATCTCCCAAGGGTACAGGCTGCAGTTTGTTTCAACCCCTCCCAACTGTCTCCCATCTGGGCAGCCGGCCGGGGTCCTGGAGCATGACCTCCTCCTCCGTCAGGAGGTAGAGCGCCTCCTCTCCCTGGGAGCGGTGGAAAGGGTACCTCGGGAATACCAGGGCAAGGGTTTTTATGCCAGGTATTTCCTCATCCCGAAGGCGAAGGGCGGGCTTCGGCCCATCCTTGACCTGCGGAATCTCAACCAGTCCCTGGTTCGTTGCAAATTCTGCATGGTATCCCTGGCCTCTATTATTCCATCCCTAGACCAGGGGGATTGGTTTACGGCGCTTGACCTCCAGGATGCGTACTTTCACATCCACATTTTCAAGGGTCACAGGCGCTTCCTCCATTTCCTGGTGGGTCAGGACCACTTCCAGTTTACAGTCCTCCCCTTTGGCCTCTCTACTGCCCCAAGAGTATTCACGAAGTGTCTGGCGGTGGAGGCGGCCCACCTCAGGAGAAAAGGACTGCAGATCTTCCCCTACCTTGACGACTGGCTCCTCAAGGGCCGGTCTCAGTCTCTGGTGCAGCAGCAGATCAGTTTCCTGCTGGACATCTGCGCAGCTCTAGGCCTACTGGTAAACGAGGAGAAATCCTTGTTAATCCCCATTCAGTGCATAAGCTTTATAGGGGCACTGCTAGATTCCTGGGTGGCCACCGCCTCCCTCCCACAGGACAGATTCGAGATGCTCAAAGCTCTCATCGCCTCGGTCACGGCCTTTCCGTTAACCACGGCATGGGTGTGCCTGCAAATCCTAGGCCACATGGCAGCTTGCACCTATGTGGTGCGACATGCCAGGCTTCGGATGAGGTCCCTTCAGCTTTGGCTGGCCTCCCGGTACTCCCAGGCCAGGGATGGCCTGGACAAGGTCGTCACGGTGCCGCCAACGGTGGCGGCACACCTTCAGTGGTGGTCTCTCCCAAACAACATGCTCCGGGCTATTCCCTTCCGAGAGCCCTCTACCTCACTAGATATAGTGTCGGATGCCTCGGACCTGGGCTGGGAAGCTCATGTGCGGGACTTCAGGACCCAGGGTATGTGGTCGCCCGAGGAACTGACCCTGCACTTAAGTGTCAGGGAGCTCAGGGCCGTGCACCTGGCGTGCATGGCCTTTTGCCACCACATACAGGGAAGGTGGTCAGAATCCTCATGGACAACACGACCGCCATGTATTACGTCAACAAGCAGGAGGCATCCGTTCCCAGGCCTTATGCCAGGAAGCCCAGCTCCTGTGGGAGTTCTGTATAGCCCACAATATACTCCTGCGGGCCTTTTACCTGCCTGGCAAGAGCAACACACTCACGGACCGCCTGAGCAGGGTTTTCTCCCAATAGCACGAGTGGTCCCTGCACAAGGAGGTAGCCAGGTGGATCTTTCTGCAGTGGGGTATTCCCCAGGTACACCTGTTCGCCACTGCCCAGAATCGCCAGTATCCCCAATTCTGCTCCAGGGCGGGAGAGGGCGATGGGGCGATGTAGGATGCGTTCCTGCTCCCATGGGCGGGGCCCCTGTTGTATGACTTCCTGTCCTTCCCCTTAATAGGCAGGGTATTACAGAAAGTGAAGTCGGACGGGGCGCGGGTTATCCTCATAGCCCCGGACTGGGCCCGTCAACATTGGTACGGGACCCTACTGCAACTTTTAGCACCCCCCGTCCCCCTTGCAGGCTGCCGCTCCGCCCGGACTTCCTCTCGCAGGAGGAAGGTTGTCTCCTCCACCCCAACCTTGCCCTGCTCCACCTGACAGCGTGGCTGCTCCATGGTTGAATGAGGAGGAAGGGAAGTGTTCGGAGGATGTGAGAAGGGTCCTGCTGGAAAGTAGGAAACCCTCCACGCGTCGAACCTACCTGGCTAAGTGGTATAGGTTCTCTATGTGGGCGAGGAATAGAGGTTCCTCTCCCACATCTATCCAACTTGTCCTCTATTACCTCCTGTCTCTTAGGACCCAAGGGCTGGCACCCTCCTTCATCAGGGTGCACCTGGCGGCCCTTTCAGCTTTCCACCCACCAGTGCAGGGCCTGTCTGTTTTCTCATCACATGACAGCCTGGTTTCTGAAAGGGTTAGATCGGGCATTCCCTTACGCCAGACCTCCGGTCCCCCTCTGGGACCTAAACCTGATACTCTCCTGCCTCACAGGGCCTCCCTTTGAGCCATTAGCCATGTGTTCGTGGTCCCACTTGGCATGGAAGGTGGCGTTCTTAGTAGCTATCACCTCAGCCCGCCGGGTCTCTGAGCTCAGGGCCCTGACCTCTGAACCACTGTATACGGTCTTCAGCTCTGCCCTCACCCCGCCTTTTTGCCGAAGGTTGTCTCGGCTTTTCACATGGATCAGGATATTTTCCTCCCGATCCTCTGTCCTAAGCTCCATTCCTCCAATGAGGAACACCGCCTGCACATGTTTAGACGTGCGCAGAGCGCTGGCCTTTTATCTGGCCAGAACCAGGCCATTTTGGAAGTGTCCCCAGCTGTTCATTGCTTTGGCCGAGCGCATGAGGGTACGACTGGTGTCCACCCAGCGGATCTCCCGCTGGATCACCTTGTGCATTAACACCTGTTACGACCTGGCAGGAGTTTCCCCGCCTCCTATTGTGAAAGCTCATTCGACGGGAGCCCAGGCCTTGTCTGCGGCCTATGTAGCTTATGTCCCTATTCAGGACATCTGTAGGGCTGCTACATGGTCCTCTGTCCACACCTTCTCATCACACTATGCGATAGTCTCCCAAGCAAGGGATGACACCAGGTTTGGTAGGGTGGTGCTCCACCCGGGTAACCCTTAAAACTTTAGTCTTAAACGCCTATCCGCCTCCATCAGGTATAGCTTGGAGTCACCTATAGTGGAATACACATGAGCAATCACTTGAAGAAGAAAGGATAGTTACCTGTTCCCTAACTGGCGTTCTTCGAGATGTGTTGCTCAAATGTATTCTATGTCCCACCCTCCTTCACCTCTGTCGGAGTTGTCTGACAAGAAGGAACTGAGGGTGGGGGGAGCACGCAGCCCCCTTTATGGTGCGATATACCAGTGCCACTCCAGGGGTCACAGCGGCGCTCCCCCACTACGGATACTGCTAAGGGAAAAACTTGCGGCACCGGTGCACGTGGCGAGCACGCACACCTATAGTGGAATACACCTGAGCAACACATCTCAAAGAACGCCAGTTATGGAACAGGTAACTGTGCTTTCCTGTGCCCTCAATAAGGCTTCTTTAAAATACAGCCAGCTCTCCTGGACTCCTTTCCCCCTCATATTAGCCTCCCAGGGGATCCTGCCCATCAGTTCCATGAGAGAGTCAAAGTCTGCTTTTCTGAAGTCCAGGGTCTGTATTCTGCTGCTCTCCTTTCTTCCTTTTGCCAGGATCCTGAACTCAACCATCTCATGGTCACTGCTGCCCAGGTTGCCACCCACTTCTACTTTCCCTACCAATTCTTCCCTGTTTGTGAGCAGCAGGTCAAGAGGATCATGGCCCCTAGTTGGTTCCTTCAGCACTTGCACCAGGAAGTTGTCCCCAACACTCTCCAAAATCTTCCTGGATTGTCTGTGTACTGCTGTATTGCTCTTCCAGCAGATGTCAGGGTAATTGAAGTCCCCCATGAGAACCAGGGCCTGTGATCTGGAAACATCTGTTAGTTGTCCAAAGAAAGCCTTGTTTATCTCATCCTCCTGGTCTGGTGTTCTAGAGCAGATGTCCACCACGACATCATCCTTGTTGCTCTCGCCTCTAAACTTAACTCAAAGACTCATGGTCTTTGATATCTCTAATTGGAAGATGATTTTCCTTTTTAGGCTGCATGTATTTTGAAAAATTGTATTAAACAGAATTTTTAGAAAGCTATATTGATAAAGATCAGCATTAGAATTAAAGGGTGTGTCATATACCCAATATGCCTGTGGGTAACAGATAACAACTGAGTCTTATTTTTTTGGCATAAGAAGAAATGTTTATAACCCTTATATTAAACATGCCAATATCCTCCAATGTTTCAGGGTCGAGATCTAGACTGCAAAATTCAAGAATACAAAGAAGCTGGGAAAATATTCACTGAAAGCCAGATAATAGAATGGTTTATACAGTTGTTGCTTGGAGTCAACTATATGCATGAAAGGTACAGTAATTTACTTTTTCATATGAAACCAGTTAGATGTGATATGACAGAGCAGACTTGTATTGGCTAATTACAGATATTCAAATGGAAATAAAACCCTGCTGATTATTGTTTTATATATATATATATATATAGAAAACCCTGTACACCCATTTTGAATTAGTATACGTGATTGAAAAACCATTTAGCAAGAACAGTGCGTTTTTGAAGGGTCCGACCCTTCAATACCTATACTTCTATTACAACCTGTCATCTAGCAGTATTATGACCCTCTTTTAGCAGTAGTCATCATTTGCAGACCTTTATTTTCTAAGATCCAGGTGACAGCCTTGAGAATATAGAGTAGGATCAAAACAGTTAATCAAATCTTGTGAGTAAAACAAATATTCAGCCTTATCAGAGAGAGAACACCTCTTAAACATAAAGAGTAAAATTTATTTCTGGAGCAACTCCATTAATATCAATAAAGTTACCTTAGGGATAAATTTGGCCTAATGTTCCTCATTTTGGATATGTGTTTGAAGGCACTTACTATTTTCATCACTACATCAATGACTTAACCTAAAAAAATACCGCAGGTGACTCAGGCAATTATGTTTCGAATCTAAGTGATGAGCATATTTTTGTAATTTTTTAATAATGTAAGATCCATAACACCAGAGAAAATAAATTAGTCATTTCACAAAGTTCCACAGGTTATTTATTTCAAATCTACTTATAAGGTCCACTTATTCTTCTCTAATCTAGAGATATGAAGAGAGAAATAATGATTCCACTCTAAGGCTGAATGGCTTTGTCTAGGCTAGATAAATTTGGCAAGCTGACCACTGGTTGGTCCCACCAGCACATCGGTTACACCCCTCCACCTTCATGTCCACACACAATTTCTCCCAGCAATGTGCAGACAGTTGAACTACTGTTTGGATTAGATTTGCTTTGAACAAGGCTAGCCACCATATGATATTCTACCCAGCCAGTCTCCACTAATGTACCAGTAGTCCCAATATGGACAGTGATTTCTGGCACACTACCCCTGGTGGTGCAAATAGTCGGACCAGTGCACTGGACACTACTTAGGTAGCTTGTGTAATCCACTTTCACATTTCACTACACAGGTCAAGTTTGACCTAGATGGGACTCCTCACATGCTTAAAGTTAAGCATGGGCTAAAGTGCTTTGCTGGATCAGGACCAGTGCGCTCAGCACTTTGCAGGATTGAGCCCTAGGAGAGCAGACAGGAGATGAAAGACTCCTTTCTTAGTGGCTTTTCAGAAGTTCTAGAGCAGGGAGCCTAACTTTCAGCACCTTCCCTTTTTCATCAAAGTTGTTTGTGGCTGTTGGCAACACTAAAATACCATTGTGATGAGCTTGATATAAAATCCTATATAGCTAACTCTACCCTCCCAAATCCCAGCATATTTCATCCTCCATTACTCAAAGACTTGGACCCATGCCAGTCTCCTAGGGATAAGAATCCCTTGGCTGTAAAGACAGTATTTTAGCAGAGGTTGGTACCTTTGCCTATACATCTACAGACTGCTGTAGAGAGCATGATGGATAGAGGTCTCTGCTTTCAGTGCTACCTTTCAGATTATCCAAGGAGTGCTTTCCCAGCATTTGCCTCAGACAGAAAATGAGGAATAGGATTGAAATGAAAAACCTCAAAATCTAATTAAACTACCAATTTTCTTTTTCAAACTCCAGTTGGGGAATTAGGAATGGTCATATCCTAGAAAGACAGCTTTGTGTGAAACCCTTACTTAAACACACACACTATATATATATATAATATTTTAAATAAGGGGATACACTATGTGTAAGAGGTCAGGACTCACCCCTGCAGCGCTTCCTGCTGGTCGTCCAGGGAATTAGCTCACCAGCGCCTGGAGCGCCCTCTGCAGGCCAGTGATCCGCCTGTCCTCTTCTGGCACCCATGTCCCTCCCAGGACCTGGTGCCCCTATTACTGGGATGCTGCCCCCTGGCAGTACCCCACAGATCTCAGTCTCTCCTCCCTGGGGAACCTCCACCCACTATCCCCACCTTGCCTCACCACTAGGCCACTGCCAATCACCAACTAGCCCCCGCTCCCTGGGGCAGACTGCAGTATAGGCCACTCATCACTGGCAAGGGGGGATTGGACCTGCTGCCTTGGCCTGCCCTCTGCAACCCCCAGTACTCCTTGGCCTTCCGCTAGGCCACAGCCTGGGGCTATCCAGGCTGGAGCTCCCCAGCCCTGCTCCACTCAGGTACACTATCCCTAGCTTGCTGCAGCCAGGCCCTTCTCTCTCTGCACTCAGAGAGAGACTGCTAAGCTTCTAGCTGCCCTGGCCTTTATAGGGCCAGCTGAGTCTGTTTGGGGCATGGCCCCAGCTGCAGCCACTTCCCCCAATCAGCTCATCCTAAAAGCTGCTTTCTCCAGCCACAGCCCCCTCTGGACCGGAGCGGGGTTACCACCCCGCTACACTATGTAATAAAGTGAAACTAAAAAAGCTTCGCTGTCCCAGGCTCTTAACTTCTGTCTTTCCCCTGTGATTTTCATCTCTCTATGCCTTCTGTAGCTCAGGTTCCCCCTTCCCCTTTTTATTTTCTCTCTTTGAGTCATCACTGTTTAATGGCACTTTCCCAACCACGCTCAGATAGTTTGACAATTTTTATTTGCATTCCTTTTAATGCATCATATATTTGTGTATAGATGCACATTTAAAAAAATATTCTGTACCTTTCTGGTATTTCTTTATTATCATGCGACATAAAAATTATCAGAGACAAACGATAGCAAGAATGTAAATATGTGGACTTTTTAATAAGTCTATAACAGGCATCCATTCTAGGTACAAAAAATATAATTGCCAGCCTCTATTTATATACTTATACTGATTTCTTCTCTAACAATATGGAAAAATTATAGCACATGCTTTTAATCATTTCCAGTTCTAGTGCAAAGACAACATGGGCCTAAAACTGGAAAACATGAGTATTCATAAACAATTGCATTTCATAATAAAAAAAAATTCCTTGGATCGTGAGAAGGAGAACTTTTTGCTCAGGAGCATTTAAATTGCATACATCTATCCACATAGCTGAGCATGTGTCTACAGCTTAGCTGAAACTACTGCTTCAGTATTTAAAAATTCTATTTTCAAAACAAGATGTTTTTTGCTACCTGGAAGGATTTTTGCAATGACATTACAGATTAGAAAGATTAGAAATTTTCATCTTTTTCTTGTGCTTCATAAATCTCAAAGGGTATGATTATCTCATGGTGACCACACCACCTACTGTGTATTTTACATAATTGGAAGTTTTTTTGGATTTGAACTTGACAGCTAAATTGTCTAGAATAAATGGATGCACATCTCATCTATCATTAGTATAACAGAAAGAGAAATAATGGACTGCGTGCTTGTTTAGGTTAGAGAAAGTTAGCATGCTAACCACCATTTGGTCTAGTGCTTGCAACACATCACATGTCCACACACAAAATTGCTCCTAACAGCATCCAGGCAATCACGCCATTGTTGAGACTTCTTTTGAGTAAAACTAATCACTATGTGGTCCTTCACCTTGGTAATTTCCACTAGAGCAGTTTCAAAATGGAATGATTTTGGCATAGTAGCCCCAATGGTGCAAATAGGCCGTCAACTACCATCCTACAGTGCACGAGGCACTGCTTAGATTGCTTGTTTGGTCTTTCTGCCTTCTACTGCACAGGAGTCAAGTTTGCCAGAAGCCACTTAGCTCTACAAATAGTTCTTCACACACTGTTCAAATTAGTTCCATAATATTTTCACAGCAGTAAACTTCACTCTGTTTCAGTTGGTAGCATGTGGCAGAGGAAGCCTTATTCAGCTTGAGCAGAGCATGATGAAAAAAGTTCTTTCATACTTGTCTATGAAAATAGATTGTTTCTGTCTACTGCACCCTGAAGTATGGTGCTTTTATATAACAAGTGAGGATCAAATGCACAGTCTATAGTACATAGGCACAGGTAAATTTATAACGTTTTTAATAACTAAATTTAGCCACATTTGAAACCCACCCTTTGGAATCCAAATCCTGCCCAGAAATCAGTGACCGGTTGTTTACTTCAGAGTTTCTTTGTGATGAATAGTAGCCACAGAATGTATCCATCTGAACAAAGTGAGACATTTTATATAAAAATAAATATGTATACATATGTGAAATGATGAATGTCACTTTAAATAGTGTAATGTTCCTTGCTAATTTAATGCATGACAAATGCATGTATATTGCTTTAAAAAGTTGCTATAACAAGTGTATTTCATCTGTTTATTTAGAAACCTTGGTAAATACCCACTGCATAAGCCATTGATTTAATTCATTCTCATCTCTCAATGCACTATAAAAACAAATTGGTTAACTATTATCCTTGGTGACAAGAACTGGAAGTAGTTTAAATATTAAAATACTATTGAAATCTTTTCTTTGTATTTCACTAAGCATAAAGACTCATTTTTCAATCTGCAGTCTGTAAATATACAATAATGCCTTCTATTAGGTATTTATTATTTGTATTTTATTGTTAATTATTTGTGAATAGTATATATTGGACTCTGTGAAATTACCTTTGTATCTCATGAAAACATTACTTTCCCATGAGATGTGGACTAAATTGCTCAGTTAAATGATGCATCAGAAGAAGTTATTGTCTCCGTATGGAAAACATTTTAGAAATCACTACAGTATTTCAGTACAGAAAACTTTAAAATTTTCAGGAAAAACAGGGCAATATTTGAAGATTGCTGAACAACAACTGTAGTCAGTTACCATATTTGATTTTATTGCTCACTTCTAAGGATTGTAGAGCCTCTGGCGCTCTCTTTATCTATTCTAAATGGTTGAAGAATTGGTCTCAATGAGACTACATGCAATACCAGTAACTGTAGGTATTGTAGACTGTTGTTCTAACTCCACTTGGGGGCAGATTATCACCTGAAACAACACTGTTGTATATGCCACTGACACCACAGGAATCAAGTGGGCAAGGTAAGACCTAGATGGGATGGTGGGACATGAGGGAGCCCTATGGGGGGAGAATTAACAAAAATTCCTTGAGCCTGTGCTTTGTATATAATATAGATGATGGTGGTGATTATTATTATTTTTTTACTTGGGTGGGGGGAGGAAGATAGGGGTGTCAAGGGTAGAAATTTCAAGAAGTTGAGAAAATATGGTTACACACAGCACTACTCATGGCTTAGAAGGGCAACTAAAATTATTAGGGGTTTGGAACGGGTCCCATATGAGGAGAGATTAAAGAGGCTAGGACTTTTCAGCTTGGAAAAGAGGAGACTAAGGGGGGATATGAGAGAGGTATATAAAATTGTGAGTGATGTGGAGAAAGTGAATAAGGAAAAGTTATTTACTTGTTCCCCCACCAAATGAAATTAATGGGCAGCAGGTTTAAAACAAATACAAGGAAGTTCTTCACACAGCGCACAGTCAACTTGTGGAACTCCTTGCCTGAGGAGGTTGTGAAGGCTAGGACTATAACAGGGTTTAAAAGAGAACTGGATAAATTCATGGAGGTTAAGTCCATTAATGGCTATTAGCCAGGCTGGGTAAGGAATGGTGTCCCTAGCCTCTGTTTGTCAGAGGGTGGTGATGGACAGCAGGAGAGAGATCACTTGATCATTACCTGTTAGCTTCACTCCCTCTGGGGCACCTGGCATTGGCCATTGTTGGTAGATAGGATACTGGACTGGATGGACCTTTGGTCTGATCCAGTACGGCCATTCTTATGTTCGTATGGTGTCATGTGAATCCTTGAGTAACATCTTGGTTAAAACTGATGGGAAAGAGAGAGAGAATGATATATATTTAATAGATTTTTTTGCAAGTAACACTTTTTCCCTGAGAGGGGATTCTCAGATCTTTGAGGATCCCCCACTTTTTAATTACTCTATTCTGAAGTATCTCAAGATGAGGTTTACCCTTCGGGCAGATGACAGAACATAGCTCCCTTAAGAGCAACTAGATGGGTAAAAAGAGCAACAGGTTTTGTTCCCTTCCATCAAAGGCTGACTATGTTACCTCTGCAGCTCACCTACTTCCTTACATCAAAGAACTGAGTGCTAGGCTCAAACTATGACACCTGCATTCATGTGTTTTATACTAGGTACTGTGACAGACCCAGACCAGTGGGGTACAGGAGTCTGGTAGAGGGCAAATATACTGGTCACTGGATGAGTAGTTTTCTGTTCCCTGAGTGACCAGAGCAGGGGCTGCTCTAGAGTAATCAGGAACCTGCTAGAACCAGTTAAGGCAGGCAGGCTAATTAGGACACCTGGAGCCAATTAAGAAGAAGCTGCTAGAATCAATTAAGGCAGGCTAATCAGGGCACCTGGGTTTTAAAAAGGAGCTCACTTCAGTTTGCGGTGCAAGTGTGAGAAGCTGGGAGCTGAGAGGTGCAAGGAGCTGAGAGGGTGTGGGTGTGCTGCTGGAAGACTGAGGAGCACAAGCGTTATCAGACACCAGGAGAAGGTCCTGTGTTGAGAATAAGGAAGGTGTTTGGAGGAGGCCATGGGGAAGTAGCCCAGGGAGTTGTAGCTGTGATGTAGCTGTTACAGGAGACACTATAGACAGCTGCAGTCCACAGGGCCCTGGGCTGGAACCCGGAGTAGAGGGCAGGCCCGGGTTCCCCCCAAACCTCCCAATTGACCTGGACTGTGGGTTCTCCCAGAGGGGAAGGTCTCTCGGCTGTTCCACAACCCACATGGTGAATCTTCGAGGCAAGAAAATCCGCCAATAAGCGCAGGACCCACCAAGATAGAGGAGGAACTTTATCACAGTACCTAGTTCCTAATCCTGCAAGTAATTGCACATGGATGCATTTCTCCACCACAAGGAGCCCCATTGAAGGCAATGGAGTCAGGTACAGGGATGTACCTGTGTATTGTGAGTTGCAGGACTGGGTCCTAGTCTGCTAGGCTGGCCTTTGGTAACACCGTTCTAATGAAGGAAGTGGCTTGGTTAATGTATTTGACTATAATTTCCCCAAATCAGATGAAATTGAATTCCCCTTTGTGTTTCAGGAGAATACTTCACAGGGATTTAAAAGCCAAGAATATTTTTTTGAAAAATAACCTTCTTAAAATTGGTAAGATTTCCTTACTTTCTTAGATGACTTTTAGTACTATAGAAAATTCCATCACAGATGTTATAAATATGTAGATTTAAATTAGTTGGTATCTAGAGGTGTCTAATGCACTGTATCTTTTTTGTGGTATAGTTCTAAAACTATGGTAATACTTATTTTTGTGAATGGCTTTTTAACTAGGGGATGTCAACTTTTCATGCACAAGCATTTGAAAACAAAAGGATATCTTAAGGCAGTATTTTATTTTGAACTTGATCTAGACTTGAGAAACAATGTATATCTTTTTGTATAGAAGATTCATGACCAATTGATTTTTTTCTCCATGCTTTAAAAATCATTGCAAGTTTTTCTTGTAAAATCATTTTATGTCTCCTTATGAACATTCAATATAGATCATTAAAATGTGCATATAATTTAATCTCCAGCCTTTTCTAATAGTTATTGGTATTTATAATAGTTATTTCCAACCATTACACCCTAGATTTACTAATCTTTATATAAATTGGTTCTCTTTCGTTTCAAAATGAAATATTTGTAGGAACATATTGCCAAGTCTTGTCAAGACACCAGAACTAAGAAGACTCTGGACTCTTATTTTCACAATATGCAGTTGTCTTATTTTCAAACATTGCACAATATTAACATTATTTTATTAATGTCCCTTTTCAAAATCTTTTCTGGTGAAAGAATTGCGAAAGCAATAACTTTTTCCCCTTATAAAACAGTTCTTTCTTTTTCTGTATAAATGCATATGTTCATGCACTGCATCTGTTTTATTCCCCTGTGTAAGGGGGATAGGTGTACTGACTCTTATACTCAGTATGTTTGTGTCAATCGCAGCCATATTGTTAGTTAAATTCATTAGTAATTTTTTTTTTTTACTTCTTCTAAACATTCTTTTATATGAATGTCATGGTAATGAAAGGTTCCAGACTGATATTGTAGCAATTTGATCTAACCTAATCTCTGATTTTTCTACTGCACCCATCACCATGGTGACGAGTTGTCAAAATCTTCTATTTAAAAGATACAGCATGCATAGGCATCAGCAGTGCAAAATTCTCCACACTGCCTAGACAATATGCCTTGGCCTTGAACTGTAGGAATCACCTCAACAGGGGAGAGAAAGTTCATTCTCCAGGCCCTTTCAATCCTTAGCATCTCTGCTGAGAGTATAAGCAACGTTGCCAGTTATTAGTGCTGCTTTCTGTGAGATGGATGGACATTAATCCATGGGGAAAAGGACTGACTCTGTCAAATCAATTTAATATACCAGACAGCCATAAGATGGAAAAAACTTCTGTTTACTATTAGCTTGGGCTGCATTTGAATCAACAGTGTAGAAGTGAAAAGTTCTCTATCTCATTACCAATACTCTGAGCCATTCAATTACCCCAGTTTTTGTGTTTCAAGTGGCAGATCCTTGCTGATAACTATCATAGCTTCACTGATTTCAACAGTTATGAGAATTCACACCAGCTGAGGATCTGGCCCCACATTTTTTAAATAATATTAAATTATAAAATGTTATATTAAAGTCACTCAAAGTAAGTTTAGAATTCGTGATTTGATTTTTAGTCTAGATTTTCTTACCTACCTAGTATGGTTTTTTTTTTTTTTTTTTTTAATACAATTTTATTTTAAGGGGACTTTGGAGTTTCTCGTCTCTTGATGGGATCGTGTGATCTGGCAACTACGTTTACTGGGACACCTTACTACATGAGCCCAGAGGCACTGAAACATCAAGGTTATGACACAAAATCCGACATTTGGTGAGTGGATAACATGGTGTTTGGACTGGAGTATTCATTTCTTTGTAATGAACAAGTCGATTAAAATGCATTGGTTTTCTAGGTCACCATCTATTTGCATGTATTATGTGCTTGCTATTTCTTTTCATTAACAAATTTTTTGAATACAAAAGAAGTCAGGGCCACCTGGTTAGAATGCTTGACTACTCCATTAGAACTATTCAAAGGCACTTATTTCAGTTCATAGCTACGTTGCAATTTGGAGCGTTGTTCCTCATGTTTAGAAGTGAGTAGGCTGTTGTCATAGGACGAGCTGGGCCTTTAAAGGGAAGATCAGGTGCAGCCTCTGCCAGTACCTGTCTTTTCTTCCAGGTCAAGGAACTTGGTGGAGAAGGATCAGGTGGTCATAGACGAGGAGCAAGGCCAGTTGGGAAGTGGGAGACAGGATAAAAGACAGGTTCCGTTCATTGGTGGGAGAAGTAATAAGAGAGCAGCAGCTTGCTGTTAGGCTTTCCAGTGACTGGGATCTGGGAAAGGACCAATAATGGTTCCCCTTGCAAGGGCACCAGGAAGATCCTGTGAGGGGCTTGACTGAAGAAGCCTGGAAAGGGCATGGGGAGGAAGGAGACAGTAGGAGGTAGTCCTGGGAACCATGAAATAGAAATTTGTAGTGTAAGGACAGACAGATGCTTTGCAGCACAGGGTCCCAGGATCAGATCCTCGAGTGGTTGGAGAGCTTGGGCTAACCTACTGTGTCACTTAGAAGTGGTGGGAAAAACCACGGTGCCCAAGGTGAAGAGCTTTATGAGCTCCTGAGATAAAGGGCAAAGGACCAAGTCAAGATACCTAAGTCTAAGTGATGAAGGACTTTGGGCAAAGGGTATGTAGGAACCCCTGCAGACAGAGGGAAATAGTTTTGGTTTGGGGACTTTTATTTGCTGTGGATAGTAGGAATCTTGATTTGGCCAAATCACCCTACCAGCCCAAGGAAAACCTCCAGAGGAGGGAAACTGAGACACAATAGGGAAACAGAGGCAGTGGCACACACTTGACACCAGAGAGGTAAGCACACCCTCACAGTCATCTGTCTTAGACAATAGTTTATAATTTTCCTGCTATTCTAAAAATATTTGTAAGAGACTGAAGCCTGGTCTACACTACGAGGTTAGGTCGAATTTAGCCGCGTTAGATAGATTTTTATAATGAATGCGTCTACACAACCAACCCCATTCCGCAGACCTAAAGGGCCTTTAAAATCAACCACTGTACTCCTCCCTGACAAGAGGAGTAGTGCTAAAATCGACCTTCCTGGGTCTAATTTGGGATAGTATAGAGACAGTGCTGTGCAATTCAATGGCATTGGCCTCCAGGAGCTATCCCAGAGTGCTCCAATGTGACCGCTCTGGACAGCACTTTCAACTCCAGTTCATTAGCTAAATACACAGGAAAAGCACCAGGAACTTTTGAATTTCATTTCCTGTTTGGTCAGCGTGGCAAGCTCAGCAGAACAGATGACCATGCAGCCCCAGAATCGCAAACGAGCTCCAGCATGCAGCGAACTGGAGACACTTGATCTGATTGCAGTATGGGGAGAAGAATCTGTGCAGGCAGAACTCCGATCCAGCAGAAGAAATGCTGAGATATCTATGCCGAAATTGCACAGGGCATGGTGGATAGAGGCTACACCAGGGATGCACAGCAGTGCTGTGTGAAAATTTAAGGAGCTCAGGCAAGCCTACCAAAAGACAAAGGAGGCAAATGGTCGCTCCAGGGCAGAGCCCCAGGCATGCCACTTCTGTGATCAGCTGCATGCCATTCTAGAGGAGGACCCTACCAGTACCCCAACACTCTCCATGGACACCTGCAAGGTGGCAGCCTCATGCAACATGGATAAGGATTTTGTGGATGAAGAGGAGGAGGAGAATGTGCATCAGGCAAGTGGAGAATCCGTTCTCCCCAGCAGCCAGGACCTTTTCCTCACCCTGGAGACTATACCCTCCCAGGGCCTATTGTTCCTGGTCCCTGAAGGTCAAGAAGGCACCTCTGGTAAGTGTACATTTGTAACGACATTACAGGGGTTAAAAGCAATTGTGTTTAATGTTTGATTTGCCCTGAGCAATTGGGATGCATTTGCGACCAGTACAGCTGATAGAAAAGTCTGTTAACGTGTCTGGGGATGGAGTGGGAATCCTCAAGGGGCATCTCCATGAAGCTCTCCTGGAGGTACTCTGAAAGCCTTTACAGAAGGTTTCTGGGGAGGGCTGCCTTATTTCGTCTTCCACGGTAGGACACTTTACCAGGCCAAACCAGTAGCAAGTGGTCTAGAATCATTGCAGCACAAAGCATGGCAGCAAATGGTCCTGGGTTTTGGTCGCATTCATGCAACATTCGGTCTTTATCTTTCTGTGTGAGCCTCAGGAGAGTGATATCATTCATGGTCACCTGGTTGAAATAGGGGAAGTTTTGTAAGGGAACAGTAATCCTCTGTTTGGTGATCCCCGACACATTAGACCCTGGGCATGCTTGGCAGTTTGCGCTTGGCTAAAAGGGATCATCCCGGAGAATAGCCACATGGGGGGGGATAGGGAGGGATGTGCTGCACATCCACCCCAAAACTGCTCCCCCTCCTTTTAAACAGCAACCGCAGCCCCTCCTTTTAAATGCAGCCCCTACTTTTAAATGGCAAACACAATCGACATTGGTTGCTATGGAAAAGGAGGGTGCTGCAGTTTGAAACCATTCCCACATGTTATGAATGCGGAAGAAGCCAACCCCACCTTTTGGCTTACCATGGCTGCCTGGAAACCGAATTCTATTGCCCAGCCGTGTGTGATGTTACCATACCGGCAGGTGCTCAATATAAAAGGCAAAATGCGACCTTGTACCTAAAACACATGTGCTGGCTGGCTGTTAATTACTTGATTCACTGTGAAAGAGTCTCCCTTTTGTTCTCAAAAATGTATCTTCTTAAAAGTCTACTCTCCCTTCCCCCCCCACCCCCCGCAGCTGCAAATGCTTCTATGCTCCCCACATCAACTCCGTCCCTGAGGTTATCGCAGATTGGAAGGCAAAAAAACCACACTTGCGATGACATGTTTTCAGAGCTCATGCAATCCTCCCACACTGATAAGGCACAGCTGAATGCATGGAGGCATTTGGTGGCAGAGGCCAGGAAAGCATACAGTGAGCGTGATCGGAACACACAGGAGGAGTTGCTGAGGCTAATGGGGGAGCAAATGGACATGATGGGGCATCTGGTTGAGCTGCAGGAAAAGCAACTAGAGTACAGACCATCGCTGCAGCCATTGTGTAACTGCCTGCCCTCCTCGCCAAGTTCCATATCCTCACCCAAACGCCCAAGAATGCGGGGGGGGGGGGGGGGGCTCCCGGGCCCCCCCCCCCCCAACCCCAGGGGAGGCCCCAGCCACAAGAGGGCGGTCATTCAAACAGCTTTGATTTGTGGTGGGACTACAATAAGCAACGTGGCCTTGTCCTTTCCTCTTCCCCCCCCCCCCACCGCATCCGTTATCAAGCCCTTTGTACACCCGGGCTTCCTTTTACCAGTCAGCATTGTATTTTTTTAATAAATAATGAATGGATTCAGAACAATAGGGACTTTATTTCCTGTGCCAGCTGTGGTTGAAGGGGGATTGGCTTGCAGGGAAGTACATTCACCAAAGGGGGCGGGTTTGCAACAAGGACAAACACACACAACTGTTTATGCTTAAATAAATTTGTTAGTCTCTAAGGTGCCACAAGTACTACTCATTCTTTTTGCTGATACAGACTAACACGGCTACCACTCTGACACCGTCACACCGTAGCCTGGTCAGTCGTGAAACTGTTTTTCAAAGCCTCTCTGATGCGCAGTGCACCTCGGTGTGCTCTTCTAATTGCCCTGGTGTCTGGCTGTTCAAAATTGGCTGCCAGGTGATCTGCCTCAACCTCCCACCCCACCATAAGCGTCTCCCCCTTACTCTCACAGATATTATGGAGCACACAGCAAGCAGCAATAACAATGGGAACATTGCTTTTGCTGAGGTCTAACCTACTCAGAAAACTGTGCCAGCGCCCCTTTAAACATCCAAAGGTACATTCTACCACCATTCTGCACTTGCTCAGCCTGTACTTGAACTGCTCCTTACTGCTGTCCAGGATGCCTGTGTACGGCTTCATGAGTCCTGGGAGCAAGGGGTAGGCTGGGTCCCCAAGGATAAATATTGTCATTTCAACATCCCCAATGGTAATTTTCTGGTCTGGGAAGAAAGTTTCTTTTTGCAGCTTTCCGAACAGCCCGGAGTGCTGAAAGATGCGAGCGTCCTGCACCTTTCCCGACCCATCCCATGTTGATGTTGGTGAAACGGCCCTTGTGATCCACTAGTTCTTGCAACACCATTGAGAAGTACCTCTTGCGATTTATGTACTCTTTGGCAAGGTGGTCTGGTGCCAAGATAGGGATATGCATTCCGTCTATCGTCCCACCACAGTTAGGGAACCCCATTGCAGCAAAGCCATCCACTATGACCTGCACATTTCCCAGAGTCACTACCCTTCTTAGCAGAAGGATGTTGATTGCCCTGGCTACTTGGATCACAGCAGCCCCCATGGTAGAATTGCCCACTCTGAATTGATTCCCTACTGACCGGTAGCAGTCAGGCGTTGCAAGCTTCCACAGCGCTATCGCCACTCACTTCTCAACTGTCAGGGCAGGTCTCATCTTGGTATTCTTGTGCTTCAGGGCAGGGGAAAGCAATTCAAAGTTCCATGAAAGTGGCCTTACACATGCGAAAGTTTCACAGCCATTGGGAATCATCCTATACCTGCAACACTATGCGGTCCCACCAGTCTGTGCTTGTTTGCCAGGCCCAGAATCAGCGTTCCACTTTATTAACATGCTCCAATGCCTCCGTGATATCCCAATTGCCACATTCCGTGCTTTCAAGAACATCTGTGTCCGTGTCCTCCTCACAATCTTCCTCGTGCTGGCAGCTCCTAGCTAGGCTCTGCACATACTGCAGGATAATGCACGAGGTGTTTATAATGCTCACAAAATTAGTGTGCAGCTGAGGGGGCTCCATGCTTGCCGTGCTATGGCGTCTGCATGGATGACCCAGGAAAAAAGGTGCAAAATGATTGTTTGCCGTTGCTTTCAAGGAGGGAGGGAGGAGACTGACGGCATGTACCCAAAACTACCTGTGACAATGTTTTTGCCCCATCAGGCATTGGGAGCTTAACCCAGAATTCCAATGGGCAGCGGGGACTGTGGGATAGCTACCACAGTACACCACTCCCTGAGTCAATGCTAGCCACCGTATTGAGGATGGACTCTGCTGACCTAATGCGCTTAGTGGGGACACACACGATCGACTGTATAAAATCGGTTACTAAAGATCAACTTCTATAAAATCGACCTAATATCGTAGTGTAGACATGCCCTTACTGTCTCATATTCTAAAATGGCCCATTACCTTCCCAAAGAATGTAGTATTTCTTTAAAAAAGGGACTTGTTTGTTGTTTTGTGGGCACATGCATCTGAGTGATTGCTTTTTTTTTTAATATTCCAAATCAGGAAATTCTCTGTACAAAGACTTTGAACACTGGACTGCAGTTTTATTACTGAATTACTTGAAATCCCTGAAGATTTACGGCACTTTCTGCTCTAGTCCTCCTCAGATATATTGGTGGCGCCTGTGGACAGTTCTAAATATTGAGAACAGATTGCCAAACTTTTAGACACTAGTAACAATCTCGTCTCATGCTTCCTGTAACTGAACTGAGAATGATTTTATGTCAGATTCTGCACTGTTAATCTGGGCCCAATGCTATGAAAGTGTCATTCCATTCAATAAAAAATATTGAGAGGGATTTCAGAAGATGTGGGAAATAAGTCATTCAGCACGCAGTGAAATCCTGTTCAAGCCATGAATTATAGTTGTTGTTACTGAGTTGCCATAAGGAGTATTTTATTTTCTTGCAGTATGAGCAGTTTTATCAGTGCAGCTTTCTATACATTAAACATAAAGGAAGTGGGACAAATCCTATTCATAATTACACCTTTGCAATCCCTCTGATGTCATTGGGGTTGTAGAAGACTAAATGAGAGCAGAAATTGGTTGAATATATTGATATAGTATCTGTTAATTATACTTCCTTAATGTAAAGTGCCAAACCACACAAGATAGAACCATCACAAGTAGTAACTTTATTTTAGATAGTATACTTCTAATATTTCATGGTACTTTTCAGATCTAGTCTTTAAAGGCTGTCTTCTACACAGGATTCTCACCCTTGGGTCTCATGCTGCCAGTGCAAGAGAGGACAGAACTCCTATAACACAAAACTTTTTGGCTGTCTGAGGCAGGGGTACTGAAGATCCACATGCACCATCAAATGCCAGAACCTCGGCCCTAAGTAACTTCCAGTCAGCTCCTTGTTAGTCAAGAAAACTGATCAGATCCCGTCAACCACTATTGTTCCAATTCTACTTTGAGCTGTGACAGGTTTTGAATTTCTTCTGTTGGTCCCCTCAACCCTTCAGTTAGTCTTTTAATACCTCATCTGTTTTTTTTTTTTTTGTGTGCATCTGCTCATCCTTACGCACTTGAAGCTACGTGACCCTGAAATGCTGGCCTTGGTGTTAGCTTTAGATTCTACTTGTTAGTCAGTTTGTTTGGGAACCCTTCTTTGCCTACCACTGAATTGTTAATTTGGTTCCTGCACTTTTATATTTTCAGTTGACATTTTTCAGTGCTTTATGTATGAGGCTTTAACATATTAGGTTCCAACAACAATACTTGATTTGCCATTCTTTTTCAGAGCTTTGACGCATTGAGGTTTTGTGTCCAGACCTTAACATACTTTTAGACTTGGAGATGTTGCATCCTATTTTGTTTCTGATGCTTCTGAGTGTTTCTTTCTAGATCTATGCTGAAGCTTCTGGATGTTCAATTCAGATATATTTTCCTTTCAAACTACCTTGTGATCCAAGATGCCATCATTCCTCTCATTGCCAATAACGAAAGATCAAGAGTTTTAAAAAGTGTGAATGTGACAGATGTCACCAACCAGCGAGCGTGACTACTGCATTTTTGAAAGAATTTGCTCTGCTCTTGCATCCTATATTGATGAGTTGGTGAAGACATTTCACACCTCTCTCCTGTTCTGTTCTCCAGGGACTCAAGAAAAAAAGTACAATTTGCCCTAAAATACCACCCTCTATGCTTCCCTGCCCCAACAGTAGAGTGTGATGGTTAAGGTAGCTATGCCTGGCAGGGAGACCTTTATTCTAAAACCCAGTGTCCCCTTTATTTATCTGAGGCTGGATAGAAGACTGATTCCATCCAAGTTAATTTGACAGCTATTTTGACCTTTCATGAACTAGTAATTGAAGGTAGATCAGTATTTCTATGCAGACCATTATCATCAGGTTAGTGCAAGCTTTGACACATTTGAGGGCCAAAGTCCACTAATGTGGTTCTGACAAAGCTGATAAAAACTCCTTTTGAACCAATCAGTATATGAGGAACTTGTGTTTTGTTTTTTTGTTTTTTTGTTTTGTTTTTTAATGGAAGCTCATTTTCCTAAGGGCAGTGATTTCAGCTCATAGATCTGCTTTATATTATATTTTACAAGTATACAATGGTGTTCCAGACTCATCCTACATTCCTTCCAAAGATGATGGTAGGTTTCTACATTAGTAAGCCTATCATCCTGCTAACATCTTCCCATGACTGCATATCTTTCATGTATCTTCTCCTCAAATTTGATGTTCAGATATCCTTTGGTTTTTACTTATTGTGAACTAAAGACCTTAGAAAGCCCACCCAGATTTTCCTTTCTTTTGGCAATGAATCATTAAACACTGCTGTCTTGAAAGAATCCTGTTTATGTGACTGTAAGATTGTATTCTGGCAGGCCTGGAGAGAGGTTCCATTTCAGGACACATGCAAGGCAAGATGTGTACATTTGCAAAGCTCTGTTGCTAAGATTCAGCCTGTAGAGAAGAACCTCATTTTGGTTTCTTAGTACTGCAGAACCTATCCTACTCCTTAGAATCTCTTTCTTTTGGAATATTTTTGATATAAAGATTTGTTTTATGAGGACTCATCCTTAAGGCTCTGTCACTTTTCACCTCTTGTTCCCTTTTTTTTTTTCCAAATTAAAAAAGGCAAAAAAAGGAGTGCACGGGACAAGGTCATAATAGAAATATTAGCCCACTGCTGGCTGAAAAATAGTGTTGCCCAAAAATAAAAGTGAACTCAAATAATTTCTACAGCAAAAGAGAAAAATAAGCTATAGACAAGAAGTGATATCTGTTTAACAAATAAGATGGATGCCAGCTTAAAATAGTGCCAGCAATTCCTACATAATACTGTAAACAAGGATGTTATAATCAAAAGAAACACTTGGGTCAAGCAAAATTAAAACACACAAACTGCTGGCATCATACTACTGTAATAAATCGTTAAAAACTCTGAGAAATTCCAATCTAGATTTCATTAGGATAGAGCACAGAGATTGCGCTATTCAGAGGTTGTTTTCTACTTTATGGTGATATAACTGAGAAGCCATTACTTGTTCTAGGGTCTTGACCAAAAATGGAAAATTTGAAGTAGGTTATTAATTACATAGAATATATCTGGATTAGGTCTGGGTTTATTTGACAATTGAATTTCTGCAGTTAGTTTTAAAATGGCAAGAATGACAGTGAAGTATTGATAATTATGGTGACATTTTAGCAACAGTATGTGGGATAATCTATGGGAGGTACTCTTTTTATATGAAACTTATGTGTTGACTTTTAAGGTGAGCAACCTGTTTTTTGTAACGTGTGCTTGGCATATTTTGCAAATGAAATACATTCATCAACTAGAATTTGTATAATATGTTTTTCAAGATGTGTAATTTTTCACACATTGTTGTCTTGAGGGAAGTTCAGAACAACAGGCAACCATGAAAGCTTTGTGCAACTGCCTGTTCGTGGTTAGGTTCAGACCTGAAACTCAGGTAAGGTTTTATTGAGTTTTGAGCAAAACTCAGGCCAAGTTTGGGGTACTGGGGAAAGGAGTTATCATTTTGGATGTAAACTTAGTTGCTTTAACTGAATTCAACTAGTAATTAAGCAAAACTCTTATGGTTTTGTATGAATTACATTTTCTTTTTCTCTTTATGCCCAGAACTCAAACATGAGATGTAAACCCACACAAAACAATATTTTTTAAAAGATCATATGAAACCCTGAAAAAATTAAACTGTTGACCTTAGAATACTTCTACCACTGTTAAAACAAGTCAGGATAGCAGAAGGGAATACAGAACTCCTGTCATTTGTATCACTGGTGAATAGAAATGTCAGTTAAATTATAATAAATTGGGAAGGCCAGAAAAATGTGGGCTTTAGAACGATCTTACAAATTAAAGGGGAATTTCTGAATCTAAATGATATTTCAGCATCCTGGGAGGCTGACTTTCTCTTGCATTTCACTGTGAGGGTGAACTCCCAGCCCTGTTAAAGTCAATGGGAGTTCAGCTGGGCCAAGGTCTTACTCTAAGTCTTCAAATTATATCCTTAACTGGCATATCTAGATTCTTCATCAAGGTGACCTCTGGGAATAAAAGAAGATGAAACAGGGTTAGTTCTCTACTGATTAAGTTGGCCCTGTTCTCCCCCTTTCCCCCCGCCCAATTTTTTTATTCTTTGTCTCCAGGAAACTCAATCAGGTCAGCAAAAAAGCAGGGTAAGAGGAGACATTTTAGGTAGAGGTCTTGTTCTTTGTCTACCTGTTCATTCTCTGCACCTTCCTGACCCCAAATTTGATGAGTTACATGGCCACTACTGCATCCTTGAAGCTGCAATATACTCCATGACCTTAATGCAGCCATCTGTGAGAGAAGGGATGAGGAAGGAAAGATCTGTTTAGCTGTGGAATCTCCTACTCTCACTTTCACATAGTTTCTGAGCTGTGGCATACAAGAACACATTGAAGAAGTGAGCTCCATGTTCACCCTGTAAATCTTGCCCTTCACTCTGCCCAGTGCAGCAGAACTGGCCTAGTTCTGCTGTGGGGGGGACCCCACGTAGTAGCAGGATTTGCACCAACTTGAATGAAGGAGGATTCAGCACCCTTCAGTTCTACGCTATTTCCAATATACTTGCCCCTCTTAATGATATTCAGTCCATACTTGTGATATTAATATTTTCTCAGGATTCACTTCTTAAAATTAGCTGAAGTAATTTAAAATGAAAATATTCTAGTGGTAAACCAAATTGGCAATCAACACTTCTGGCATAAAAACTGCAATAATGGTTGGAGGAATGGGGCAGAAATTATTAGAAATGTAATTTTGTTGGAAACAGATTGGGTTTTCATTCAGGAACCTAGTAAACTCTTTCCAAGAATGATATCAATAGCTGATTTTTTTGTTTTCCTGAGCCAAGTTAATATCCCTGTTACATTTAAAGCCTTTGCCCTCAAATTCTTCTGTGTGATCTTGGCAGATTCTGACAGATGGTCTATGGAGTTCAGGTGTATTGGGCTCCACATACATCCTGTCATGGGATTTTCATTTTAGCTTCACTTGTTTCTCTGTTTTATGTTCCTGTCAGATTTTATTTTGTTAGGTTTTTTTTTAAATTATTCATCTGAAGATGGGACTGAAGATGCACAAAAAAAAATGCATAATTGAGACTACAGAGATTCTAAAAAGTAGCAACAGAATTTGTGTATTGTAGAGATTCCTAATACTTGACATATGAACCATTTTGTTTCTAATTGATTTGCATTTCTTGTTTCTTTTTATTACACTGTTTCATTTTAATATTATGCCAATGCAGTACAGTAGTTGAATTAAGGGCAAGATTCACCAAAACTCTTCCTAACCACTTTCAAAAAGACATGCAGGGCTATGAAAAATAACACCTGTTCTGCAAGTTTGTGGGGGGAAGGGCTAGCATACAAGTGTTTGGTTCAAATAAACCACTCACGTATGTTGTCTAAACTACACACATACAAACAGTTTTTGCTTGAAATTCTATCCCTATGCTGGATCATGTAATTCAGGATGCAGAAAATCCCAGTTTGGTCTCTGACTGATTGCCCAGATTATCCACAGATAAATACACGCAAAAATGAAAGTGCTTAGTTCATTTTGCATGTTTTATTATTTCGTATATTAAAATACAACAAGATGTATACTTGGGAAAAGTCTTCAGAATTTTTTGCCAGAGTTGTAGGTTTGTGCAGCATTTCTGAAAGGCATATGTAGATATAGATAGAGATAACTCAAAGAGAATTGAGATTGTGATTAGTTTAAAGCATCTAAAGCTTATTTTTTCTCTGTTCCCTTCCTTGTCCCCCAGTAAATTTGGAAAGAGAAGAACCTAAGGCTGACTGTGCTGGCACTGTCCTTTCATTCATTTGAGTTTAGGTCCAAGCACAATCCTGTGTCAAATACCCCAAAGTTGTGCGCATGCTGATTACTTTGCATACCAAAAAAGTTTGGGTATAGTACAATAACTGCTTAATAACATCAGTGCTTTTCATTATCTCTGATGTAGTCATCTAATTGTTCTTAATGATACCTATTTCCCTTCCTAAGAATAATGGGCCAAATCCTCAGCTCATGTAAATTGATGTAGCTCCATTGAAATCAATGCAGCTATACCGAGCTGAGAATCTGGGGAGGCTGCTCATGTGCCCCTACTCCCATACCAACTTCCCAGATCTTTATCCTTCTACTGCACCCCAATCCATAGGCGCCAACTTTCTCGGCACCAGTGGGTGCCCGCAC